>NW_026652279.1:29157223-29602722 GCF_009828535.3 Hylobates moloch
TCACCATCATTCAACAAAGTTGACCATTCCTTCTTTCCTCCACCTTGGTGGCTGCTCTTTTTTAGTATCCTTTCATCATTCCCCCAGTACCAGATCTCTAAGTGTTGGGATTTCTCAGGGCTCAAAACAAAGCCCTTAGTTGTTCTCTTTCTGAAAATTCTTTTCTTGGGTGATCTCAGCCATCACCATAGATTTCATACCATCTTGGTCTTAATGACTTCCCAATTTTTGTCTCCAGTAAGACCTATCCTTGAACTCCAAATATCTGCATGACATCCCCACTTGCAGTTCTTATGTACGCATCCAAAACTGAACTTCTGAATTTTTCCTCCTTCAAACTCATCTCCTTCCCAGCACTTCTTTTCCATATCAATAAATAGTACCACCATCCACCCAATCAAGCTAGAACCTTGGGGTCACTTTTGATACCTTCCCCTGCCATTCATGACATCTAATTTGACACTATGTCAAATCTGTTATACCTTTAGAATTTATCTCATGTCATCCATTTCTCCTAGTCCAGATCACCATCAGTGTCACCTAGAGCCTTGAAATTACTTCCTATCTTAAAGCTTTCAGCCTTGCTTTCCTATAAATCTTTCTCTATACAGCAGGGAAAGAGATCTCCTAAAAATATAAACTTGATAGGGCATGTATGAGTTGAAGATAAAATTAAGCATTTTCACATTAAAAGACAGATTCTTGTTGGCTCCTTCAGAATATTACAGCAGGTCAGGGGGTGGCTTAGAAGAGAACCCAGGTGTTCTGAGAACCAGTCCAGAGCTCCAGAAGGACATCCTCACTAATAGGATTCCAAGTGACATTTTCTCAAAGTTAAATGAGAATAAAGCACATGGCTTTTCTGTTATTCTGTTAGTTATAAGACTTTTTGCTACTAGATTATATTATAAAATTCATTTGTGATCATCAGCTTCTGCTTATGTTTGTGATTTTAATTCACTACATAAAATACATTCATATAACTAAAGGAAACTATACCTAAAGAACTAAAGGAAATATGAGAATGATGTCTCCCCAAATAAGGAGAGTGAATGAGAGTGTGTGTGTGTGTGTGTGTGTGTGTGTGTGTGTGTGTGTGTAACTCTCTCCATATATAGTAGAAGTTTTGCAGTTTAAAAGTTAGTAACATGAAAAATTTACTAGAGAGTTTAAATAGATTTAAGCAGGAAAAAATAATGAACTTGAAGATAGGTCAGTTGAGATTATATAATCTGGGAAACAAAGAAAAAAATGTACAGAGCCTCAAGGACCTATAGAGCACCATCAAGTATACCAACATAAATAACGAGAGTCCCAGAAGGAGAAAGGAAAATAGGAGCAGAGAGAATATTTGAAGAAACAATGACAGGAACCTCCCCACATTGATGAAATACAAGAATTTATTCATCTGGATGTGGAGAAATAGGAACACTTTTACACTGTTGGTGGGACTGTAAACGAGTTCAACCATTGTGGAAGACAGTGTGGCGATTCCTCAAAGATCTAGAACTAGAAATACCATTTGACTCAGCCATACCATTACTGGTTGTATACCCAAAGGATTATAAATCATGCCACTATAAAGACACATGCACATGTATGTTTATTGCGGCACTATTCACAATAGCAAAGACTTGGAACCAGCCCAGATGTCCATCAATGATAGACTTGATTAAGAAAATGTGGCACATATGGCCGGGTGCGGTGGCTCACACCTGTAATCTCAGCACTTTGGGAGGCCAAGACGGGTGGATCACGAGGTCAGGAGATCGAGACCATCCTGGCTAACATAGTGAAACCCCGTCTCTACTAAAAATACAAAAAATTAGCCGGGTGTGGTGGTGCGCGCCTGTAGTCCCAGCTACTCGGGAGGCTGAGGCAGGAGAATGGCGTGAACCCAGAAGGCGGAGCTTGCAGTGAGCCAAGATCGCGCCACTGCACTCCAGCCTGGGCAACAGAGCGAGATTCCGTCTCAACAAAAAAAAGAAAAGAAAAGAAAAAGTGGTACATATACACCATGGAATACTATGCAGCCATAAAAGAGGATGAGTTCATGTCCTTTGTAGGGACATGGATAAAGCTGGAAACCATCATTCTCAGCAGACTCTCACAAGGACAGAAAACCAAACCCCACGTGTTCTCACTCATAGGTGGGAATTGAACAATGAGAACACTTGGACGCAGGGTGGGGAACATCACACACTGGGGCCTGTTGTGGGGTGGAGGAAGTGGGGAGGAGGAAGTGGGGAGGGATAGCATTAAGAGATACACCTAATGTAAATGACCCATGTAATGGGTGCAGCACACCAGCATGGCACATGTATACATATGTAACAAATCTGCATGTTGTGCACATGTACCGTAGAACTTAGTATAATAAAAAAAGAATTTATTCATCTGAGAAGATCAATAAACTCTAAGTAGGATACATTTTTGAAAGTTTGGACACACCATAATCAAACTGTTGAAAGCCAAACCCAAAGTCAATCTTGAAAGTAGCAAAAGAGAAGTGACTCATCATGTAGAAGAGATCTTTAAAAGATTAACAGCTTATTCTCATCAGAAACCATGGAGACCAGAGGCAGTGGGATGACACACTCAAAATGCTAAGAGAAAAAGACTGTCAGCAAAGAATTCTATTTCTAACATTTTTCTTCAAAAGTGAGGGAGAAATTAAAGCATTCCTAGATGGACAAAAAAATGAGAGATTGTTGCTAGCAGTAGTTATAAATTTGTGTCAGTGGGCATACGATATATAAAAATACTTATGTGATAATAGCACAAAGGATGTAGGGTGAGGAGGGAATGGAACTATATAGGAAGAAAATTTTTGTAAACTATTGTAATTGGTATCAATCCAAACAAGTTTGTTACAAATTAATATGTTAATTGTAATTCCCTAGACAACCACTAAGAAAGTAACTTTAAAAAAAAAAAGTAAATAAATGACAAAGACATTTAAATGGTATAGTAGAAAACACAAATTTAGCACAAAAGAAGAGATTAATGGAGGAATAGGGGAATAAAAAATTAAGATATAGGGAAAACAAGCAACAGAATGGCAGATGTAAATCCTACCTTAATAATTACATTAAATGAAACTAGATTAAACACTTAAAAAACAGAATGGCAGAATGTATTTTAAAAGAACATGACTCAACTATATGCTGTCTACAAGAGTTACACATTAAAGTCATTAAAGTCACAAATAGGTTAAAAGCAAAAGCATAAAATAATATATTATATATATATATATATATATATATCATGCAAATAGTAACCAAAAGAGAGTTGGAATGACTGTACCAATATTAGACAAAATAGACATTAGATAAAAATTGCTACTAGAGACAAGAGCATGATATATTGATAAAAGATCACTCTATCAAGAAGATGTAACAATTATGATCATATACGCACCTAATAACAGAGCCTCAACATACATGAAGTAAAAATGGACAGAGTTGAAGGGAAAAATTGACAATTCAACAATAACACTTTAAGACTTCAGTACTTCACCTTCAATTATGGATAGATTATCTAGACAGAATATCAACAAGGAATTATTGTTGATAATCCAATTATGGATAGATTATCTAGACAGAATATCAACACTGAAGCCAACTAGACCTAAGAAATATCTGTGGAACACCCAACAATAGTAGAATGCCTATTCTTCTCAAGGGCACATGGAACGTTCTTTAAGATGAATCATATGTTGGTCCATAAAGCAAATCTCAATAGATTTTAAAGGATTGAAATCATGCAAAATATGTTCTCCAACTGCAATAGGATGAAATTAGAAATCAGCAACAGAAGGAAATTTGAGAAATTCACAAATATATGGAAATTAAACAACATACTCTTACACAACCAATGAGTCAAAGCAGGGAAGTTAGAAAATACTCTGAAATTAATGAAAAGAAACATACCATATTGAAATCTATGCTATGTAAAAGCATTGCCTAGAGGGAAATTTATAGCTATACTTGCCTATATTGAAAAAGAAGGAAGATTTGAAAATTAATAACCTAACTCTCCATCTTAAAAAAAAAAAATAAGAGAAAACTAAATTCAAAGCAATCAATGAAAAAAGGTAGGCCGGGCACGATGGCTTATGCCTGTAATCCCAGCACTTTGGGAGGCCGAGGCGGGCGGATCACAAGGTCAGGAGATCGAGATCATCCTGGCTAGCACGGTGAAACCCTGTCTCTACTAAAAAAATAGAAAAAATTAGCCGGACATGGTGGTGGGCACCTGTGGTCCCAGCTACTCGGGAGGCTGAGGCAGGAGAATGATGTGAACCCGGGAGGCGGAGCTTACAGTGAGCCGAGATCGCGCCACTGCACTCCAGACTGGGCGACAGAGCGAGACTCCGTGTCAAAAAAAAAAAAAGAAAAAAAAAAAGTAAAGATTAGAGTGGTAAGAAATGAGATAGAGGATAGAAAAACAGTAGAGAAAATCAATAAAAACCAAAAGCTGGTTATTTGAAAAGATCAACAAAATTTGACAAGTCTCTACAGACCAAGAAAAAGAGAGAAGACTCAAATTACTAAAATCAAAAATAAAAGAAGGGATGTTACTATTAACCTTAGAGAAATAAAAAGGATTAAAGGTGAAACTAAGAAGACTTGTTTGCCAAGAAATTAGCTAACCTAATTAAAATGGCCAAATTCCTAAAAAGGCACAGAGAGCTGAAAGTGACTCAAGAAGAAATAGAAAGTCTAAAGAGACTGAATTAGTAATTAAAACTTGAAAACCATAATGAAAAGCCCAAGATCATATGGCTTCACTGGTGATTTCTACCAGGCATTTAAAGAAGAATTGACATCAGTCTTTCACAAACTATTCCAGAAACTTGAAGAGGGGGAACGTTTTCTAACTCATTCTATGAGGCCATTAATTACCCTGATACAACCAGACAACACATTACAAGAAAACTACAGACCAATATTCCTTATGAACATGGACACAAAAAATCCTCAACAAAATAATAGCAAATTTAATTAAGCACCGTATAGTAAAGATTATACATTATGTTCAGGTGGAATTTATCCCAGGAAAATGAAGTGTGGTTCAACATGCAAAAATCACTCTGTGTAATGCACCCTATTAATAGAGTAGAGGAAAACCCCACATGATCATCTTAATAGACACCAAAAAAGTTTGACAAAATCCAACACCCTTTTATGATAAAAACACTCACCAACTTAGGAATCAAAGAGAACTTCCTCAACCTGATAAGAGGCATCTGCAAAATCCCCACAGCTAACATTATACCAGTGGTGAAAGACTGAAAACTTTCTCCCTAAGAGTAGGAACATGACAGGAATGTCTACCCCTACCACTTCTGTGCAACATTTTACTGGAAATTCTAGCCAGAGCAATTAGGCAAGAAGAAGAAATTTAAAAATCACACAGGTTGGAAAAGTAAAATTCAGTTATGTTTCTATATGGTAGCAATGAATAATCTGAAAATTTTCATTTATAATAGCATCAAAAGGAATGAAAATAAAACAGTGGAATAAATATAACAAAAGAAGTGCATACAGGCCGGGCGCGGTGGCTCAAGCCTGTAATCCCAGCACTTTGGGAGGCCGAAACGGGTGGATCATGAGGTCAGGAGATCGAGACCATCCTGGCTAACACGGTGAAACCCCGTCTCTACTAAAAATACAAAAAACTTAGCCGGATGTAGTGGCGGGCACCTGTAGTACCAGCTACTCGGGAGGCTGAGGCAGGAGAATGGCACGTACTCGGGAGGCGGAGCTTGCAGTGAGCCAAGATCGCGCCACTGCACTCCAGCCTGGGCGACTGAGCGAGACTCCGTCTTACAAAAAAAAAAAAGAAGAAGTGCATACAGTGGAAACTACAAAATTGTTGAAAGAATAAGATCTAAGTAAGTGGAAAGACATTGTTAAGATAGCAATCTATGTCAAAGTGGATTTGATATGGATTACATTGAACCTGTGACAAGCTAATTTTAAAATCATATGGAAATCCTAGGGATCCAGAATAGCCAAAACAATCTATAAAAGGACAATTGGAGAATTCCCATTTCCTGATTTCAAGTGACTACAAAGCTTGATAATAAAGTGATCAAAATGGTATAGTACTGGCATAAGGATAGACATATAGATTAAAGAAATAGAATTGACAGTCCAGAAATAAACCCATAATCTATGGCCAATTTATATTTGACAAGAGTGCCAAGATAATTCAGTGAAGGAACAAGAGTCAACAAAAGGTGCTGGGGCAACTGCATATTCACATGCAAAAGAATGAGATTGGAACCCTATCTCATACTATATACAAAAATTAAAATGGATTTGTAAACTAAGTGTAAGAACTAAAACTGTAAGAAACCTGAAGAACATATTAAATGTTAGTGACCTTGGATTAGACAGTAGTTTCTTAGATATACCAAAAGCACAAGCAATAAAAGAAAAATAGAAATATTAAATTTCATCAAGATTGAAATTATGTTCTTCATGGGATACTATCAGTAAAGTGAAAAGACAACCCACAAAATGGGAAAAAATATTTGCGAATCATATATCTGATATATGTAAATAGTAGACAGAATATATAAAGAGCTCTTGTAACTCAACAACAACAAAAAACCCATGAAAAAATGGCATGGGATTTAAATAGACATTTCTCTAAAGAACTTGTACAAATGGCCATGAACATCTACATGTCAAGTAGATGAAAAGATACTCAACATCATTTACCATCAGGATGATGCAAATCAAAACCACTACGAGATACTATTTCACACCCCTTAGGATTGTTGTAATAAAAAAGATGGACAGTAACAAGTGTTGGTGAAGAAGTGAAGAAATGGGAACCCTCACACACCACTACTGGGAATGCGAAATGTTGAAGCCACTTTGGAAACCAGTTTGTCAATTCCTTAGAAGATTAAATCTAGAGTTACCATATGATCCAGACATTTTGCTCTTCAGTGTATAACCAAGAGAACTGAAGATATATATCTACACAAAAACTTGTACATGAAAAATTCTTATGACAGCATGGTTCATATTAGTCTAAAGTGGAACAAACCCAAGTGTCCACTAACTGATCAATGTATAAACAAAATATGGTATATCTATGCAATGGAATATTAGTATTCAACCATAAAAAGGAATGAAGTATTGACACAGGACACAACATAGATAAACCTTTAAAACATTATGCTATGTGAGAGAACCCAGGCACAAAAGACCACACATTGAATGATTTCATTTACATGAAATGTCCAGAATAGGCAAATTTACAGAGACAGTAAATTAGTGATTGTCGGAGGCTGGGTAAAGGAGGGATATGCTATGACTGCTATTGGGTACTTGGTTTCTATTTGGGATGATTAAAATTTCTAGAATTAGATAGTGGTGACAATTATACAACTTGTGAATATCCTAAACACTGATTCTCACATTTTAAAAAGGTTAATTTTATAGTATGTGAATTATATCTTAATTTCTTTAAAAAAGGGATACAAGGAAGAAAAGTATAGAGATCTGAGAAGAAAATGGAGGTAAATTACTTCTATGGCCCTTAAGCATGTTAGACTATAATGTAAATATCCCTCATAGAGGAATATTTATAGAGGTGAGACTCAATTGGAGGTGTTATTGGGACAGTATATTTGTGGAGATGTATCCAGTTCCTTTTAGGACGTTGGCAAAATCACTAGGAAAGCATTTAACAGCAATGTCTAGTTGCCTGGGGGATACAGGGATTAGTCAGACACAGTCTCTGCAATTTAGCCTAGCAACTAGTTGTTAAGATAGAATGCTACAAGGCAGAATGTGATCAGAGTTATCAAATGAATGATGCAAGTGATAAGAGGTAAAGGAAAAATGAGAAATCATGTATGATTGGACAGTCAGAGAAAGTGTTTTAAAGGAGGACGTGAGGATTCTATTTTAACCTTGAAGGATAGAGCAGAATTTGGTGCATGAAATTTGGTGCATTTTGGTACGTGAAAATGGTGCAGAAATGGGCTTTTTAAAAGACCAGGTAAAGGCGGGGCACGGTGGCTCACGCTTGTAATCCCAGCACTTTGGGAGGCCGAGGCAGGCGGATCACGAGGTCAGGAGATCGAGACTACGGTGAAACCCCGTCTCTACTAAAAATACAAAAAATTAGCCGGGCGTGGTGGCGGGCGCCTGTAGTCCCAGCTACTCGGAGAGGCTGAGGCAGGAGAATGGCATGAACCCGGGAGGCGGAGCTTGCAGTGAGCCGAGATTGCGCCACTGCACTCCAGCCTGGGCGACAGAGCAAGACTCTGTCTCAAAAAAAAAAAAAAAAAAAAAAAAAGACCAGGTAAAGTGATGGTTTTGTTTTAGAAATACTACCAGCAAGCGAAATGCCCAGCCGTAGTTCCAAACCTGCTTAAAGCCTATCATTGCTAATTCATTTGCCATTCTTAAGTCTCTTAAGAATAGTAAGTATCATTCAGATATGTCGGTTTTGTTCAATGTAGTTTTTGCAAGGATCTGGAAATTCCATGGACACTTCATGTTTTCAATGAGTCAGGCAATAACAGAATAACTGAATGAATATGTGGATAAATGGTGACAATGTGTCATGAAACAAGGATTATTATGATCCGATTTTGTGCATTGCCCATTAAAACATGGAAGAAAAAGAGAATGGCAATAAATCTCATTCTCTTTTGATTGCCCTCAGTTAAAGCTGACCTTCATTTCTGTCATTTATTCCTCATTGTTAGCCTCCCTTTCTTTTCCAGATTAGGCCCTGAACCATTGTTTTGCTATATCTTAACACATGGTCTTGAGAATAATGTGATATAATCAGGCCATATTCCTTCAATTTATTGTTTCTTCTTCCTAAAGTAGATGACTGAGAGTTGTTTTCTTTGAGATGTTTTTAAATGAGCAAGTCATGGAACTCAGATGGCTTTATGCTTAGTTTTTTGTTAAACCACAGAGATTTAGAGGATCGTTTGTTACTGAATCATAACAGCCTATTCTGATTGATACAGACATATAATGAACTACTCAATAATAATAGCAGGAGCCAGAAGGACTGAAATGGTATTTCCAAAGTGGTGAAAGAAAATAACTGACAACCCAGAATTATATCATAGTAATTATGAACACTTATTAGAATTTACAGTGTGCCAGATACAGTTCTACAAGCTTTACCTATGTATTTGGTTAATCTCCACAGCAACCCTCTAAGATAGGTACTATAATTGTCCTCATTTTATAGATGAGAAAACAGAAGACTAGAGAAGTTCTTTGAACTTCCTAAGGTCCACAGTTAGTACCTGGCAGAACTGGAATTCAAACTCAGGCAGTCTGCCCCAGACCACTAATGTAAAACAGTCTTTCAAGAATCAGGATGAAATAACATTTACCATATAGCAGAGCTTTGTTTAAGGAACTTAAGGAAAAAGGAAGATAATCCCAGAAGGAAAATCTAAGATGTAAAAAAGAAAGGCAAGCAAAGAAGTGAGTGAGCTTTTCTGTATGTCAAGATGAACATTGTTTGTATTAAATAATAATACATAATTATGGAATTTAAAAAGACAATTAAAATTCTGGATTTTAGCAATAGATGTCAGTCTAAAGGGGGATGATTGCAGTAAAGTATTCCAAAGTCTTGCATCTCAGTAGCATTGTATTACTTGAGAGCTTAGCGATGCAAAATGTCAGGATCGCCTCATACTTATTAATTGAAATCTGCATTTGAACACGTTTCCCAGGTAATTCATATTTACATCAAAGATTGAGAAGCCCTCTTCCAAGGTCCTGGAATTGTTTGGGATGGGAATTGTGATATCAGTTAACTTCAAGCTTGGTCAAAGTCAACAATATAATTTCAAGAATAACCCCTGAAAGAAAAGAAATAGCATGTATGAAACTTCCAAATCAGGCCAAGGCAAAACTGGACTCAAAATATTAACAAATAAAAAAAGAAGCACCTAGGAAAAGAAAGATGTTCAGGGCAAATGAAAAAAGCACAGTTACGTTCAGGCATAACAAAATTCCAGTAAGTATGAGTAGCCAAAATTTGCCAGTTAAAAGAGATTGTCAAGTAGAATTTTAAAATAATCCAACTATATGATTTTTAGAAATAACATATAAAACACAGAGCATGAAAGTGAAAATATCAAAACAAGATATATCAGGCAAACACTAAACATAAGAATGTTGGGGTAACAATAATACTTAAATAAAGCTTGGAAAAAAGAATGCTAGAGTAGCCACATTAATATCAGAATGTAGATAATTTTTTTAAATTTTATTTATTTATGTTTTAGAGATGGAGTCTTACACCATCACCCAAGCTGGGGTACAGTGGCATGATCATACATCACTGCAGCCTCAAAATCCTGGACTCAAGCAATCCCCCTGACTCAGCTGCCTAGCTGGGACTCAGACAAAATATGTGTAAGGCAAAAAGGTTAAACTTAGGCTTAATTTTAAAATAGCCTCCAAATAAATAAAGCAAAATTGATAGGCCTACGGGGAGAAATTTGCAAATGCTATATATTTGCTAGATGTCAGTACATTCTTTCTTATTTGAAGGCCAAGCATCAAAAAATCAGTAAAGATATAGGACATTTGAGCAATGTGATTAATATGTATGATCTAGTGGGCACATATACAGATGCTGTACCCAACAGTTAGAGAACATACATTCGTTTTAAGTACATGTGAAACATTTTTCTTTTCTTTTTTTTTTTTGAGACTGAGTCTCAGTCTGTTGCCCAGGCCGGAGTGCAGTGGAGCGATCTTGGCTCACTGCACCCTCTACCTCCCAGGTTCAAGTGATTCTCCTGCCTCAGCCTCTCAAGTAGCTGGAATTACAGGCACCTGCCATCATGCCTGGTGAATTATTTTTGTATTTTTAGTAGAGATGGAGTTTCACCATGTTGGCTAGGCTGGTCTCGAGCTCCTGACCTCAGGTGATGTACCCGCCTTGGCCTCCCAAAGTGCTGGGATTACAGGTGTGAGCCACAGCACCCAGCCCATGTGAAACATTTTTCAAAACAAAATAACAAAACTTATCTAAGAGGGAAGAAATGGTGGTGATTAGATGAGCATTAACTTGATTCTTTTTGAAAATCTTTTCTTGAGCATTAGTAGCACTAAGTGAGCACAATACATGTAATCACTGTTTCTGAAGCCTTAATCATCCCTTTGAAACCCATCAATTTTTTCCACTTGCAGACCTTGCCATGAGTTGAGAGTGAACTGCCTGTGTCTTTGACAATATAATTGAATGTACGAGCAATCTGATTTCACCTGTTCATTAGCTCTAAATTAGAAGAATGCCAACTCATGCAGTGGCTACAATATTAGACAAGGACTTTGCATCTAGTCACTGGAGTAAGAGGAATAGAGATTTTTGAATTCTGGGAAGAACCTTTTCTTCAGCATTTTTGGGCCTGCTGAAGTCATCTTTGGCCTTTCCAAATGTATCTTACCCTTACATGGCGAGAAGTAACCTTGATCTCCTCTAAGTCACTATAGTCTTTTATCTATGCACCATGGTTGGCACATAGTGGACATCTAACAAATGTTTGAATGATGGAATAGGAAGAAAAGATTTTCTTTCAGATTTTCTTTCCTTTTCAGGGGCTACCTAGGACAAACACCACTAGAAGGTATGGATCTTCTAGTGGTGTTTGTCCTAGGTAGCCCCTGAAAAGGAAAGAAAACCTGACATCAGAAGACAGCCATGCTCTAGGGCAACTCCGGTGCTTTGTAAAGAAGGAGAACATCAGAAACAATCTATAATATTCTCAAAGACCCTTAGCTGCAGAATTCATATGGTGTCACTTGAAGATTTTCTCTCAAGATTTCAGGAGAACACAGGCAGTTTCAGGAGACACAGGCAGTTCCCTCTCAATTCACGGCAAGGTCTGCAGGAGAACACATAGACTCCGTTGTACTTGAGGGAAGATTTTTCTAGCCTGGCCTGAAGGGAGACCACATGTTATCGCAGACCCACCTTGCCACCTTAGTAGACACTATAAACTCATACAACTCCTAGAGTGTAACACTGGAAATGGTTTGTTGTATTAGTTTTCTATTGCTACGTAACAACACCTATTTATTAACTCACAGTTCCATAGGTCAGTAGTCTACACAAGGATCTGCTTAGAGTCTCACAAGGTAGGAATCAAGGTGTCAGCTGGGCTGAGTTCTTATCTGGAGACACTGGGGGAAAAAATCTGTTTCCAAGCTCATTCTTGTTGTTGGCAGAATTGAGTTTTCTTGTGGTTATAGGACTAAGATCCCTGTTTCCTTGACAGCTATGAGCCAGGGGCCACTCCCAGTTCCTCCAGGCTGCCTGCATTCTTTGACATGTGGCCTTCTCAATCTTTAACCCAACAATGGTACATCATATCCTTCTCATGCTTCAGATCTCTTCCTCTTCCGTCTCCAGCTGGAGAAAACTCTCTGCTTTTAAAGGGCTGTGTCATTAGATTAGGCCCACCTGGATAATCTCCCTATTTTATAGTCAAATCTGTCATGTAATAACTTATTCATGAGAATAAAATCCATTATATTCAACAATCCAGGGATTATGGGGGGAGGGGAATCTGGGACCATTTTGGAACTCTGCCTATCACATTTGTTTATAAGTTTTATCTCATTTACTGGATCCTAAGAGTCTTGAGAACAGGTTAATGCCTGCCACATCATAACAGTTAGTAAATACTGACATTTACATTATCTGTGACTAAAAATTAATGTGTTGGGAGTTACGTATGAGGATTATAATCTTATTCATATTTAAATCCCGAGTCTCCAGGATAATATATCATTGATCGTATGTATCATTGATAGTATGTCTAAATGTTTTAGAAAACATTTAGCTAAATAAATGAAAGAATAATTATATAATTCAGGGCTGTGGCTACTATGCTGATTATTATATAGTGTATTTTTTCGAAAATCATGTGTAATTTAGTTTGCAATTTTTTTACAGATAGGGTCTTCTAGTGTTTTTTTTAACAGCTGCTTTAAAAGTGAAATTTTGCAAATTGCTGATTTACATTAGTATCTTCAGTATTTTTTCCTCGTATAAAGAAAGGATCACTAGAATAGGAGATAAAAGTTGGATTCAGATCTTGGCAGAGGGGTCTGTATGTTTGTGTTTGTGTGTGTGTCTGTGTGTTTGAGGGGTGAGGACTAGTTGGATTAATCTTTCACATTCCAATGTCCTGTGCTGCTATTTCCTATACTATTCAACTGTTCAAGCATACTATTTCATATAACCATGTGCCTTATACATTTTGATTTCAGATATCCAGCAGAAGTATTCCAGCTAAAGGAAAAAATACTTGAAATTGGGCATCAGAGAGATTAGCCATTTCCTCCAGATATCCAGATGGATACCAACAGTAGCTGCCAAGACAAATTTATCTTTGGAATTGAAAGTCTGTTACCCTGGGACTATCTAATGCTAATGTTCTTCTTCCTGTTTGAGTAGATTTTTAACCTGTAGTTATGAGTGACGGATGTTGTTGCAGTATAATAACATTTGCTCGGTCTTTATTGATGATCTGCTCAAAAAATAGATTAGTAGATACTTAACCCATCAGAGAGCTTGTCGGTATAATAATGTCACTGTAATTAGGCTGAGTAATGTAATTCTCTGCTTAGTTCAGTTGCTAATGGTCATCCGGAGAGGTCATTCCCATCCAAGATGACTCATGTGGAGGCTTCTGGAGTATGGTACTGTACTTTAAAGAATGCTGGCCAGTGAGTGCGGTGGCTCACGCCTGTGATTCTAGCACTTTGGGAAGTGAAGGTGGGCAGGTTGCTTGAGCTCAGGAGTTCAAGACCAGGCTGGGCAACATAGTGAGATCCCATCTGTATTTTAAAAATGCTATATAAGAGGAGCAATATGACTTATTCATCATCTCTGACTTTTCAGTGCAGGATGGGGTTTTAACCCAACATTTCCTAAAATCATGTGACTATAGAAGTCCTGTAGAACATTCAACAAATCTCCTAGAATACAGTTTGGGAAAGGCTCATTTCTTCTGATTTAAGAAAGTAAAGCCAGCCGTGCATGGTGGTTTATGCCTGTAATCCCAGCACTTTGGGAGGTTGAGGTAGGAGGATCACTTGTGCTCAGGAGTTTGAGACCAGCCTGGGCAACATGGTGAGACCTTGTCTCTACAAAAAATAAAACATTAGCTGGGCATGGTGGCGTGTGCCTGTGGTCCCAGTTACTCGGGAGGCTGAGGCGGAGAATTGCCTGAGCCCAGGAGGTCCAGGCTGCAGTGAGCAATGATCACACCACTGCACTCGAGCCTGTCTCAAAAAATAAATATGTAAAATTTAAAAAGAACAAAAATAAGTAAGACCAACTCTTAGGAGCATCGGAATGTTTTTATTAGAAGTAGCTTATGACAATTAGACAATCTGAGGCCCTTGGGGATTGAAGAGTTGCCCAGTATAGTGAGTTGGTGGCAAAGCGTGGATGAAAATAATGCAGATATCCCTCACTTCTGTGCTTTTCTCACTATAATACGGTTCTTAACAAACTGATAAAAAGTCTCCTAGCTGCTATAAGCCATAAACCCTTTTTTGTAGAAGGTGGCCATAACTTTTACATTGACTAGGTTTCATTTCGGAGATAGGAGTGGGAAGGGGGCTTTGACTTAAGGTATATACTGGTTCTTTGTTTAATGAATGTCACAAGATAGTTGCTTTTTCCAACTCTGGTTCCATTCTTTTTAAATACAGAGTCCCTCTTTTTTGTAAAGGCCTTTTAATTCTTTACCCTCAGGAGTACAGCTGTTACTAAGTCATCAGATTCCACTGTGAACTAATTCAACCATCTTTTCTAAAATCTGTACTGTAGGAATGGGCATTGCAGTGGGGTCCTAAATCTTTCATAAATTATTTAGTCTTTTTGTTTGTTGGTTGGGTTTAAAAAAAAAAAAATCAGCCTAGGAGCCAGTTTTTTTTTTGTTTTTTTTTTCAGTTTTTCTTGACCATCATCTGCTTAAAAGAGAGGGAAGGAAATAGGTGAAAAACTCAAATATCCATTCTGAATGTCCAATTTTTAAAAAATGTGATCAGAAAGACTGAAGTTTGCAGGTTGCCCTGGCTGACACCCTCTAATTTCATTCCTAAATAACTGTTCCTTTACATTTTGAAGTTTTTTCATTCTTGCTTTCTCTTACCAGAAAGTACCATTATCATGAATCATTTTAGGGGAGTATTTTATAGAAAATTGGAATAGGGTGGACTCAAGATAGGAACACAGTCAGGGGCCTGGGGACATGGAGAGGTGTGCAAGAAACAAACGGACACAGATGACACAGTGCTAAAGGCACAGTAGTGGAGATCACTGGAACTCTAAAGTCAGCAGGCTTCCTGATTTTCAGCTGTGTCGTATTGGACAAGATATTTAATCTTGCTGTGCTCATTAGCTGTTCTCTAAAATGAGAATAATACCCCTATCTTCAGGATTATGAAGATTACAAAAGTCAAAGTATGGGTGTTTATTATAATATTGCATTCATCCAGCCGGTTAGAGTTTGCCTTTGGGATGTGAGATTGAGAAAGTTTTTTTACCTTCTCCTTTTGTTTGAAGTGGTTATACTAATTATGTAGTATAATAGAGGGAGTATATATTATGTTATGTAGTAACATATGTATATATGGGAGACCCTGTCTAAAAAAATAAAATGGTAATAATTGTAATACTCTTAAAACTCCAAAATGATCCTTTGACTCCATGTCTCACATCCAGGTCACACTGAGGCAAAAGGTAGGTTCCCATGGTCTTGGGCAGCTCCGTACCTGTGACTTTGCAGGGTATAGCCTCCTTCCCGGTTGTTTTCACTGGCTGGCATTTAGTGTCTGAAGCTTTTCCGGGCACTTGGTGCAAGCGGTTGGGGGATCTGCCATTACAGGGTTGGAGGACAGTGGCCCTCTTCTCACAGCTCCACTAGGTGATGCCCCAGTAGGGACTCTGGGAGAGAGCTCTGATCCCACATTCCACTTCTGCACTGCCCTAGCAGAGGTTCTCTGTGAGAGCCCTGCCCCTGCAGCAAACTTCTTCCTGGACATCTAGGCATTTCCATACATCCTCTGAAATCTAGGTGGAGGTTCCCAAACCCTAATTCTTGACTTCTGTGCACTTGTATAGCACAGGGACTGTGGCCTGGCCCATGAAACTATTTTTTCCTCCTAGGCCTCTGGGCCTGTGATGGGAGGAGCTGCTGTGAAGACCCCTGACTACCCTGCTGTATTTCAGACTTGCATGGGGCCTGCAGCCCCTTTGTTTTGGCCAATTTCTCCCATTTGGAAAGGCTGTATTTACCCAATGCCTGTACCCCCATTGTATCTGGGAAGTAACTAACTTGCTTTTGATTTTATAGGCTCCTAGGCGGAAGGGACTTGCCTTGTCTTGGATGAGACTTTGGACTGGACTTTTGAGTTAATGCTGAAATGAGTTAAGACTTCAGGGGACTGTTGGGAAGGCATGATTGGTTTTGAAATGTGAGGACATGAGATTTGGGAGGAGCCAGGGGTGGAATGATATGGTTTGGCTGTGTCCCCACCCCAGTCTCATCTTCCCATGTGTTGTGGGAGAGACCCAATAGGAAGTAATTGAATTATGGGGGCAGATCTTTCCTGTGCTGTTGTCATGGTAGTGAATAAGTCTTATGAGATCTGATGGGTTTAAAAAGGAGAGTTCCCTTGCACAAGTTCCTTGCCTGCTGCCATCCATGTAAGACATGACTTGCTCCTCCTTGCCTTCTGCCATGATTGTGAGGCCTCCCCAGCCACGTGGAGCTGTAAGTCCATTAAGCCTTTCTCCTGTATGAATTACCCAGTCTCAGGTATGTCTTTATTAGCAGTGTGTAAACAGACTAATACACTTACCTAATGGGGGTGTGGTCTGTATATACTTAGCACGGTATCTGTCATTTTGACCCTCAATAAAGGTTGTTGTTATTTTCATAATCTCATCCTATTCAGATCCTTTTCAGGTCCTTCGGCAACCCTAAAGAACTAGAAATTCCTAAGCACTCCTATTCCATGGTTTGGAGGAAGCGTTTTCATCTTTTAGCAGATCTTCCTTTTTAGACCTTCCTCTATATCTTAAGTGGGACTTCTGACTCAAAAGCTTTGAATTTACTTTTACTGTCAATATATTACCCACTCTACCAGCTTACCCAGTGGTTCTGGTTAGTAGGCTGTTTTTTAAGAAAAACAGATCCAAACTCCTTGCTCATCAGTTCACTGCTTTGTGCCATTCATTGCTAGGGACATTGACTACTGTTCGATGTTGACAAATTAGAGAATACTTGGCTAGTGTAGTGTGATGTATTCTTTTGGGATGCCCATGCATTAAGGGGCTGGGAGAAGGAATCCTGGTGTCTGATAAAATGAAATAGAATCTGGGTCATGGCATCATCGTTGTATCCAGCAGGCCTCTGGGAAGGCAACTTTCAGAAACTTCTTAGGACATTGGCAGAAACTCTGCGGTGAGACCCCTGGGTGAAATGGTATGGTTTGTTTCCCTAGAATGTCTACTAAGAGGGGGAGCAGTGTTTATTGCTGAAAAACGTGAGTGTGGTGTAACCTAAGGAGAGGCTTATCAGAAGTGCTCTGAGTCTAGAAGAGCCTTCTGCTTGGGATCTGAAAGCAAAGCACTGGTGTACAAGTAAAATATCATGCTGCAGTTTGACTGTCTGCTATCCCCTGCCCCATTGTTCCACTTCTTCGATCAGCTCTATTCTCTTTGAGGGCATTCCTGGCAACTTCACAGTCAGATTCAATGAATTAATTTTATTTTTTAATTCAGCATTGATTGATTGCCCCTGTCAAATGAACTGTGACATGGGCCACTTAGGTTTGGTTCACTGTTTGGGGTGCCTATCCTGTACTCAAACCCAGCTTATAGCTGTGGAAGACAAAGACCTCCACAGTTATAGGGTATGCTTTCAAAAGTTTTACAGTGGAGTTACAAGTCTGTTAACCCATTAAAATATAAAAGTACTAAGAATCTCTCACATTGTGTAGTATTTGGCAGTGTGCAAAATATTGCACATAATTCTCTTTAGGTTATCACAGTGACCCCTATAAACCTTGTTAATTATTATATAGATTTTCTAGATGAGGGCTCTAAAACCAAAAGAGATCATAGCAAATTAATAGTGATTGGCAGACTAAAACATAAACCTATTTCTTCTGCCTCCATGTGAAAGTTCATTATACTATACCTCAGCTGCTTCCATGGATATCTTGCAGTACACTTTTAAAAAAAATAAATACCCCAGGAGTTAAGTCATATCCAGTTAGCATATGGTATATAATTGTGGTACAAGTAGTAAATTCTATGGTAGTCCAGAGAGGAATGATCATCATGGGCTGTAAAGACCAGGGAATGCTTTGTACAGTAGGTAAGACTTGAGTTGAACCTTACATGAATGAAGGAACCGTCAAGAAGGTATTTAGTGCCTGTTGTTTTGAGTGACAGAGTTTTCTTGTGCAGAGGGCTTTGTGCAAGTTCTAGGCTCCGTGGTGGTGATCTTAGTCTGTCTGTTATCATCGTAAAGAAGCATTTCATTCTCTTCTCTGTTCTGTGCTCTAGGGATATTTGTGGTCCAGATCAGCATCCTAGTTCTTGTACCAATATCTTCATGCAGTATTTTTTTCCACCAAAGTATTCCTAAGGAGAAGTGTACATATGTAACCCAATAGTTGCTGCCCTTCACTTGAAATATTTTGAAATCTTATGTTTTGATTCTGTTATATATGATTTACATTTTTTCCATAATATTTGTAATTATTTAATGTAAAAGCCCTTAAAAAAGGAGGGGAAAAAACTCTGAGTAAAAGTTATGCTTCAAGAAAATTAGCCGGTGAAACCCTGTCTCTACTAAAAATACAAAAAATTAGCCGGGCGTGGTGGCGGGCGCCTGTAGTCCCAGCTACTTGGAGAGGCTGAGGCAGGAGAATGGCGTGAACCCGGGAGGTGGAGCTTGCAGTGAGCCGAGATCGCGCCACTGCACTCCAGCCTGGGTGACAGAGCGAGACTCCGTCTCAAAAAAAAAAAAAAAAAAAAAAAGAAAATTAGCTATATTTACCCCTCCCCATTTAAAAAATTGAGGTACAATTCACAAAATATAAGATTCATCATTTTAACCATTTTAAGGTGTACAATTCGGTGCCATTAAGTGCATTCACAGTGTTGTACAACCCTCACCACTATCTAATCCAGAAATTTCTCATTGCCCCAAAAGGAAACCCTGTGCCCATTCTTCATTTCCCTTTCCCTCAACCCTGGTAACCACTAATATACATTCTGTTTTATGGATTAACTTATTCTAATATTTAATAAAAATGAAATCACACAATGTACTAGTTTTGGTGTTTGATTTCTTTGACTTAGTATAATGTTTTCAAGTTTAATTCATGTTATAGTGTCAGTACTTCATTCCTCTTTATGGCTGAATAATATTTCATTGTATTGATATACCATGTTTTGTTTATCCATTCATCAGTTGATGGACATTTTGGGCTATTTCCATCTTTTCCATATTGTAAAAAGTGTTGCTATGAACATTCATGTACAAGTTTTCATTTGAACACCTGTTTTCAGTTCCCAGAATGGAATTGTTGGATCATGGTAACTCTGTTTAACTTCCTGAGAAACTGCCAGACTGTTCTCTATAATGCTGCACCGTTTTATATTCCCACCAAGAGTGTATGAAAGTTTCCATTTTTCCACAAGCTTGCCACCACTTGTTGGCAATAGACAATAGTCCATCCTTTTTTTTTTTTTTTATTGTAGCTATCCTGGTGGTGTGAAGTGATATCTCATTGTGGTTTTGATTTGCATTCCTTTAATGACTATTGATGTTGAGCATCTTTTTATGTGCTTCTGGGCTATTTGTATGTGTTATTTGGAGAAATATCTATTCAAGTCCTTTGCCCAGTTTTCAATTCTGTCGTCTTTTATTGTTGAGTTGTAAGGGCTGTTTATATATTCTGGGTAAATAAACTGTTACTAGATATATGATTTGCAAATATTTTCTCCCATTATTTAAATTCATTTTCTTGGTAGTGTCCCTTGCTGCCCAAAGTTTTTACTCTTGATGAAAGCCAATTTGTTTTTTCTTTGGTTATTGTGCTTTTGGTGTATATCTTAAAAATCCTTGCTTACTCTAAGGTCATGAAGATTTATCTCTATGTTTTCTTCTAACAGTTTTATAGTTTTATCCTTTGGACTTTGACCCATTTGAGTTCATTTTTGTGTAGTGTTATAATGTTAATTGTAGAATCTAGGTGGTGGGTTCTCTGTAAAATCCCTTCAACTCTCAACTTCACCATATGTTTGAAATTTTTCATAAAAAATATTGAAGGGAGAAGGAAACCAAATTTAGAAACTTATTATTTAGAAATGTACTATTTCTTCTTTGAGCATCCCCTCTTCCCCACCTTCTCCACAGCTTCAGAGGAGAACCATAATGTAGGTTAAAGGCAATTGCTGGACAAGGAGAACGTAGCAGTTTACTCACCAGGCTCCAAGCTAACATGACAACTTTCTATTAACCCCAACTCCTCTGTTAGCCTGTAACTTTCTGTTGTCACCCCAAATCTTTCCTCCACAATATGCCCCCAAGAAACTTGCCTTTCTTTCCCCAATGTTATCCCCAGTTGCTGTTTCTGTTGGATAAATGTCTTATTACCCTGAAATGACTTCACCTGTCATTCCAAAGAATGATCTAATTTTCATCTGAACAAAGGCATTTTTGCATAAAGAAAACTCAATTGAGAATCAGCAAACATGTATTCTAGAGTAGACTCAGTCAGGTAAGTGACTTGTGCAAGGTCAAATAATTGATAAATGGTAGAAACAGAGTTTGGATCCAGAACACCTTATTCCGGTTTATCATACTACTGTTCTTTAGGACCTAAAGGAATGCATGGTGGAGTTTCAGAAAGCAAGGGTATATTTCATCACTCAGATTCTGCTGCATGGACAACTACCTACTGTAGAATCTAGCTCTGTAAGTAAAATCAACTTTTGAGGGAAGAGAGTCCACAGCCAGTTTTCAGTGGCTGCATAAGAACAGTTTCAACCCTCATATCTTGTACTTTACCTACAAAAAAGCACCAAGAAAGTTGGCTGTGAAAAACGTGAATTTTTGTGCCATATATCAGATGAAACCTTCTAGGATTCAGGTTTCTCTTTTAAACTTTTATTCATTCTGTATTTTTAATAAGCTATTATAGGGTTCTTCTTAAACCAGTTCCTTAGAAAAGGTGTGCAAGGGACCCAGAATTCCAATTTACATAGGAACTTAAATCCCAAGGGGTTCTGGCTGATGGTCTTTTATTTTTGCCTCCCTAAATTTACATTAGGGTAAAAGATTATGTTTTGGGAGTGCTGTCTTGCTCCCCAGAATATAACTATATTTCCCCCTAGCACTCAGTACACTATGTAGCATATAGTAGGCATTCTGTGAACTTCTGATGAATTGTTGGCTTCCTCACAGCAGAGTCTGGAATTGCTCATCTCTGTATACCCATCTCCTAGTACAGCACCTCCTAGCATATAATAGGTTTTCAATAAGGTTTTTAAAAATTAATTGCATTGATATTGTTACTTCACTTTTAGGTGAGTGCCTGTCCTTTTACCTAGGCGTTTCTCAGTCAGGACTGTCAGAGCCCTGAATGAGTCACTGAGTCAGGATTAGAGGGTTAATGATAGTCCAGAAAAGATAGGCACCACTTGTTAGCTGATTCATGGGGCTAATGTCAGCTCTTTTAGGGAAGGTGGCCTAGATAAATCAAAGTCTGGCAATAATGAACCCATAGCCCGCAGACAGCAGAAATTATGGACTTTTCTGAACTCCTGCAAAGGAAATGAAAAACTCTGTAATCAGATTTCTGGACTTGAAACTAGAGATTTTTGTAAGGATGCTGTATTTCAGACTGCCAACATGGAATTGGGGAGCATGATCAGAGAAAGGTTGGAAGAAGAGGGGAAGATAATAGGGACTTAGCTGGAAGAAGGAAAAGGAAAAGGTTGCCCGGAAAGTGGAGAGAAAGATGACCTGAAACAAGAGTGACCTTGGTCTCACCTTGGTTTTGTGATCGATCAATGATCTGGTGGCAAACAAACTTTTTGCTAGAGAGCTATATCCTCAGAGTGGCCAGAATATCCACTGTCTTAGGTTTGACTTCAGTAGTTATCATTCTCACAACCCTTTTCTAGTCATATGAGATGGGATCCAAAGTGAGCTTTATATGTTTTGTGGAGAACCAGGGGAAGCGGCATTAAACAGTCTCCTCCTCCACAGTAAAGATTCTCAGAGGCATTTATCATATTTTAGAGAGGGTTCCCCCTTGCTGATTACAAATGTGGCTGTGAGCTCTAAAATCTAGGGCATACTTTATTTATTTATTTTTGTTTGTTTGAGACAGGGTCTCCGTTGTGTTGCCCAAGCTAGAGTATAGTGGCAGGATCATAGCTCCCTGTAGCCTCACCCTCCTGGGCTGAAGTGATCCCCCTGCCTCAGCCTCACGAGTAGGTGGGACTACAGGCACGTGCACCATGCCCAGCTAATTTTTATATTTTTTTTGTAGAGACAGAGTCTCACTATGTTGCCCAGTCTGGTCTCGAACTCCTCAGCTTAAGCAATCTTCCTGCCTTAGCCTCTCAAAGTATGGAGATTATAGGCATTCACCACCACACCCAGCCGGTCTAAGGCATTCTTGAGTGGAGTCTAACCTCAGGAGGAAACAAAGGTCATTGTAGTGTCAATATTACCCCATAATTTTCTGCAGGTATATTGGGTGGACGTTACATAAAATCAGTGCAGTTGGTTACAACCTCATGTCCTTTTCCCCACCTTCATGGATTTATAGAAAGATGTACCATCACTGTGATCTCTCCTTGTTCACATGAGCTTAAATATAGGATCACTGGATCCAGTTGTTATTCTTAGAGAAAACAACAAGGCACTTTCTTCCAGTGATGACTACTGAATCATTCAGCGTTTATGTTTTGAGTGACAACTTTCTTAGGTACTGGGGATTCAATGTTGAGATAGACAGATTTAGTCCCTAATTGTACCTTACCAATGTACAATCCTTAGAAGAAATATCCTATCTTATTTAAATCTGTTCTCTAAATCAAGTGCTGGAAATTAGTTCAGATATATTGCTCTGAATTTTGTGCCTGTGTAAGATCTCATCATTCATTGTTTAGAGAGGAACCAGGAGACAGAGAACTAACTCTATCCCAACTCACCCTCCCAAATAACATCAGGAACTGGAACCAACAGCATTCTGGATAATATGAGTGGGAAGTGCCAGAATCTGTTACATAACCTGTGAAAAATTCTGCCTTGGGGTTGCAGTTAGAATTGTCAAGTTTTAAATCTTCTCTGTGTCTGTTTTCTGCTTTTGCCCTTCTGGGAAAGGATAGAGCTTCCCGCCCTGAAGTTAGCGGCATCTTCCCCATAGACAGGAGTCAGCCTTCCTGGAGCAAATTTGGAAACAGTTTCCCTTATCTTCCTATCTTGGCCCTCTGTGTCACACTCCCCTTAGTCTTGAGTCTGAGTTCCTACTACATGGAGGGTGTTAGATGATATGACATGTATAGAGATGCATGTGATAGGCATGTTGTACTCATAGAATTTAGTGAGGTTAGGGAGATGGAATATATACAGTAAAAACTAAAAAGCAAGATGAGTGATGTTTGTGCAGTGCGAAGTAGCATGACAACAGAAACAGCAGTGACCTTTTAGTTAGAAGATTCAGGTTCAAAGTCTAAGTTTTATGTTCATGAGCAAATGTACGTCTTTTGGCTTAGTTTACTTGCCTATAAAATGGGGATATTCATTTTGATCCTGCCCAACTTTCAGGGCTGGAGTGAGACTCAAGTGAGATAATATATGAGAAACTTTGAGTAATGCAAATTAAAATACAAACACAGGCTTGGTGTGGTGACTCACGCCTATAATTCCAGCACTTCAAGAGGCTGAGGCAGGAGGATTGCTAGAGCCCAGAGTTTGAAACCAGCCTGGGTAACATAGCGAGACCCTGTCTCTAAAAATACGTGACTGAATGAATAAATTACGAACACATGTGGAAAGAAGTCTTATTCCATTTTACAGATGAGGAAACAGGCCCAGAGAGATGGAAAAGCTTACTGAAAGTACCGTGTTTTGTGATGAAACAGCTATTTATGGTTTAAGCACAAAGTAGAATAACTTTTCTTCTTTTTCTTCCTCCTTCATAGACTTTGTGTGCCTCAGGACTGTTAAGTAGCCCAGAATGCTGTTGACCTCATATAAGTCGTATTTTGGTAGAGTATGAAGAAATTTAGGGGTCCATATTTTATCTTAAGGATATTTGTTTTAGCATTATACCATCACCGTATTTATTGGGCTTGGCAAAAGTTTAACACAGTACTATCTGATAAAAATGTAATGCAAATTGCAAATGTGAAATTTTAAGTTTTGTAGTAGCCAAAGCAAAAAAAAAAAAAAGTGAAAGGATACAGGTAAAATTAATAATGTATTTTATTTAACACACTGTATCCATAATATTCTCATTTTAACATGTACTCAATATAAAACAAATTGTTAATGAAATATTTTACATTCTTTTTTCATACCAAATCTTAGAAATTGGGCACGTGTTTCCCCTCACATCTCATTTGCACTTGTGGCTGATGCCACAGAATTGGAAAGTGCAGCCTTTCACAAGCTCCATTTTTCCTGCTTTTCAGTTCTGGCTTTCTAACCTTCATTCCTGTCCTCACTATATTATTTTAATAGATCTGCCTATCTTCTTTTTCTTTGGTCCCTAGAGAAGCAGGCTTCTTTTCTGCCTAAGTGTCAGCTATCCTTCCTTGGTTAGGTTAAAAAAAAACAAAACAAAACAAACAAAAAAAACCTCTTCTGGCCACTATTTGAAATCAGCTAGTGCTGCCTGAACTATGCCTTTCCTTCCCTGTGAACATTCAGCTCTTTTGAACTGAGCTTCCCATCTCACTTTATTTATGTATCTGCCTCTTCTGCTAAATTTTGTGCTCCCTAAGGATAAGGATAGTGTTTTATTCATTTCTGCAGTCGTAGCAACCTAACACAGCTTTTGGCTCCTAGTAGAAATTTGTTAAATTGTTAATAAGTGAACAAAGAAGCTTCTCCTGGATACCTTGCCAGCTCTTTTTTCCCCCCAACAGCTATTTTTCTCTCTTTTCTCTCTAATAACAGTTTTTGCATCAGTGCTATAGTTTGGCATATACAGGCAACTTTTGTTATTTGTGGTTTTATTTGCAGGAAAACATGTAGCCATATTCCGTAATTCTTTCCAGAAACCCTTTCTTTTAGTCACCTTTCAGGTTGTCTGATTTTACCCATGTCAGGAAAGCCTTTGGGATCTATTTGGAAGCTTTGCTCCTTAGCTGCCTATTTCTTGATTCCTGATGTCTTTCCCAGGTTCGTTTCCTCCTCTCTGCTTCGTACCTGCCTTTGCTGTCTCTATCTGGACCTTCCCTTCACCTTGAGTTTTTTATGCAGTGTCAACCCCAATGATCTCAAGGTAGAAGCTTTCAATAGCATCTTATGGAACCACAAAATCATAGACCCCTAAAGTTAGAAAGTATCTTAGAGATTCAAGTCCAAAGGTTTTCACAGTTTAAAAAACATCTGAGTTTTTTTTTCTAACAAAGATTTAGGCAGAACCCTATATATAAAGCTGGTTTAAAAAAAAAATGGAGCTCCTTTGGTTGAAACGAGGTTGGAGGTTCCCAGAGATACCAGGGCTCCATAGAACATGGTTTGAGAACCACTAGTCTAGTTCAAATCCCCGACAATACAAATGGGGAAACAGAGACCTAGAGAAGTTAAACACCTTGCTTAATTCACACAGCAAGCTAGTGACAGGATCTGGACTAGAACCCAGGTTTCCTTTCCAGGTCAGTGCTTTTTTAACCACGGTTTTCTTTTTAGAGCTTTGTTTCCCAAGGGGAAGAAACAGTAACAATGAGTCTTTTATTTTATTGCCCTTGATGAGATCTGACAGAGTCTACCTCTCCTTCCCCACTAGTAAGTCAGGTTGGCCCCCTCTTGTTATTGTTTTTCTCTAGGACCCAGGCTAGGGCTTGTCTTAGCCTTTGTTCTGTTCCCAGTTTTTGTGGTGCCAAGAAGGATAGGGAGAGAGCGGATTCAGGCAGGTCATGGTGGCACAGATGTTTCCTGTCCCTTAGCCAGTCTGGCTGTGTCTTTCAGAGGAAGCCAAATGCCATGGCCAGGTGTGGTTTTGGGGCCTTCCAAGCCCTTGGAGGTGGTAGTTGTTTATAACCGCAATTTCCTCATTAGCTTCTGTTTTTCACAGGCCTCTAGCCACTACCTGAGGGAATACATCTCAACCTCTATCCTAGGAGTCGTCAATCATTCAGAGCTCTTTGTGGTCTGGCCATGACCTACCTCTGTATTTTATTTCTCAGTGTCTCCTTCATGTGTCCTATATTTTCTCCCAGAATGCTATGTTTTCTCCCCCTTCCTTCTCATCTTCACCTGTTAAAATCTTATTTATCTTTCCAAATCAAGCTTAAATGACACCTTCTTCAAGAAGCCTTTCTGAATTTCCAACCTTGCGCAATCCGCCTCTGTTATAGTATCATAACTTTTTAGTCTCATCGGCCATCATTCCTTGCCTTATGTTTTAGGTACAGTAACTTTACACATACCATAGTGTTTCTCACTTTCATATCTTTGCTTATGCTATTTGCCCAGAATTCCCTCTCCTAACCTTTACTTCACTTTTGCCTGGCTAGCTCCTACTTAAATTTAGGATAGGCTCAGGCATCACTTCTTTTAGGATGTCTTCTCTGACCCCTCCAACCTGGGTTAAGTTCTTCTCATCCTAGAGCGTACCTGTCTCTTTCTGCTTACACATTATATTTTATCTGTTTGTAGCCAAGTCTCATACTAGACAGCATTCCTAGAACATCTGTGCCTCTTCCTACTTCTAGCATCTAGCAGCATCTCACTAATAGTGGATGTTTAATAAATATTTGTGGAATGAATGAGTAAATAATTGTTATGCTATTGCAATGTTTTGAGTTATTTCTGCATTTTGTATAGTTATTTGTCCACCATTAAACTACAGACTCTGTGAGGACAGGGAAAGGGATTGTTCTTTACTTGTTTTTTTGTTTTGTTGTTTTGCTGCACGTAAGGCCTTATTCATAGTGAATATATCAGTCAGTGTTCTCCAGTGAAACAGAAACAATAGGAGGGAAAGAAAGAAAAGGAAGGAAGGGAGGAAAGGAGGAAAGAAAAGAAGGGAAGGAGAAAGGAAGGGAAGGGATGGGAAGGGGAGGGCAGGGAGGAGGGAGGAAGGGAGGGAGGGAGGAAGGAAGGAATGAAGGAAGGAAGGAAGGAGAGAGAAAGAGATAGAAAAATAGATAGAGACTTATTTTAAGGAATTGGCTCAGTTGATTATGGGAGCTGGCAGGTCCAAAATCTGTAGGGCAGGCTACAGGCTGGAAACTTGGGCAAGAGCTGCTACTGCAGACTTGGGTCTGAAATCTGTAAGACAGGGCAGTAGGCTGGGTTTCTGTGTTACAGTCTTGAGGCAGAATTCTTTCTTCTCTGCAAAACCTCAGTTTTTACTCTTCAGGCCTTGAACTGATTAGCCAAGACCCACACAGATTTTCTAGGGTAACCTCCTTCATTTAAAGTCAACTGATTATAGATATTATCACATCTACACAGTATCTTCATAGCAACATCTAGATTAATGTTTGGCCAAACAACTGGGTACCATAGCCTAACCAAGTTTGCACATAAAATTTAATCATCACAGTAGGTGACCAATAAACATTTGCTGAATTGGAGTATGCTTTTGAACTTCTTGTCTAAAGCTCAGAAAAAAGAGAACAATTTTCTTTTTTTTCCCAGCAATAATTTGAACTCAAACTTTAAAATCCTCAACTCTGAACAAAAAATAACAACATTCTTTGAAATACACTGAGTTTTCAAGAATTAAGAGAATCTCTCGAGGCTGAAAATAAAAGCAGACTGAGTAGTAAGCCTATAAGATGTTGTATCAGGCCTCTTGGGATATCTGTCTTGGTAACATTGGGGCTTTGATTATAATACCAACACAGCAAAAGGAGATTATAATTTGAGTCTTCACAAGACAGAGTTAAAGCTGAGACCCACAAGTGAGGCTGGGACCCTCAGCAAAGTGGCAGATAGGAAAAAAATCTCATCTGTACATGAAGGACAAAAAGAAAGTTGTCCATCTCAGCCTATGTGCTGGACAGAAAAAAATGCTCCCTTTGAGAATTCATAACTACAAGCCTGTCTTCACTTGGACTTACACTACATGGATAATCTGAGGCCCCATAAGTCAATTAATATAAAATTATGCCCAGCCACTGATACCTTGGAGTGCTTATCAGAAGAAAACATAAACCCTCTTAAGCTGTTAAAAAATCTAAAGTTGTAAAATGGTAAAAGGATCTCTACTATAAAATTAGTAGATTTAAAATTGTAGGAACAAGAAAGACTTAAAAAAAAATGAAGAATACGATACTATGAATAACATAAGGCAGATATGACAAATAGAATTTCTAGAAATAAAAAATAAAGTCATTGCCAATGGCCATATAAACAGTAGATTAGACATTGCCAAAGAGAAAGCCAGTGAACTGGAAAGTAAAGCTGAAATTACCCATGATGCCTCTCAAAGAGACAAAGAGAAGAACATGCAAGCAAAGAGACATGGAGGATACAATGAGAAGATTCAGTATGTATCTAGCAATAGTTATAGAAGGAGAGAATAGAGAGGATGGAAAAGAGGCAATATACAGAGGTAATGGTTGAAGTTTTTCCAAAACTGATAAAAGACATCAATTGGGAAGCACATCAAAGTTCCAAAAAAATAAAGCCAGATCTAGACATGTCGTAGTGAAGTTGCAGAGCATCAAAGATAAAAAGTAGGTCTTAAGAGCATCCAAAGATAAAAGAGATATCCTGCAAGGAATCACAACTGGACTGAGAGCAGGGGCAAAATAGAAAAAGGAATATTGTCCTCAAAAACTGAGAGGAAAAAACAAAACAATCCAGAATTTTCTACTTAAGCCTTTATTCAAGAGTGAGAGTAAAGCTGGGTACGGTGGCATGCAACTGTAGTCCTAGCCACTTGAGAGGCTGTGACAGGAAGATCACTTGAGCTTGGGAGTTCAAGGCCAACCTAGGCAATGTAGTGAGAACCTGTGTCTAAAGAAAAACACACACACACACACACACACACACACACACACACACACACACACACCACACACACACACACACACACACACACACACACACACACACACACACGAGCATAAGATGGAGACAATTATAGACAAGTTTAGACCGGGCACAGTGGCTCATGCCTGTAATCCCAGCACTTTGGGAGGTCAAGGCAAATGGATCTTGATCTCAGGAGTTCAAGACCAGCCTGGGCAACATGGCAAAGCCCCGTCTCTATGAAAAATACAAAAAATTAGCCAAGTGTGGTGGTGTGTGCCTGTAGTCCCAGCTACTCAGTAGGCTAAGGTGGGAGGATCGCTTGAGCCCAGGAGGTTGAGCCTGCAGTGAGCCATGATCACACCACTACACTCCAGCCTGGGAGACAGAGCAACACCCTGTCTCAAAGAAAAAAAGAGAAAAAGACAACAAGTTTACATCTCAGAGATTGCTTCTGAAAGGACTACAAAAAGTAGATATTCAGGAAGCAGGAAATTGAATCCGAAAGGAAGTAGTGACGTGAAAAAATCAAAATTGAGCAAAAAATATTGGTAAACATATGGGTAAATCTAAAGCAAAACAAAAAATAGAAAAAAATTGACTGTACAAAGTAATAAAAACAATGACTAATTCAGGGAATATAAAAATGAGGTGAAATTAAAACATTGCCTAATAATATGTGACATAGGAGGAGAGTAAAAAGAGAAGGGGAATGACCAGTCCCAAAGTATACTAAAACTAGGGAAGAGAGTAGGGCTACTGATTAAAGTTATATTTAGGTAAGTAAAGTATGTACTTTTTAAAAAAAAGAAGTTAAGGCTAACCACAAAAAGAATAGAAATAAAATGTGTAATTACTAGAAAACTAAAGAGAAATGACCTGTGCAAGGGACCCCTGTACAAGAAAGATGAACTCAGCATTATTTGCAATAAGAAATTTCAGAGTAAACTAAATGTCCATCATAACAGATATATAAATTGTGATGTACTCAAATAATAAAAATAAATAGGCCAGGGTTTTGTATATTACCATGAATACATGTCAGAAATATAACACTGAGTGGGAAAAATGCAGGTTGTAGGCAGACAGATATAAAATAGCATCACTTATATTAAGCCCCAAACAAGCAAAACAGTACTATATTCAGTCTGTGGATATATACACATGTAGTAAAACTATATAAAAACACATACAGAAATAATGAACGTTAATTCAGAGTAGTTATCCCTGGGGAAGCGACATAGAGGAATAGGAATGGGGAGGAATATGCAAGCAATTTCAACAGTGTATATTAATATAGAAAAATATTAAGATCAAGTAGCAAATAAGCAAATATTTGTTATATTCTTTAAATATAGCTGTATGACACATACTGAACTTAAGTTTGGAGAAATGTATACAGCTGCCAAGGATTTTTTTTTTTTTTTTTTGAGATGGAGTCTCACCCTGTCGCCCAGGCTGGAGTGCAATGGCACAATCTTGGCTCACTGCAACCTCCGCCTCCCGGGTTCAAGTGATTCTCCTGCCTCAGCCTCCCAAGTAGCTGGGATTACAGGCCCATGCCACCATGCTTGGCTAATTTTTTATATCTTTTTCACCATGTTGGCCAGGGTGGTCTCAACTCCTGACCTTGTGATCCGCCCACCTCAGGCTCCCAAAGTGCTGGGACTACAGGCGTGAGCCACCACACCCAGCCAGCTTCTGAGGATTCCAAGTTTATTTTTTCCACAGTAAGGCATAATATGAAGTGATGTAACAAATTTAATACTGCTGGGTCTGATTAAAATTTATAACTTTGAAGAAATAAACAGACTTGCATTTCTCCAACATTATGTTTTCCCAAAGTGGTAATTTGTCAAGAGAAAGCTACACTGAATAAAATCTCAGAGCTGTCTTCCTTCCAATACTTGCTGCTTTATTCAGGTCTGATCTGACCATCTGGAAGAATTTCATTAAGTTTTAATTATCATGCACTAAGAACATAAGCAGAGCATTTTCAAAGAGGAGCCTTCATTTCATGCTGAGACCGAAAACCTTATCATAGGAGGAATGTTTGAGAGAATAGGGGTAGTATAGCCTGAAGAAGTGGTCTCAAGGGGCCTTGTTCACTGTCCCAGACAGGACGGACATGGACAAGAAAGAAGCAGACCAGTTTTATGTGGACAGAGCCAGAATCAAACAGCAACTTCAAAATGGCAAATGTCAGCCCAGTTTGAAAAAATCAATTGTCTAAAAGTGAAAAAAAAAAAAAAACCCACAAAACACACACAAAAACTGAGAAATTTCTCTGATGTCCCCTTATTATAAATATTACAGAGGAGATTTTTGCATTGAGCTATGAGGTAGGATATGATGATCTCGTTTTAAGTTTCCTACACATGAATGATAGAGACAGACTAGAGTCTTTAAGTCACTCAAGTGAAGATAGTTATATACCAAAATTGTTTACACATAAGGGGAAAGCTACTCTTGGCCTCAGGATTTTAGCTGTATATTAGGAAACTCTAAAGCACAGAATCTGGAAACTGGGGAAACAGTATTCAAGTAGAAATCTCGCTTCTAGAGAGTACTGTCAAGGTTTCTGATTCATCATTCCCCAAATTCCAAATTATTTGCTTCATATATCTGCAGAAGTCCCTCTCCTGGCCATTGGCAAGCCAAGAAGCAAGGAACTGGCTTTATCCTACCTTATCCCTGTTGCCCTGTCACTTCCTGTCTGCCATATGTATGTTCTGTATTATACTATAACTGCACCACCACTTGGCAGTGATTTGTGAATTTCGCTTTCACGCTGTACTACCTTTGTTAAAGTCACTTGAAACGCCCTTTCCACATCACATATTGAAATTCTACTGTTTAATTTCTACACTGTCAGAGCCTGAAAATATTAGAAGCCCTGTGGCTAAATCCTCTCCCAAATGAAGAAAAAACAATTCAGATGGATTCCTAATGTACACAAATTTTTGAATAATGCCATATTTTAGGTGTAGTATGAAGTGGTTAATAAGATCTACTCTGGAGTCAGTTTGCCTAGTTTCAAATCCTGAATCTGCCACCCAGTAGTTGTATGACCTTGAACAAGTTACTTAATCTCTTTGTGCCTTAGTTATCTGTAAATTTGGGAGATAATGCTATCTACCATATATAATTGATTATGAAGATTAATTCATAAGGTGTATAAAGTGGTTAGCACAGGTACTAGTGCTTAATAGATAGTTGATATTAATTTTATTGCAGTTATAATTTTGGCACTTGTACTTCAGATAACAATCTACAGTACTTCTGTCGAACACTAATTTATTTTTATTCTTCTTTGTTTTAGAGCAGGGTAAAGTCTTTCCTTCCCCTTCCCCCTACCAAGTGCCTTTCATATAGGTGAACAAATAATAGGTGCCTAATCTAATGAATCTTTGTTGCATGAGTAAATTAATTAGAATTACAATATTTTGAAAGGTTTATAGAATATATTTCGTTACAACAGCACTACATAATGAACATCTTTTCAAAGGAATGTGTCCAAACACTAGGGGTAAAAATGAACTAGGTTTTCAGGCTAACCAGTTTGAGTTGGTTTTTAAAACTACTTTTTAGAGCTTTTGAATGTGAAGTGTATTTCAGTGGATCATTAGAGGTGGCTGAAAGGATGGACAAATTCACTGAGAAAAGAGCAAGAACAGCACTATCTATCTTTATATTTCTCTATTAAGGCATGAGCTTATACTCTGGGCTCAACTTGTTCTAACAAAAAGGACATTGTTGAGAAGACATCAGCTTTCCCACCGTGTGATCTCGGTCAACTTTCTCTCTTTAAGACTCTGTTTCTTTGCCTATGAGAGGATAGCATCTAAGGTCCATTTCTCCATTCAGAGCCTGTGTGGTTCCATGTTGCTAAACTCAAGTGCATCTGGGAACCTGTGGCATGACTCTTCCATAACAGTGCCAGTTCTCCCAGCCTGCCAAAATTCAGTTGTTAGTGTCTATTCTGGTGAGTAATATCCCCCCTGAATTGGCACCAGTTGGAAAATTGTAGAATGGAATGTGCCACCTGGGTTTGGATTTGGAAATCCAAAGTATTGTTGCCTTGAGGTATGAGGATGTTTCTGCTGAGCCATGGTGGTGAGTAGGCTGATAATGGCAGCCATGTCAGTTTGCACTTGGACCAGGAAAAGAGGATCAAGTCTCCTTTGCTAACAAAAGCAGAATGTGAGGAGATCTCTTATTTCCTTGCAGCAATTTGCTCTACGAACTGTGTACTGATGATGTGGTATTACAAACAGAATCAATCCATCAACAAAATGATAAAAATAAAACTCCCTTGTGCTTCTATAATACTAAGCTATTTACATTTTTTTTTTTCAGACAGCATCTCACTCTGTTGCCCAGGCTGGAGTGCGGTGGTGTGAACATGGCTCACTGCAGCCTCAACATCCCAGGCTGAAGCAATCCTCCCACCTCAGCCTCCTAAGTAGCTGGGACCACAGACACTAGCCACCATGCCAGACTAATTTTTTATTTTTTTGTAGAGACAGAATCTCATTATGTTGCTGGTTTTGAATTCCTGGACTCAAGTAATCCTCCCGCCTCAGTCTCCTCAAGTGCTGGGATTACAGGTGTGAGCTACCGCGCCCAGCCGATTATTTACATTCTTTATGATACTTGATCTCACAAGCACTCTGAGTGGAAATCGGGTCCTCAGTTTCTATATCCTGTTATATCACTTACGGATTTCTGTGTGTTGAATTCCAGTCTTCTTCAATTTGAAGGAGAGTTACCTTTCTTGCTCTAAGGAGGCAGCATGGTGGAATGGAAAGGGAACATGGCCTGCCTCAAACTGTTGTTTGATCTTGAATTTGTCAAATTTCCCTCTCTTCAGGCTTCTGTTTCTTCACAAGTAAAATAAGTAGAAGATCTCTAAGCAAAATTTTCCCTCTCAGAAGGCTGAGGGAATATTATCTTATTAATTTTTCATATTATCATGTGAATAAAATATATAAATACTTCAGTAATTGTTGACTTATACCTAAAATAGAACATTAAGATGGAGGATGGTCCCATCATACATTAGAAAAAACATATATTTGTCTATATTTATAAATGCCTGACCAGCATTAAAAGAATGGATTCATTTTGTTGAAATGCCCTCCATTTCAAAGAACTCACACAGGAAAGTTTAACCCAGTGGTTTTTACATAAAAAGAGGAGGGAAAAAAACCCTAAAATGTGTGGCTGTGGTGCACTTGATACTTTACATTCTCATTTACTCATTCAACAAACATTAGGGCACTAACATGTACCAGGCATTGTAACAAAGCTGGGCATGAGATTGATACAGTGGCTACCACCACAAGGTCGCTGTTCTCATGGAGCTTACATTTTGGTTGGGCAGATGGATAATAAGTAGTTGAAAAAATTTCAAAATAGAAATAATGAAGAATAATAAAATGAAGAATAATAAAAAATTTCAAATAGAAATAATGAAGAATAATAAAATGAATAATAAAAGATTTCAAAATAGAAATAATGAATATTATGAAGAGAATATAGAGAATGATGGAGGGGGGCACAGAGGAAACTACTTTTGTTCAGATAGTCAGTAGAAACATAGGAGGGAAATACGTGAGCTGATACTTACACATTAAAAAAGAAGCAGGACATGCAAAAATCTGAGGGAAAGAAGTACAAAAGCCCAAGAGGACAGATAATGTTTCAGGAATACATTAAAGGCAGAGTCATTTAATTCTAACAAACTTTGGAAATGGGTATTGTCCTTACCTTATAGATGAAGAAACAAGGAAGTAAAAGAGCCCAAGTTCAGACAGCAAGTAGAGGACCTGAGATTTAAACCCAGATTAGTCTGGCCCTAAAATTCACACTCTTTCCACTGTGCCACTCAGCAGTTGATGAAAATGCAAAATTTCTGAGAGGGCATGACGAACTTTTTTTCTGTGTAACATGGTAGGGAGGGCACTCTTCCTTCTTTTTGATTCAGAGAATGTGTATACCCCAGCCAGAAGATGTAAATGGCTATTTGTTTTTGTCATCCGATAAACATATGGTATCATGTATTTTTGTGTGATATTGTTTTGTGTATTATGGTTCCTTGTTCCCTTAAGTCCCAGGTGGGCAGGTGTCCTCTGCTGGGAATCAAGAAATAGGTCTTTACTAAGAGTGTTGTTATGGGCTGAATGTTTGTGTCCTCCAAATTTATATGTTGAAGCCCTAACCCCTAATATGATGGTATTTGGAGGTGGGGCCTTTGGGAGGTGATTAGGTTGAGATGAAGTCATGGGAGTGGGGCCCCCACGATGGTGTTAGTGTCCTCATAAGAAGAGAGACCAGAGCTTGCTCACTCTCCTTCACATGTGAGGACACAGAGAAGGCAGCTGCAAGCCAGGAAGAATGCCCTCACCAGGAACTGAATCTGCTGGCACCTTGATCTGGACTTCCTAGCCTCCAGATCTGTGAGAAATAAATGTTTAAGCCAGCCAGTCTATGGCATTTTGATATAGCAGCCCAAGTGTGTGGGTGTGTGTATACATATATATGTGTGTGTGTGAGTATACCTAGGTATATGTGTGTCTGTACATATATACACAGAGAGATGTGTATGCATCTGTCTCTCTCTCTCTCTCTCTCTCTGTGTGTGTGTGTGTGTGTGTGTGTGTATGTGTGTGTTATAAAGAATTGGCTTTCACAGTTATGAGGCTGAGAAGTCCCAAGATCTGCAGTGGGCAAATGGGAAACCCAGGAGAGCTAATGATAGTTCCAGTCTAAGTCTGAAGGTCTGAGAACTGGGAGAGCCAATGGTATAAGTTTCAGTCTTGAGTCCAAAGGCAGGAGAAAAGCTATGTCCTTGCTTGAAGACAGGGAGAAAGAACAAATTCTCCTGTACTCCACATTTTTGTTCTAATCAGACCTTCAGTGGGTTAAATGATGTCCATCCTCAGTGGGTAGGGCAATCTGCTTGACTCAGTCTACCCATTCAAATGTTAATCTCATCCAGCAACACCCTCACAAACACATTTAGAAATAATGTTTAAACAAATATCTGGGCACCTGTGGCCTAATCAAGTTAACACATTAACTGTCATAGGTGTGCTTTGTATAAGGCAGTGGTGAGTGTGAGGTTGAGTTGTTGGAGAATAGGAAGGATGTATAAGACACAGTATGCACTATCAGGGGGCTTCTGATACAGAGGAGAAAAGAGACACATTAAAAATCAGCTGATGATACTAGACTGTCTGTTTGAAGTGACAAATCAACAGGTTTCATTCAGACTAGGCTTCCAGAAGAAGGAGAAACTACTGCAGGAAGGGAGGTCAGGGAAAATTTCCTAAGGAGGCAGAACTTGTTTTGGACCTTGAAGAATTATGGCGGGGGTGATTTCACAGTGGTCCAAGGCACAGGAGCTGGGAAACTCTGAATTATAGAAGGAGTAGAGCAGGGCTCCTGCATATGCTTATGCAGGTTGTTCACTGTACAAGGACATCTGTCTGAGGAGACAAGTAGGGGCTGGGATGCAGCCCCACATTCTGCTCACCGATCCAAGTGCCCTGGTGCAGGAGTGTGTCCTGCAGGCATCCTGAGGAAGAGGTGCCTTTTTCTAATTCCTATGGAGACACTGAAGCAGACTTAAGAGATATTAGTTGCAAACAGAAGGGTGAGACCAGATCATGGAGGACATTTCCTTGTATCTAGACTGCTACCAAAGGATGGGAACATGCAGCTCTGGTGACAGCAGTGACTGTGGGTGTGATTCGTGACCATATAGTGGAGGTAGACCTGCAGTATTCACGATGCTAGGAGCCTTACATATCTGGCATAAAATAAAGCCAAATCTTCAAAATTATATTTGCCTGCTCTTTCTTCAAAGCAAACTTGATAACTGTGACCCACTTTGCTCCAATATCAAATCATCCTGATTTAATTTTATAAGCCAGTCATAGAAAGAAAATCTGTCCCATGACTCCAAAGCATTGTGTTCTGTAGCTCCACTATAATTACAGACAAATGCATCTAATCTTCCCGTCATGTGTTCTCCTGAGTTGCAGGATTCTTTTTTTTTTTTCTGTATTTGATAATCTTGTTATCTTGTGATACTGCATCATTTAATTATTCCCCAAAATAGAGATCTTCAGAAAATCTATTCAGAAAAAGTGATTTGCTGTTCCCAACTGAAATCACAGCTGGGATGTTTACACAGAAATTAGTTATTTTCAGATCTTTGGGATTGCTGCTTTTCTTAAGGGATCTCATCTGCCACATAAGGCTGTTGAAGCCTCCCACAGATCACCTGATGAAATTTCATAAACTCCAGAGAAGGACTAAGTGGGCATTCACAGAGGTCTTCAAGCCTAGGACTCTGTGTCAGGTTGAGCCTTGTTGCCCTCTCTGATTTTTTTCTTTTTCTTTCTGCTTTTTTGAGACAGGGTTTCACCATGTTGGCCAGGCTGGACTTGAACTCCTGGGCTCAAGTGATCCTCCAGCCTCAGCCTCTCAGGTAGTTTGGAGTGCAGGCACACGTCATAGCACTGAGCTGCCCTCTGATATTAATCTCCAAATATCTAGCTGTGTTCAGTAACTCTATAAACATTTCATGTGTCAAACAGTAGGACAGGCTTTGGTAACACGAAATGAGTAGAGCAGAATCCTCACCTAAGGAAGTATATGGTCTCTAAACTTGATCATCAAAAGAGTTGGAATTTAACTTGACTAGCTCTGCCACCTACTAACTGCTACCTTTAAAAGCAAGTCAGTTAATTCATCTGAGCCTCATTTTTCTATAAAACCAGTACCATTAAGACGACATTCTTGTAAGAGGCATATTGTGAGGATTAATTTGGGTGATCTGAGATGAGTGATTTGATTTGTATAGGGTCACTCAGTGTTTGTTTTTTCTTTCCCTCCTCCTCCACACCCGTGTGTTGCCTTTGTCTTTACAGACTGAAGAAGACTCATTATTTTAGCTTTACTAAAATCAGAGCCATTTCATTTTGTTCTGTTTTTCTCTGGACCATTTCTAGTTTCATCATGTCACTTGTGTCCAGGTGAGTGGACCTAATATGCTGTAGCACAAATAGGAAAGCATTACAGCTTGTACAAGATGGAGTTAGGGCATGAGTAGCCCTTTATGTTGGGTTTCCATAAGCTTTCTAGTGATAACTAACATTTTTTCACCTTTCACTCTATCTTTTTGGTTTTTGCCTGTTACAGCTCACAGGACTCTTCAGGAAACAATTTTCTGTCATTCCAAGTTCCTTTACCGGATTGTAGTTGAGCATTCCAGTTCATGATCCTCTGATAAGATTATTTCCCCTGAATGTGTTTTCTTACACTTAGTCACATTAAAACTCCTCTGCCACTTTTCTGCCCACATCCACATCTTCTTTCAGTTTACCCCTAATCATCTTGGCATTTTAATCCCTGGAAGAGCTGAATGCCATCTGCAACCTTGGCAATTTCCCCATGCACTCTCTTCCAGATCATTTATATGAATGTTAACTAAGACACCATGCAGCTTGCTCTCTATCTCAGAAGTGCCTTACTTGCAGAGCATTTGATATAACAATTTAGTCAGTGAGTTAATATCAAAGACCAGCCACAGAATGTTGCCTTTATCTGGGAAAGTATTCATGTCTTCCTATTCTTTGTTTCTTATTCTGAACCAAACCAATGATCCATAACAGCAATTTCTCCAGGTACTGAAAGGTTTATGGTCCATAAATTAGATAACAAGTCCAAATTTGAATTGAGAACCCCTTCAATGTAAAGCCTGACTATTTGAGGTCTTATTTATGTCTCTGTTCCAGAACATCTACAGTGGGAGTTCTACAAAGTGTTATGTCATTTCATTAAACCTGATGTTTTAAATGTCGCTGTCATTTCCCAGCTAGCTACTAAGCTCCTAGACCTAATCAATCAAGTGATTAATTGAATTGTCAGGTGAGTGCTGCGCAATAGGTATTGGTTTGCCAAGTGCCAGTAAAATAGAAAATTCTGAAGTCTAGTTACTATACTGGCTTCTGAAATGATCTTAAGCACTGGTTCATTCCCTTTAGTCTTCTCCACATTCCAGAGAAAGCAGTCTCTCAGATCTTAGGCATATTTGACTATATGATCTCTCTGCTTAAAATCTTTCAGTATTTTCTGAGACGGTTGGGAAAACTTGAATACAGACTCAGTAAATACGTTAATAAAATTAATTTTGTTTGGTGAGACAATGGCATGGCACTTATATTTAAAAAGTCATTATCCTAGAATATCGGCAAATTAATACAGACGAAGTAGATTAGAGGTTACCTGGGACTGAGGGGAGAGGGGAATGGGCACTTATTGCTTATTGACTACAGAGTTTTTGTTTGGGATGATGAAAAAGTTTTGAAAAATAGATAGTGGTGGTGGTTGCACGACATTGTGAATACCGCTGAGGTGTATACGTAAAAGTGGTTAAAATGGAAAATATTATTATGTCTCTTTTGCCATCATAAAAATCATAAAAATAAGAATGCCATCTTAAATTGGCATTCTTTTTTTTTATGCCGTCATAAAAATCATAAAAATAAGAATCATTAACAGAATGCTTAAAAATTGACAGGATAAATGACATATTTGGGACTTACTTTAAAATACTCAAACCATAGTCCCAACAAACAAAAACAGTGAGGGTAATAGATGAAAAAGATTGGTAAAATGTTGATGATGATTGCAGATATTTCTGCAGTGAAAACTTGTAAAAAATCGTTTGGAGACTAGCCCTCAAGTCCCAGAGACTCCACCTGACATTTAAAGCCCTTTGCTCTGCCTCTTCCCTGCCTTAGGAACCTCCGGTCTTCACTGTTCAGCCAGCAGTGTGCTGGGCCCCTGTAGTGCCCAGAGCCTCACCCAAGCTTCTGTGCCTGTGCCCTTACGTTTCAATTCTGCATCCTCCTTCCTATGTGGCTAATTCCTACTCATTCTTTAAGACTCAGTTCAGTCTCTTTAGAGCATTCCTAGACTTCTCCAGGCAGGGAGAATGGCTCCCTCCTTTGGGTTCCCATAATGCTGTGCTTGTATGTCTGCTACAGTTGATACCCTTAATTATAATCTTTTATTTTTGTTTCTGTCTCTCCACTGACATATGAGGTAGAGGAAACTTTCTTTCCACTGTACATCCTCCTGGACTATATGAAACTTTTATTATTGTTTTAGTTGTGTGCTTAAATTTTTTTTTAAAGGAAAAGATTAAAAGGTAGAAATGTGAGTGCTAGATGTAAATCTGAAGAGTTGAGCGGGAACTTAGCAGTGACCCCCATATAGATATTGGTGTCCTTTTGTAGACTGTGCTTTCTGTACTTTGTGACCACTAATGTTTGCCAATTTTTATAGTTCCAGCATCTACCACTGGGTGCTCAGTAAATTTTTGCTGAATTTACTGACAAACCACGGCGTTTCTTTCTACAGGTTGCAAAAGCCAGCTATCCAGCTTCTTTGAGGGAGGGAAGTGGATGCATACTTGTTAGAAGAGACAGTTAATATTCGGGTATGGTTTTTCAGAGCAGCAAATAAGCAGCTGGAGGGATACCCCTGTGCCAGTAGTCTGTGGCTGTTCAGCCAGTGCAGTGAGTGGTGAGCTGCGACTGCAATTAGCTGCAGTACTCATCTTGCCAGTGGGTGGCGGCAGGCGCTCACAAACTTGCACCAGGACAGGCAGGCATGATTTTTACCCTAACAGTTTAGGTGGGGAAATAGCAATCTCCTACTATTTCTAGTTTATTTTCTAACTTCTTGAAGCCTTCAGATGTTTGGTTGAAAGAACAAGGCCTGAGTCAGAGTCAGTAAGAGCCAGAAACTAGCACCTTGTTAAAGGTAAATGTCTAGACCAGTGCTAGATATTTACTAGGTGCTGGACTATTTCCAGAGCTCTGGGAAAGTCTTTTCCTCCCTAAATGCCTTCTGGAGTATGTGAATCCATCTTTAGTGCTGTCATCTTCTAGCCTGAGATTTGATCCTTATGCAAATTCCAGTCATCTTGGGAGGATTTATACTCTAGGCTGTTTCAGGTCCATTAGCTCCAATATAGACAGAGATTGAAAACAGATTTTCATGTGGAGAAGGAGAGGAAGGAAAGAATTTGACCCTTAGGACTGACACATGTGAGAAGAAGATGGCAGGGCCTGCAGAAATAGGCTCTGTCTTGAGGGTGCTCTCTTCTGGTTTTCTCCAGTGGTCCAGCCCAAACCACCACTCCTAACATCCCAGTCAATAAGCAAGTCCTGATTGTGAGGCCACTAAGTCACAGCTCTGTGAAGGATTTGGAAATTTATGGATATAATGATTATATTTGTACAGGCCTAGAGCATATAATGACCTAGAGCATATAATCAAACAATAAGACATAATCAGTATTTAAAAACAAAAATTTTCTGAAAAATCCAAGACTCACATATGGATCATCCCCGCTCTGAAGCATTGTTACATAATCTAGTGGTCTGAGGCGTAGATGGGGGAGCAGTGTCTGATTATTAGACAACCGACTTTGAAAGGTAGTATCAGATGATGATGCTATGAGCCAAATAGCATGAGCAGACAATAAATGTGATGAAAGTTCAGAAAAGGAAGAAGCCATGTTGGCTGTAGTCATATTAAAACAGCATAAATGTTTGCTGCTTTTTGCTAACAGTGCTTCATATTTGCATAAATTTCAGCATTTCCAAAACTTCATATCATCTGATTTCATTAAATCTTCACAACCACCTGTGAGCCAAACATTATTAAATGAGGTAAAATACATAAAACACTTAGAATAGTGCCTAGTACGTCACAAGTGTTCACTATTAAGATCACTATTAGCCCTATTTTATAAATGCCACAACTAAGACTCAGAGAGGCATTATTTGCCCAAAGTCACACAGCTGGAAAGTGGTAGAAGTAGGCCTGAACTCAGCTTCCCTGGCTCCTATTTCTAGAACTCTTTCTCCATTATCCCATGCATGAAAGAGGGTGTATTTAAGCTAGGCTTGCCTGGGTTGGGCCAAGTTTCGTGGGGGCGTTAGGAGAGAAGTCTCTGAAATCATATTCCTCAGCCTCACAAGCCCTAGTTGTTCAGTGGATGGGAATTGATGAAGGTATTCACTTCCTTGAGTAACAAGAGTTAAATCTAGAAGCTCTTGCTCATTTTAGCAATAAGGGGAGATGGTTCATTACCTGGTCCATCAAGGAAGCTGCAAGCCATTAAACTTACATAGATCCTCAGCTGCTAGGCTTGTTAAGAAAAATGTTACAATAGGGGGAAATTGACAACACAGGCACTACAGATATTTTTAGTCTGTGTTTCAAGGATGTACATCTTGGGTTCTGTTTAGGATTGAGCACAAGGGGATGAATTTAGATTTATGTGACAAGACTGCCAATCAGAAAATTCATATTGGTGGGGCATGGTGGCTCACTCCTATCATCCCAGCACTTTCAGAGTCCAAGGCAGGAGGATTGCTTGAGCCCAGGAGTTCAAGAACAGCCTGGGCAACATAGTGAAACCTTGTCTGCACACAAAAAAATTTTAAAATTAGCCTGGCATGGTGGCATGTGCCTGTAGTTCCAGCTACTCTGGAGGCTGAGGCAGGAAGATCACTGGAGCTCAGGCGGTCGAGGCTACAGTGAGCTATGATTGCACCACTGCACTGTAGCCTGCTCAGCAGAGCAAGATCCTGTCTCAAAAAAAAAAAAAAAAAAAGTCCGTACTGGGCATCTTATCTGTTCCTATCTTATGCAAGGGACTGTGTGGGAAAACTAAGGGAAGTAGAGTAGTTTTCCCAAACTTTCAAATGCTGGTAAGAGTGTTACCTTTTTCTTGGGTGGGGGACAGTTTGGGAATATCAGTAAAAACCATAACTGTGTCTGTTCCTTGTACCAGCACTTCTGTCACAAATTATTTATCCTATGGATATATTTTTAAATGTAAGCCATTGTAGCACTGTTTGTAATAGCAAAAACAAGAAACTAGAAATCTAATGTGCTCACCAACATGTAATGCCAATACCAATAAATGCTTACCAATAAATACTATATGTCCTTCAAATGGAATTTCATGAAACTATTAAAAAGGAAGAGGCTCATCAATATGTGCTGAAAGCATATCACTAAGATATATTTTTAAGTGCAAAAAACAAAAGTTTAAAAAATTTATGTAGCATGCCATATGTATGTGTTTGAAGCATATATGTATATGGGTATATCCACACATTTTTTCCCCTCCACTGGCAGTATATGCTTATAATTGATAATGGGAAGTATATGTGATAAGAGAGGAATGGGAAAAAAGAATATTTTACTTTTTGTTTTATCCTGTTATATAATTTTAAAGATAGATTGATTGGTTTAACCACATGATATACTATTTTTACAAAATTTAAGCCTCCCTAAGGTCAAACAACCAGGAAAGGGTACAGCTAGAATTCACACCCCAGATTGTGATTCCAGAGCCCATCCTCTGGATTCTAGCACACTGCCCTGTACTAGTGTTCTTTTAGTATCAGGAAATACTTCTATCATTTGCTAGCAAGTTATACAATTTTTCATGAAAATACCTAGAATCAAAATGTCCAAGAGCCTGGAGCTGCAAGAATATGCTCACTCTCCAGAAGAGGGCTCTGTGCCCCATCTGCCGGCCATCTTGGCTCCTTTTCTATAAGGTTGTGGCTCAGCCAAGAGAGGTCAGTGACCCTGGGCCAGGAAACACACACTAAGATTTCCAACAGGACAAATTACCTTAAGGAAAAGGCATTAGGATAGCTAGAGAGGTGGGGGTGGAGGGAAGGCATGAAAACAGTTCATTAGCCAACTTGGTCAATGGGCAGGTGCAGGAAGTGGCAGATAAACCCAGCCAGAATCTATAAATATACTTCAATATCAGTGTTCAAAACTCACAAAATAAATGAGTGAATTAAGAAACTTGGCAGCATGTAAGCACCTCGATGTAAACTCTTAGTTCTAGCCTTAACTCCCATGAACTTTTCTTTCTGATTTGGGCATGTTATTTAATTGTCCTGGACTTCAGTTTCCCCATCAGCCAAACGGACCACATTATCTCTCCTGGCTCCTTCACAGAGTTGTGAGGAACAACTAGGGCAAGGAACATGCTTTGCAAATGCAAGGCATCATACGAAATGCAAGGTTATTGTTAATGTCTCTGAGATTTACCTCACAGAAGGAGAGCTATTTTGAGACAGGAAAATAGGAGGAAGCATCAGAAAAGCATTGCTGATAACAAAGTAGACATACCTCACCAATGAAAGAAAGGGATCTCACAGGTCATTCACTCCAGTTCCTCCTTTTTATAGTCATGGACAAAAACCTGCAGAGTCCAAGGTCTGCAGAGAAGTGATAGTGCCATACTAGACTCTATTAGTTAAACCTGTAAATAAAATGGAATAGTAGCCAAAGAAAGGGAATATACTATAGCACCCCTGCCTGAGGGGCTCGCTGAGCTGTGAATATTGATCAGGGTCCTGGAAACAAGCTGGTGTGAAGCTTAATAAGAAATTGGGGCAGAGGTGGGGGGTGGACTTAAGTGGTCCAGCTCCAGGATGGCTGAGTGCCTCAGAGGAGCAATTTGAGGGTGGCCAGGGACTTGGATAGGACAAATGACAACTTCCTAGAACGGGGTGTTCCAGAACCCATAGAGAAAAGGAAACAGCCTGGCCTCGTCCCGGGTAGTTGACAGGAACCAGGGTAGGAAGTATTTGTAGTGGGACTAATGCTCACATCGTTAAGTCCCTTGTGAGTGGAAGAAGGAAAATGGGAACAAATGCAATGCGGCACACACAGGGCAAGTCCGTTTTTGTAGTGGTGTGAGCAGAGATGGAGAGAATAGATCACCAGGGGGAGACAGTGCCTGCAGTGTGAAGGGTAGTGGGCTCAGAGTGCCACGGACTTGGCTGTGAATACTGGCTCTGCCACTAACTTGCTATAGGGCCTTGAATACAGCATTTTCAATTCTGAATCTTGGTTTCCTTGTCTCTGAAATGAAGCTCTTTCTCTGTATCTTATATGTTGTTAGGACTAAATGAGATGTTCTTGAAAACAACTTGCATGTAATTCCTAGAACATGATGCCCAATAAATATTGGTTTATTCCTTCATTTTGGGGACAAACTCCCAAAAAATCTCCAATGAAATATTACAGTTGGAAATTTCAAGCACTGGAAAAGCAAGCTCAACTTACCTAACAGGTGGAGTATGGAAAGGCCCTTTTGACAAATGGAGAACCAGCCTAAAAGGACAGATAAGGAAATCTAATGTGGGGAGGGCAGGTTAGAAGCAAAGTAGGAATTAATATAAATATAAGCATAAAAATATCTGCTTTTAAGGGATTAATTAATGCATTAATATGAGGTTTCTCTAGATCTGTGACAAACTGGGAAGATACTATGTACTGTGTAACTCACCTTGACCCATTTTCTTGACTGCTCAGAAATGTGGGCTAAGTTTTGTGTTCAAATGCAATGGCTTCCCTCAGTCTTTTCCCGCTACCTTCTATTTTGGTCTAATTAATTTCCTCTCATTCATTGATTGTTCTTTAATCCTTATTTTGTTGGTTATATTATTAAATTACTAGTTGCCTTGGGTCCTCTTTGTATGGGTATGAAGAAGTAAAGTGATAATAACAGTTTCTTTAAAAACTAAAAATCCAAGGGTGGATACCAAATAGAAAACCATAGTAAAATGAAGGATCAAGGAAAATAAGGAAACTACAGAGATGTATAAAGCTGATCTAGCCTTTACTAAGAATAAAATGGGGAAATTCCTATTTCTAGATGCGTTTCATAGCCAAAAGACCAGAGATTATTATAACAAAACCTGATAATGAAAGGATGTTTTGGATTATTTTATAGATGGGTAAATTGAGGTTAAAAGAGAGGAAATGGTTTGTCTTGTGGTGATCTCATAGCAGAATGTGGATCAGAATCCAGGTCTCTTGACCCTCATTCTGGAGATCTGTCTGCTGTGGTCCTCTTCTTTGTAATAGTAAATGTCTGACTTTAAATACTTGCACAGAACTAATTTGTGTGGGTTTATTCTTTTCTCCAGGGCCAAGTGCTTTCGGGGCAAAAAAGTCCTTGGAGATTATGATATCAAGGTGGAACAGGTAATCAGCCTGAAGCCCAGAGCTGCATCCACATAATCACAGTTTCTTCTTGGCATGCCAGAGTGAACCATCTCGTTCTGCTGAATGGAATACTGTGTCCATCATTGGGTTCTGGACTCTGCATCTCCTTTCTCTCCTGACCTTTCTCTCTGTGAGGCATGGTCCTGGAGTCTGCATCTTTTCATTTCTCTGATTCCTTTTTATGGCTCTAGTGTCTGTAGATGAGCAAGCAGTTTGGTTCTTAGGACCCTCTTGCAGTGTAAGGTTCCCAGACTGAGGAAAACCTTAGATGAATGTCTTCCCAGAATGTTGCGTGTTACCTCCGTATTGTTGGTGGCAAGATATTTCTCGGTAGGCACATGTCTGCCATTCAGGTATGCTGCCCCGAGTGATGGCTCCTTTGGGCCTGAGGCTATACTTTAGAGGAAACTTAGAAAAGAACACTTCCTTGTTTTAATACAGTGAAGCACTGCAAGTCCAATTTTTTTTTTCCTCCATCCTTTGCTTCATAATAAATAGTGATTGGGTCCATTTGGGGAAGAGGAGGATGTTCAGTTTCAACAATGCATGTATTTCCTATGTGATAAAAGAAGTTTCTCATCATTCATTATACAGTGTGTTATGATTTACTGACTGTCTTCAAACAACTTGTTACATAGGCAAGATTGATAAAAATTATTCCCATTTTATAGATCAGGAAAACGGAAACCCAGAGAGGACAAGTAACTTGCTTAATGTTTTATGCAGCTAGGTAGGGGGAAAGCAGAACTAAAACCTAGTTGCCTAAATTTAGACCTAGTGCTTTTATGTTGAAACTGATAAAAAGACATTTGTCTCAGTCCACATTCTCACTCTGTAGAGAGGCAGCACAAAGGATGCTGGGCTGGGAGTTAGAGGACCTGAGTTTTGCTCCTTTCTCTGCCAATGATAAGTTTTATTTGTCCTGAAGAGTTACTTAGCTGCTCTGAGCCTCAATTTCCTCCTTTGGTACATGGGGATAATTATCTCTGTCCCACCTTCATCACAGTGTTGCTATGAGAATTAGACTAACTTAGTATGTGAACATGTTTCGAAAACTGGTAGGGATGTTGCTGCTGCTATGTAGAGGACTTGGTGAAGTCAGGATTGTGAACTTATTCCCCTATTATTATTTTCCAGGCAGAATTTTCAGAACTCAACCTGGTGGCTCATGCAGATGGCACCTATGCTGTGGATATGCAGGTTCTCCGGAATGGCACAAAGGTTGTCCGGTAAGGGTCTTTCTGTCCTCAGGATCATTGTGACTGTCTCCAGAGTTACTACCTCTGGCTCAAAGAGGTGGTTTCTAAGTCAGGTGTTGGAGTGAGATAGCAGTGCCGTGTATGGTATACAGAACTTAATGATGTGTGTTGTGCAGAAATAGTAGAACAGGCAGAGAAAGCCAGCTTCTTGCTGAGCTTAGTCCAGTGGTAGAGAAAGCAGCCTTAAGCTTCACAGACTCAGAGCTCACTTAGAGATAACTGGATTCCTTATAGGATTGTTTCCCCCAGCCCCTTCAGCCAGTGCAGCTCTGTGCTTTTATCCTGCATACATTTCCCTTAGAAAACAGAGTTCCATTGCTTTAAAACAAACAAACAGACTTGAAAATGTCTGATGTAGTTCAGCCTTCCATTTTACATTGATTTGCTTAGATTCCCCTAGTGAGTTGTGGCAGAGCCCTGTCTTCTATGTGAGATCACTTGACTCTCCATCCTGTATTCTTTCTATATTCCTCATTCCTGGGAACTCCTAAGTCTGATAGAAAAACCTATGGCTGGAAGAGACATGGTGGGTGGAAGAAAATTAGCAATTATTGAGCACTTACATGCCAGGTGGTATGCTGGATGCCTCATAGATGTGATGTTGTCATACTCACAGAATTTTGTGAGGGAGGTAATGAGAATTCCAGATTGGAAAGTGGCGGAGCGGGGAGAGGGGGCGGCAGGAAATGGTTTCAACAAGTGTTATTCTTCCCAGGAGCTCAGTATGGCTTCAGGTTTTCAGACATCAGTCTTGTTCCAAGAAGAGTCTTCACCTCACTGTGTTCCCCACCTCAATCTACAGTAACCTGACAGGCTTCCAGTGTCCAACAGGAACTAGGTTGGTGACAGGAAAGGCCAGACTGGAGGTGTCTGGAACCTAACAACAGGAAATATGAGCTTGTCCATTCTGAAGATCAAGGAAGAAGACAGAAACAGAGATGTCCATCCGGGTGGGGAGTGAGCTCAGGTAGCTCCTACAAGAGAAAATGGATGGGCTCCTCCAGCTGTAGGTAGAGAAGGTAATGGGGATGCATGAACACAAGCAGGTGGTGACAGAGAGGCCCAGTAGCAGGGCAAGAATAAAGGCAGGCCCTTCTGGGTACCAGGGTAGGAACTCAGGGGCTGGCCACAGTGTACAGCTCAATTCCTATAACTGGGGTGTGGGATTGGAGTTGTATCTCAGGCATACAGCTGGTGCCAACTTCCCAGAACTGGGACACAAGAAGGTCAGAGCAGCTCTAACAGATGCCATGTTTCTGTTTGTTTGTTTAATAGATTGAGGGGATTCATGTGCAGATTTGTTACACGAATTATGTATATTATGTAATGGTGAAGTTTGGGGTTCTAGTGTTCCATCACCCAAATAGTGAGCATCATGTCCAATAGGTAATTTTTAGCCCTCATCCCCCTCTCATCCTCCCCTCTTTTGGAGTCTCCAGTGTCTATTGTTTCCATCTTTATGTCTGTGTGTACCCATTATTTGGCTTCCACTTATAAGTGAGAAATGCAGTATTTGATTTTCTGTTTCTGAGTTATTTCACTTAGGATAATGGCCTCCAGCTCCATCTTTGTTGCTGCAAAAGACATGATTTTTTTTTAATGACTGCGTTGTATTCCATGGTGTATACTATATATATTTTCTTCATCCAGTCATCCACTGATGGACACTTAGGTTGATTCCATGACTTTGCTATTCTGAATAGTGCTGCAATAAACATATGAGTGCGGGTGTCTTTTAATATGATTTATTTTCCTTTGAGTAGATACCCAGTAATGGTATTGCTGGGTCATATGGTAGTTCTACTTTTAGTTCTTTGAGAAATCTTTATATTGTTTTCTGTAGAAGTTGTACTAGTTTACATGCCCACCAACGGTGTAAAAGCCTAAGTCCTCGAGTGGCCAAGGAAGGCTCCTTCAACCCTCACTTTAAAAGACTAATCTCAGCCTGGGTGGGGCTGGGGCTGGAGGTGGTGGGTGGATGGCTGCCTGGGCAGAGAACCAAGTAGGTCATTGTATATCATATGAATCTGCTGAGGCTTAGCGCCTTGGGAGTAGATGCTGCCACAGAACTGACTCTGGGAAGGTGGGGTTTCCCTGAAGCTCAGACATAAAAACAGGGGCCGTGGTCCTCTGCAATAGCCGTAGCTAGAAGCTTTGCTGCCTAGAGGGGAAACGCAGGAGCTTTCCCATGCATGGGAACATTCTGTACTCTCAGGGCTTCCTGTAGCCATTGCTCAACCTCAGTTCTGCGAAAAATATTTGTACCCCTCCCTAGCCTCCGCTTTGGAAGAATAACATTGGGAAGTCTGGCATCTGTCCTCAACCAGCCTGGCCCCTTGCTCTCCTGGGGGGCCTGATGAGGGCATTGCCTATTTTAAGGAGCAGCTTTAAGGAGTCAGAAAAGAACACCAAGATCATGGACCTCTGTGGCACTGTGGTGAAGGGAGCCAAGTACTGTCTGTTGTCTTCAGTTTTCCAGGACCTGCTTTGAGCTCCAACTCGAAAGCCACAAGGAGCTTCAGGCTCTTACACTGCCTCATGAAGTCAAGGAAAAATATTTTTCACTTAAGGTGTGAGAGTCTAAAAGTGTTTCTTCCCTCCTAAGGGTATTTGTACCTTAGAAAAAGACAGTGCTTAGCCCAGAGGAGAGAGGAAATGTCAGAATTCTGTTCCTCAAATCTCCTTTGGAAAGTACCATAATATTGGCCAGGTGTGGTGGCTCGCACCTGTAATCCCAGCACTTTGGGAGGCCAAAGGCGGGCAGATCACTTGAGGCCAGGAGTTCAAGACCAGCTTGAAACCCCACTCTGCTAAAATACAAAACATTTTCTGAGGTTTGGTGTGTGCCTTTTCAGTACTTGGAGGTAAGGAACAATTGAACCTTTCATGCGTGCACTCCCAGCACTTTGGGTGACTGACGTAGGAGAATCACTTGAGCCCAGGAGTTTGAGATCAGCCTGAGCAACATAGTGAGACCTTATCTCTCCAAAAAATAAAAAAATTAGCCAGGGGTTGTGGCATGTGCCTGTAGTCCTAGCTACTTGAGAGGTTGAGGCGAGAGGATCACTTGAGCCCGGTTCGAGAACAGCCTGGGCAACATAGTAAGACCCTGTCTCTCCAAAACATAAAGAATTAGCTGGGCACGGTGGTGTGTGCCTGTAGTACTAATTACTTAGCAGGCTAAGGCAGGAAGATCACTTGAACCCAGGAGTTTGAGGTTACAGTGAGCTATGGTTGTGCCACTACACTTCAGCCTGGGCAGCAGAGTAAGACCTGTCTCTAAAATAACAACAGTAAAATGAGGGGCTTGGACTAGGTAGTTCCTAAGCCCTCTTCTTTATCTTGGGTTTTGGAAATGGGAACCAAAATGATATATGGCCTAAAGTGCTGGTTAATGGCAAACCTGCCTCTACCTTCTCGCCAGGTCCTTCCGGCCAGACTTCGTGCTCATCCGGCAGCATGCATTTGGCATGGCAGAGAATGAGGACTTCCGCCACCTGATCATTGGCATGCAGTATGCAGGCCTCCCCAGCATCAACTCACTGGAATCCATATACAACTTCTGTGACAAGCCATGGGTGGTGAGTGAGGCCCCTTTCCCCCAAGTAAAAGGGTAGGATTCAGGCCCTACATCTCCCAGGTCCCTAGGGGGGACTCAAGATGCAGTAGGCCCCAGCCCCAGGAGGGTCCCTACATTTCTCAGGCCCCTAGGAGGGTTCTCAAGATGCAGTTGGCCCCAGCTAAGAGGATGTGAGAGGAGCTTCCCCTGGGACATGGGGGAGGGCCGGCCATCGGAATAGCACAGCATCACCTGTCACAGGCTCGGCACCTTTGCTGCGGAGTGGACCTTTGGCCTCACAACAAAGTCGCACAAAGATACCATGAAGAAGCCCTTATAGGTCTGTAGGGTCTGCCTTGGCCATAGGCTGCAATGATAAAAATGTCCCCAGTGACAACCAAGGGGATAGTCCAATTCAGGTAGTGACAGAGTCCTACCAAGTGATTCAGCAACCTGAAAATGAAATTTATCCACATGCATGTGAATCAGATACTTATGAGCTAGAAGTGTCTTGGAGATCATCAAAGTCTAACCCTAATTCTGACCTTAACCTTTCATGATAGAGATATGAAAATTAAAGAAGGAAAGTAAGGTGTAGAAAACTACTTACTATAGGATGCCAGTTTCTGAGATTTTTCTGTGTTAATTTCATTTAATCCTCACCTTACAAGGAAGATATTATTATCATTATTATCACTTTTTACAGAGAAACAAAACCCAAAAAGGATTAAGTAACTTGCCAAAATTATAGTGCCAGGATTTCTCTACATCACACTGCCTCTCCCATAGATTGAGTCTCCTATATAAGGAAGAAACTGTTCTGGTTTTCTCTTCCTTGGCCAATTTGGAAATCTAGGAGGGCAGTGGAAACTTTTAGCCAGATAGAAAAAGTGGGGCTAGGAGGGAGAGTGACTTATGATGGCTTTGGGGGCACTCTGGCTTCCCCTCCGACCACTGAGGGGACCCAGCTCCTCTGCTGGCTCTGCTACTCCAGGCTGGCCCTCTCAGAAGGTAACACCTATCCCTAATCACAGCCTCATTGGCTTGCAGTATGCAGGCCTCCCCTGCATCAACTCACTGGAATCCATTTATAACTTCTGTGACAAGCCATGGGTGGAAAGTGAGGCCCCCTTCCCCCAGGTAAAAGGCTAGGATCCAGACCCTGCATCTTCCAGGCCCCTAGGAGGGACTTCTGGACCTCAAGATGCAGTAAGCCCTTCTCGTTTTGTAAAAATGAAATTTCAGCTGTCACATACCCTGGATTGCCAAGGTTCCTGGCACTTGTGGCTAATTGTGAAGTTTCCACGCCTTTACACCACTCAGAGAGCTGAAGAGGGGTGTGTGTGTGTGTGTGTGTGTGTGTTAACCAAACAGATCTGTCACTTCTGCTCTTGATCTTTTTTTTCACCAGGGAACTAACAACTTTCTTTTTCCTTTTGAAGCCAGGGAGAGCTTGGAGTGTAAGAAAAAGATCAATGGACAAGTAGTCAGGAGGGCTGGGAGCCACCATGGTTAAGGAGGGGGTTGGGTTCCCAAGCTCCACTTGTTCAGCCTTTCGCGTGGCCTGAGGCATCTGGAATCCTAGATTCTGCAGAAACATGCTAACAGTGTGATAGTATGTTGCCAATCACAGAAGAGCATGTGTGAGACCTTTACCAAGTGTCTTTTTTGTGGACCTCTCCTTTCTCTCCAGTCACATGTCCTTCCTACTACACACGTGTCCTTCCTACTGCACACATGTCCTAACCCATGTGCACCCCTGGTACTTGTCAAAATTTGACTCTCTCCTAGCCACACAGGGTGATCCTGCTATTAGCAGCTTTTTCTGGGTGTTTTCACTACTTATCAACCCTCTGACCGTACCTGTGCCCCAGTTTCTTCATCTACAAACTGGGAATAATAGTAGCACCTGCCACCACTTTGACAGCCTGGTTGTTACAGGCTGCTAGTATATGGGTTCTCTTAAAGAAATGTGTGGCCGGACATGGTGGCTCACGCCTGTAATCCCAGCACTTTGGGAGGCCAAGGCGGGCAGATCATGAGGTCAGGAGATCAACTAACACAGAGAAACCCGTCTCTACTAAAAATACAAAAAAAATTAGCCAGGCGTGGTGGCGGGCGCCTGTAGTCCCAGCAACCCAGGAGGCTGAGGCAGGAGAATGGCGTGAACCTGGGAGGTGGAGCTTGCAATGAGCCAAGATCGCACCACTGCACTCCAGCCTGGGCGACAGAACAAGACTCTGTCTCAAAAAAAAAAAAAAGAAATTTGTTCCCTGTTTTCTTTTCCTAAACTGTGCCAGAGGCCAGGGCAGGAAGAATGGGCAGAGCCTGTGGCTAGGGCTTTGCTCCTCCCGGGATCTGGGATCTGGTGAGGGGTCACACTCTCACCCATTCACAATCTGAGCACATTGCCTTGGGCCCTGCATGAGAACAGCAGGGCTCCCTGGCCAGACCCCAAGTTCTTCCTTCGGTTTCACTAAGCAGCTGCCACATGAATGACGTTTTACATATTGTTCTCTGCTAGTTCATGGGAGTGGACAAATTTGGTGACTGTAGGGGGAGGGTCCCTCTCAGTTGATGACTTTGGGTTGTGTTTCTCAATATCTTTACTATGACTGCTGTTGGTGTGAGGAGAGACTTTGACTGGGTTGGAAAAGGCTCTGCCTTGCACAACTCTGAGCACATTGCTGTCTCTGAAGTTGGTCAGGGCAAGCCACTGGGATTTGGGGAGCAGAAGTGGACCTGTCAATGAAAGCAGCATTCCAGACAAAGCAAGAATGGCACCACCCTTTATTGCTGCCAGTCTATCTGAAATTCCGTCAGTCTTTCTGGGTTTTTGGAGACAAGTGCACCAGAGTTAAATTAAATCATTTAATTTCCAGGAGTGATAGGCATAGGGACACATTACTCAAATGGATCTGGAATCCCATTTTTTTCCAAGAAATCTTTCTTGATTCATTGGATGAGTGGTTATAATGGACATATCTTCCTATTAATTGCCAACAGCACCCCCAGCTCCCAAATTCATTCTTTTGTCTATGTGTAGAGGAAACAGCCCTTATCAGATGTTACATTTGTTTAATTGGTGACTGTGTGGCTGTGATTTAAGTTTCCAGGGAGCTATGGGTTAGATGCCAAGCTCACTACCTTGAGCAGACAGGGACTGCTGGAGAGGAGGGTGGGGTGAGCTCCCTGAGACCCAACGAGAGCCTGGGAACTGGCTGCCATTATTGTGTTGGCTGTCCCAGGGCTTTGGGAGTCTGCCACAGGCTGTCCTGGCATCCGTGTGGTGTCTGTGTAACTCCCCCACATGCTGGAAAGGTAGGGCCCCACATGTCTTGGTGCCATGCCAGAGCGTGGGCTGCAGCAGGACAGAGGTCGTTTGGCAGAGCTGGCATTAACTCCCTAGGGATGCTGGAGAGCCTTGAGAGCACAGGCAGGTGTCCGGAGTCAGAGCAGAAGTCCAGCCAGGCCCAGATGGGCAGGCAGGACGTAAAGGTCAGATGAGCAGGTGCGGAGAATCAGAGAAGGCAGGAAAGGTCTGAGGGTTGGTTCTTGACAGTTAAAGCAAACTGAAGGACCAAAGTTGGTGAGGACAGCAGGGTACAATGGTGAATGCACCCAGCAAGGAGAAGAGACCTGAGTGCTCTTGCAGTGCAGCCCTGACTCCAGGATGTGATCCGGGAGCCTGCACATTCCTTTGCTCTCCAGCCTCAATCTCAATTTGTCAAATGAGAGGGCTGGTCTAGAGATTCTATAAAGTCCCTTCTGACAATGATATCTTAGGGGCTGGAGGGTCCATGAATCATCCTTTCAGTCCTGGAGAAGGCCCTAGAACTCTAGAGTCACCAATTGTTTGTCACTAAAGGCAGGGACCCAGGAATTCCAGTGTTTTCCAGCATTTCAAAAATAACAAAATCATATTACCTACAAAAGGACCACAACAGATGATCACTTAAACTGCAGTTTGATAGCAGAGTTTGGGAGGAAATATAATAAAGAGATATTTTTTATGGTACAAAGTTTGAGGAACTGATCAGATTTAACTGTCTCATTTTATATATGAAGAAAATGAGATCCAGAGAGGAAAACTCATTTGCCCAAGGATACCTAGGAAGTTAACAGAACAAGAATCAGAAGATTCCAGTTTTCTAACAACCCAGTTCTGAGCTTTTACTACCCCAACCTCCTCTCCCCTCCCTGGCTTATGTGCCAGTATCGCTTGTAGAGAACAGGACCTGAGCTTTTGAAAAATGTTCTAGCCTTCCTTTCTCTGATAAATAGATTTCATCTAGCAGCTTTCCCTTCTAGCCATTCCAGATATCAGTGGCTTCAGGTGTGAACTAATCCAGTAGCCCTAGAGAGATGTGTTTCCTCTGCTGCTGATGCACTGGGGATGGGAGTGTAGGTGTGTATGTGACTGGATTGAGCAGGAAAGTCCTGTGTTTCCTGTGGAAAGGGCATAGTTTCTACAGAGCCTGAAAGGCAGCTACTTGCAGGAATAAGGAGAGTTATGGATTGGAAATGAAGGGGCCTTGCTGTGAACCTGGCTCAACTACTGTGTGAGTTTGGGCACGTGACCTCTCTGGGCCTCAGCTTCTTCATTTATAAAATGGAGCGGGGTGGGGGAGCCCAGCTGTGCACTAAGAAAGCCTTTCAACCCTGACACTGTTAAGTATGTGTACTTTGCCCCTTCCCCAGGGAGCTATTCCAGTTTCTCATACGTAGGCAAAGGGTCCAGTAAGTTCAGTCCCTGGTTGGGTAGTAAGTCCCAGAAAGACTGGGCCTATCTGTCCCACATACCATGACCATTCTAATCTTCCTGAAGAACAGCTTCATTTTATGATGCCTCCTGCTCAAATTCTTGGTGATTCCATACTGCTTACTGGAAAAATCCATCATTCCTTTGCGGGACGTTTGAACTTCCAAGACTTGGCCCATGTCACCTATCCAGCTTCATGCCTTGCCATCACTCAGAGATGCAGGTGTGGAAAGTCAGAGACCCAATTTTTAATCCCAGCTTCACCTTGCAGTTCTGTGACTATAGGCAAGTTTTGTAACCTCTTTGGGCCCCATATGTAAAATGAATATGATAAAATACTAGTTCATCAATTTGATTTGAAACATCATTACAATTGAGAAAGGTAATTGAATTTTAGCTCACTCTCTTTCCCTTCCCCAACTAATGCATATCATGTCCTTGGGAATAGGAATTGTACACTTCTTTTATATCCTCACAATGCTTAGCATAAAGTCCTCCACAGAGCAAATGCTCAATAAATATTTGATGAGTTGATGTTTTGGCTGTTTCAGAAGTTATCTAAGATAAGCTGTAACATTTGCTTTTCTTTTGCAGTTTGCCCAGCTGGTCGCCATCTACAAAACACTGGGAGGAGAAAAGTTCCCTCTCATTGAACAGACATACTACCCCAACCACAAAGAGATGGTAAGTGGCTCAGTGGGGACATTAGTCTTTCTGCTATTTTCATTTTGCACTTAGCCACCTGGTTATTGTGGGGCTCTGAAAAGGGCCTCAGCATCTCAACCCCAAAGACGCCACTGGGGTTGAACTATAGAACTTATGTGACTGGAATAACTAGATTTTAGCTGACAGCCTCTTTTCAAATATTGGAGATAGAACAGGGAAGAACAGGAGTAAGGACAGTTTAATCAAGCTGAGAGAATAACAAACTTCTGGACCAACAATCAGATCTCACTGCTTTTGAGTCCCAGCCCTGGCTGTGCCACTTGTCATTGAACAAGCTACATTTCCTCACTGTGTGCAGTTTCCAGTAAGACGGTCAAGTGGGCATATTTATCCCTGCACAGGATATTCTAATATGGTACAGACACAATTTAAGTGAGATTGATTAAGTAATAGCTTCTGGGAAAGTGTGAAGCACTCTACTAGATGTAAGGCATTGCTCCTACTATTATTAATCCCCTGACTCTCCCATTCACCTGGTGCTTCCACAACTGTGATAAGGCTGGGTTAACACTGACTTCTCTGAGGCCATCCTAGTAAGTCAGAAGGAGCAGAGAGATGGGACGGTTGGTTGCTAAGGAGGCTATTGCCAATGTTTTTCCTGTGCAGGGACCTGGAGCTCAAACTCCCTTCTTCTTCCCTGTCCCCACACCCTCTGCCCCAGGCTGGTGTGATCAATTAGTGATCTTGCTTAACCCACCCATGGAGACTCCCTGCGAAGCATTCCAAGTGGAACAGAGATTATGTTTGTCCCCGCCTCCCCACTTCCTTGGCCAAAAGGGGTCTCCATTTACACCATTTCTGCAAATCAAGAGCCTTCTTCTGACACATTGTGCATGGCCCTCCTCACCAGCAGACCACATATCAAAAAACAACCTTGGGCCTTGAAAAGAACCATCTCTGTCATCTTTGCCAGAGCTTCCCCAGGGAGAAGCTCTGAAACTTTAAGCTCTTGTCCTTAACCTAGAGGCCAATATCAGGACTTTTCCTTTCAGGGCAAGCCAGGAAGCCTTGCAGAGGCTGAGGAGCTCTGAGGGTCCTTTGGTTGGGGAATCTCAGGGAGCCCAGGACACAATGGTGAGAGTACTCAGCTGAAGGGTACAGGGGGCTCTCTGGGGATCAAAGCTGGCTTTTTCCTGTTGTAGCATCTGGCAGGGCTGGCCGCTGGAAAAAAACTGCCTTAATTGCCAGGTATATTCCCTACTTACCGTCCTTTCCCCTCAAGGGCCTTTGTGTTATTTCTCTCCGGTGCTCTATCCTGAAATTTGTCCTCAAAAGAGGACCACCTCTCTGTGGTGTAAAAAGCCAGCAAAGGGGGATTTCAACTCTATAAGAAAAAGGCTTTGTGGCTTTTAAAACGTTCTGAAATAGGAATGAAGATGTTAGTAATTTAAAAGAGACAGAAGAGAAGCCTTATGGACATCAGTTGAGGGCATTAAGGATAATTAACTTGGAGAGGTAGTACCTATTCTGAGACAGTGCATTCTTATTCAAAGAGGTGTGCTAACCAGGTGGGACCCTCTGCCAGAAATGGTATAGAGGGGATAACAGCATTGGGAGGCAGGTTAGGCCATTCTAACTCTCACATTGAGTGATTCTGTGTCCCCCAAATGACTCCCCCAAACAGATGAAAGTGTATCAGAGGATTAGGATGAGATAGGGGAAGTAGAGGATACACAGCCACAGTATGTTGTTGTTTTCATTCCCACCAGTCAGCCTGTTTATGATGCTGTCAAACTACCTTCTGGTATTGTACATCTCAAGGGTATACCATCTCATATGTATGACATTCACCATTTCTCCCCTACCAGATCGATTAAGACAAAGGAAAACACATTTTCCTGGGGAGGAAAGGGAATAGTCCTGGCTTTAGAAAACAGACTAAGCCAGAAGAAACACTTGCAGTTAACAGCTACAAGGCTAGACTAATGGGGTTTGGGAGGCAGGGGCAACAGGCTGAGAGCAGGGTGGAAAAGTCATGGCCCCTTCCCTGCCTTGACAGTGGCCAGACTGTCCACTTGGCACTTCTTATTAGCTGGCAGCAAGAGGTCAGGTGGTAATGGCCAAAGCTCTGCAGGGGAGGAGAACCGGCTTGATCTTCAGGACTCTTGAACGGATGTGATGGTCACTGGTCCCTACTAGGGCTGGACGATGTCAACAAACTCCTTCCTGAGAGGCAGGTGGCCCTGGTACCAGCTGCAGGTGCCGTCAACATGCTTCATACAGACATAATGCTGAGCCTGGTAACCATAGAGCTTTCGTTCCAACAGCCAGTCTGTCCAGAGGCACTCGTTAGGGGCCAAGATGGTACAGGGTACTGTGTAGCAGGTGGTGATCTAGAGTTATGACCACACAACATTAAAGTGAGTAGGGTGTCCTTCTTTTTCCATTGCTGCCTTTCAGATTCCTACATACCTTTCCAGCCCATCTCAAATGCCCCCTATCTTATCAAGCCTTTCCTAGTCCCCAATCTTCCCCTGGATTCTCCTTCCCCAAGGTTCCCCATATTCAATATTGCCACTTAGTGGCATCTCTGGAGTCAGACAGCTCTGAGGGTCCTTACTCTACCACTGACCTTGAGCAAGCCACTTCACTTGCCAGAGCTTGCATTTCTTCACCTTAAAATGGAAATCTTAATTCTTCATAAATAGGTTTTGGAGACTAAATTAAACATTTACAGTAAATTTACTATTACAGTGGCTGGCAAAGAATAGACTCTTTAAAGGGTGGCTGTATTACAGTTATCTCGGTCTGCCTCCTGTGATGGCCACGTTCCCAGCCAAAGTGTAAGTACTTTGAGATCAGGGCCTGTAGACTGTATTGCTTTCTCCAACTTCATACAGTGCCTGATCCATGGCAGATCTCAAGTATAGTCTAGTAAGTGAATAAATTCATGCATGAATGAAGGCTCAGAACCCTTCCCCCATCCCTAAAGACTTTGGAAATGGGCATTCCCTTACTTGGCAGCCACAGTTCAGATGGTAGTGATGATTCAGACTTTCCCTCTGCACCAAGGACAGGTCCTCCCAGGGCTCGATGTAGTTGCACAGATGGATGAAGACTTTTCCATCACTGAGGACCTGACCTTCAAGGGGAGATGGAGAAGAGTCAAGCATCAGGATTCTTCTCCTGGAGCTCCAGGGGCCCAGGTCCTTGAAGAGCCCAGAATTGCAGCCTCCCCAATGACTTTTTGGTGGCAGTGGTGTCATGGGGCTCAATGAAGGGACCAAAATATAAAACTACTATAATCTTTCTAGCAAAAAGATAAGCAGATTATGTTTGTATGAGGCAGAGTTGTGGGATCTGGTGAAGGCCTTTTCGTTTAGCATGGTACAGAGAGAAGAATGTGGTCTTTAAAGTCAAAGTCTGTGTGGGACCCCCCTTTTCTGTCATTTACTAGCTGAATGATCTTAAGGAAGTTGTATAACCTCTCAGCTGGAAGATGAAAATTATAAAGTTGTCAGATTAAATGAGAGATTGTCTGTAAAGTTCCCAGCACAGTTGTGGTCCCACAGAAGATATTCAATAAATAATAGATCCCTTCCCCTTTCCAGTCCTTCCCAGCATCTGCACAGGCCAGTCTCCTGCTCTAGGTTGGTGAGTCTTTTACCTTCCCCATAGGAAATTTCCCCCTTTTTACCTATGAAGCTCCTTTTCACCTTTCAAAGACCCTTTCAGTGCCACCTCAAAGCCATCTCTGACCACCTAGCCCATACCTCTTTTAGAACCTCAGTCGCTTAATCATTTACTCACTCAGTGACTACTGTGATCTAGTACCGGGAATACAGATAGAAAAATGACAGGATCTCTGCTCCCAAGGAGCTTAGAAATGACTAGGGTAGATAGATAAGTAGGGGGAAATTACACTATTGTGTGGTTCTATGCAAAGTGCAGTAGAAGAAAAAAGGAACATAAAATTATTTCCATCTATGGAAGGGATGTGGGGCAAGGAAGATGTCTCAGAGGAGACTGTGCTTGCATTGGGCCTTGAAGGGATGAGTGGGAGTCCACCTACCAGACAGGTTGGGGGAAGGGCTTCCTGTCATTGCCACTATCCTGTGCAGAGGCCTGGCAGCATACCTTCTGCAACCGCGGGTAACTGAGTTCAGCTCTTGGGAAAGTGAGGGGCTGGGAACTGATACTGACAAAGCTAGAGAGGGCAGCAGTGTTCTGGTCACAAAGAGCTTTCAACACCAGGCAAAGGAGCTTGTGCCTTCTCCTGTAGGACCTGGGCGCCATTGATAACTTTTCTTAGACTATTTTTTGTCATTTCTCCCCACCCTCAGTTAGACTTGACCTCCCTGAAGGCAGAGAACATGTTTCCTCATTTCCCCTGCTGTACCTCCATGCCTAGCAGCGGGCTAGACACACAGAGGGCAGGTGCTTAGGAAGGAGGTGGGATAATAGAGTTTCAAAGGGCCTGGTCTGCCAGACCTGGGAACTGCAGGGCTCAGTGGTGTGTCCTGCCTCTGCCTCTTCCATCCAGGAGCTCCTCAGTTCTGTACAATTCCACATCCTCAGAGCTGGGAAGCCCTTATCATTATAGCCTCCAGTGCCTATGACTCATCGAGAGCCATGTCTGGACAGTGAACTCTTTTGAGGACTGTGCCTTGTTATTGAATCTCCACTCTCCTGGCCAAGGCATGGCAGTGACTAAGTGGTCATTCATTGCTGAATATGTGGATAGATAGTGGAATCCCTTCACCTGTTCCCTCCCCCACTGCTGTGCTTTTTCTTTCCCTTGCTTTCTTTCTAAATCTTGTTTTATGTTTTCAGGCCAGTTTAGATCCCACTTACACAATGAAGCTTCCCTGATAGTTCACAACTACCAAATAGTTCAGTTCCCTGAACTCCAAAATAATTTAATGTTGCATTCATTTATGGAGTCATATTCTTGTGTGATTCTTTAACTGTTCTATCCCAACCAATTCAGTATGGAAGAATCCTGCCTGGGCCCAAGTTCACAGAGACAGAACTATGTTAGACTCAAGCTCCTGTTAGGTCCTGTGCAAAAGGCAGAGTTGACCTGCAAGGAGCAGTTTTACAGAGGGGATTTTGACTCAAGTTGCCAAAAATCTTATACTAATTTAAACTATTTGAAAAATGGAAGCAGCTGCCCTATACTGGGTGAGCAACCTGTCTTTAAAATAGTGAAACAGTGGCCAGGATCACTGTAATAAGAACTCTTACATTGAAAGGGAGGTTACAGGGCTCCTCCTAACCCAGAGGTTGTCTGTCACTAACACAGCTCTATTTTATGCCCAAGAAAATGCCACCTGGCTCAGCCTATTGCCCAAAGAAGACCCTGGCTCCTTTCTCACTACCTCCCCTAGGGCAGAATCTATTAAGGCCTTGCTGGTCTTTTAACTTACCAGTCAAGAGATACTGCTTCTGGCTGTTGGCTTCTAGTTTCACACCACAGAGGGAAGAGTCAAAAGGCGTATAGATATACCGAACATCCTTGACTTTCTCAAACCCTTTGAACATCTGACAGGCAATTACAAAAAAAGGCAATATTGGGTCAGTGAGTGTACTGTATATATTAACAGGCAAAAACCTCTCACTTCTCAGCCTAAAAATTTAAGCAAAAGTCTAGTTCAGGATTTTGTGTCCTCAGATGTCCCTACTGGGTTATTTTCTCTCTTAAAAATAAAAATAAAATAAAAAAATAAACACCTAAACCTTGGTTTATTCCAGTAGGTACCTGTAGTGGCACCATACACCAGCAGCTGTGGGACCAGATGGACGCTGAGGCCCTCCCCTGCAATATCCCTGGGATTCTATGGGCTCTGCCTCCAAATCTCATCCAGTTCCACTTCAGCATCTAGACCCAAGGATCACTGAGCCAGGCCACCTGAAAGCTACCAGCCCTCCCAGAACACAGACCCCACTTCCTCCATCAGCCTTAGGGGCTACACATCCCAGCCTGCCCCCATGTACCTTTATCTGTTTGATTTCATACCGGAGCATTTTTTCAGTGTCAGCAGGGTCTGCACTGGCAGGAACTACCTTCTCACTGGAGATTTTGGCCCGAATCACTGCATAAGAAGAGAAAAGAGGGAACCTTTAGCAGCTGGTGGGGGCAATACACCTGAGGTCTGGATGATCCAGGGTCCCTGAAGAAGTCTATAGGGAGGGTGGTTCTTGGTTTTGATGTGGCTGTGTTGTGAGCAACGTGATGTGTGAGAAGGGGGACCTGGAAACACCTCCCCTGCAGTCACTGGAAGTTCCAAACCCCTCAGGCTTATTAGGTCCTATAACTGCTAAGCTCTTTCTGCCTTTTGAACCAGTTAGTCTGGAGAACTCTAGTTCTCCATTAGCCATTTGTGCAGTGGGACACAGAGTAGGAGTCAGAGTAGAGAAGGGAGGAGAAGCCCCTTCAGGGCAGTTGGTGTGAAGTTTATCTATTGCTGTGGTCAAGGCCTCTCATCCCGCCTACAGTTGATATTAGTAAATGTTTATTGAATTCATAAATGTTCTGACCCTGCACTGAGGTATTGCATCTCTTGCCATTTGAGCATTAATAACCAAAAACTGTTGATGACGTTCTTCCTCTGTGCCTGGCCTTGCACTAGGCACTAGGCCCATAGATGTGATTAAGACAGGGTCCCCATCCTGCAGAGCTCTTGATCTAGTGGAGTGCACACTTGTAAAGAACAATAGCACAGCATAGTAGGAGCACTAAGACGGTTAGAAATGCTGAGGCGGCACCAAGGAGCCTGGGAGCCTGCAGAGAAGGGGAGAGACCTAAGTTAGCCCTTGAAGGATGAGTAGGAGTCTGCCAGGAATTTAAGGGTGTGAGGGAGGGTATTCCAGGCAGAGGGAAGAGAAAGGACAGAACGTGTGTGTTGCCGTAGGGGCTTGGTGGCAACCTCAGTTATAGGCCTGGACAGACACGGGTAGTTATAATGTAAGCCCTCTCCCCTCCCCTTTCTGTCCCTAGTCTAGTAGTTCAGAATAATCATCAGATAGCTCAGGTGACACCTTGTGTAGTGACACTCCATAATTGCAGTATGGCCAGAGTGAGGGAGGTCGCTATGGAAGTCCCTGATGCAATCTTCATTTCCTTATGAATCAGTCAAGTTCTGCGCTTGCAAGGTTGCTATGGCGCCTGGTCCTTCTTGACCCATCAGCCTCAGCAAGAGGCAACCGGTAAGAATTTGAGCTCCTCCCTTTTCCTCTGGACTCCTGGTGTATTGTTGGCCAGATACTAATCCCCCACAACCACCCCCTGCTGTGGACCTCGGGGGACCTCGGACTCACCAAGTGTCGAGTGGCAGATGTGCTGCTGAGGGTGCGCCGGGGCGCAGCTGCATGCCTCACCCAGCCCCGGGGGCCGCAGCAACGCCAGCAGCCGCAGCAACAGCACCCAGCTCGGCGCGGGCCGAGGGCTCCCAGGCATGACACTGCAGATCCCCTACTGAGGCTGTGAGGTCTGTCGGACCGAACAGCCCCAACAGGGCTCCTTCCCAAGGCCGTCGTGCCCCTCGCCCCAGGCTTTATGAGGTGGCCCTAAGGGCCAATCCCGCCCCGATGGGCTCCGCCTTCCTTTGGCTCTAGGCCACCCGCGGAGGCATGACCCGAGGCTCTTCCGACCTGCATACTCAGTAAGATGCAGAGGGAAGCCAGGAAAGAGGCCCTGGCCTCTGTTTCCCTGCCTAAGTCATGAAGCGATCTGGAAACAGAGGGAAAGCACTGAGAGAGGGGATGGTGTCAAGGGCAGAAAGACAGAAAGAGCCACAAAGACAAATGCATGAGGACAGAAAAACTGAGGGCTGTGATTCAGGCAGAAAGAACAAGAGTGAGGAGAGGCACAGACAGAAAGAGTGAGACAGGCAGAGTCCCAGAGAGGCAGACAGAATTACAACAGGCAAAAGAGACAGTGACAGAGAAGGACGGACCCCTTGCTGAGCTGCACGCTGGGAATGAGACGAGCTACTCAGGGCTTCTTTCAGCTGCAGGAAGTGCTTTCAATGCCCTATTTATGAGGCTCCAAAGCAACAGCAAACAGTAATAGAACAGGACAGAAAAAGTTGGGGTGTGTGTGTCTTGGCTCTGTTGCCTGGGGGGTGGGGAGAGATGTCAAAGAAGCAGCCAGTGCTTTAGAAACCCTTTCTCACTCCCAGAGCCTCAGACTCTCCAGATAGCTGGAGACAGTGCTCTTGGTATACAAAACACAAAGTGTCCCATCACTGAGGGCAAACCTTGGACCTCAAAGCCCTCTCGAGGCCCTAGGCTATGCTGATTTTTATTGCATGTCCCTTCTCACTGGAGACTGTGTCATGTTCTAGAAGGTGGGACAGCTTAGAAAACAAAGAAGCAGGCTGGGCGTGGTGGCTCACACCTGTAATCCCAGCACTTTGGGAGGCTAAGGTGGGTTGATCACTTGAGGTGAGGAGTTCGAGATCACCCTGGCCATCATGGTGAAACTCCGTCCCTACTAAAAATACAAAAGTTAGCCGGGCGTGGTGGCCTACACCTGTAGTCCCAGGTACTCAGGAGGCTGAGGCAAGAGAATGGCTTGAACCCAGGAGGCGGAGGTTGCAGTGAGCTGAGATTGTGCCACTGCACTCCAGTCTGGGCGACAGAGTGAGACTCCGTCTCAAAAAAAAAAAAAAAAAAAGTAAAAGAAAAAACAAGCAGGGGACTTGTGGGTGACTGTGACCAGAGCCTTGTCTGCTGTTTGGACGTAGTGTTCCAAGCCTCCAAATCCCAAATCTCCATGGGATTGTTGCTGTGGGATGTTTCCACATGGTGCTGGACTGGATAGTGGGAGGCTGGGTTCCAATTCTGACTGTCACTATAGCTTTGTGACTTTTGCCTCTCTGGGCCTCAGTTTTTTCTTCATAAAGTAGAGTTGAACTACGTGATTTCTAAAGCCCTTTGAAGTTCTTCTTCCCATCCTTGACTGGCCTCAACCAGGAATGCTGAGATCCTCAGGCCAGATACCCCCAGTATCTGTTCAAATCTTAGTTCCCATAGGAGTCTGACTTTTCATCAGGGTCAACATTATTTCCTTCAAAGGATACCTTTTCGTTTTGATGCTGTTAGTGATGTTTGAAAAGAAGGAGATTGAAAGAGAGCTGAGTCTGACTGAAAGATGAAATGCCCAGGTTGGCATCCAGACTGGTTCTTCATACAATGTTCAGACCAAGATAGAGGCTGATGTACTATTTGAAGGGAGCTCAGAAAGCATCCCATCTGATCTCTTCATTGGACAGATGTGAAGGCTGAGGCCCAGTGAGATACAGTGACTTGTAGAAAGTCCGTGGCAGAGAGGACTAGAGTACTCGACTCCTGACATCTAGCCTAGTGCTCCTTCCACTCCACAATATTACTTCTTACATCACCATTTTGTAACAGCCTGAAATCTTGCCCTTAGAGGATAATCCTTCTTTTAAGTTTTTGTTGCTCCTCTGTTAAACTATGGCTACCTCAGTGTAGAGTTTGCTTCCTTAAGGATCTCTCTCCATTGATAAACATACTGAATTCTTCTATCGGCTCTCTTTCAAACCCCAAGCTGGGAAGAAATGGGCCTTCACATGCAAAGCCTTATTTGGTGGTGAGATTGGGGTATTGGTGAGCAGTGAAGAGTGTGAAAGAGGGAGAAAACAATCACGATCGTTACAGGAAAGCTGGGCCTTTGAAGGTTGTAGGTACCAAGAGGTACATGCTGACAGGGACATCAAGATGCCAAAGATGCGTTTTTAAAATTAAAATGCAGGTTTATTAAAGGACATCTACATATAGTAAAATTCACCCTTTCAGAGATAATTTCTTTTTTTAATTCTCTTTGTCTGAGGGCCAGTCCTGTCCAGGTTTTGTCTAATGCAGAGAAAATTGACAGTGCATTTTAAAGATGTAGGGTATACCAAATAAGAGAACAGGGTTCTTGTAGCACTGCCACTAACATGCTGTGTGACCCTGGGAAGTCACTGTCATTCCATGGGTCTCAGTTTTTCAATCTGTAAAGCAAGTAGATTGGACTAGTTCTTTAAAGAACCCTCCCAAGGGTATTCCCAAGAAAAATATGTGTAGGATTCCACAGAGAGATGGGCACATTCTGACAGTTTATTCCTTTCTCTTCTGATTTCAGCTGACACTGCCCACGTTCCCTGTGGTGGTGAAGATTGGCCACGCTCACTCAGGCATGGGCAAGGTGAGGCAGAGAGGCCTGCTGTGCTTCAGGGTTGAACCAAGAAGGGCAGTTTTCAGAGCGCCCATTTGTGAACTGCTATTCTCCCTCTGTCACTGATGAATTCTTTCCAAAGAGAAGATGATTTGCCACCTCTAAAGCCATGAGTGTCACCCAACCAGACCTCTTTCAGTAAGCAGAATGCAAGCCACCTGCTTGGTCCTCTGGGTCCTTTGCAGCAAGTGTGGCCCCCGAGTTCTGGGAAGGGAAGCTAGGGAGAAGGGGCCTCCTGGGGAGATGTGACACCCAGATAAGTGTCTGGATCAGATACATATTGGTGGGTTTGGAGGCTCAGGGCCCTTGTGACTTCTCAGTGTGTGTATGTGTGTGTCTCCCTTTCCCTCTTTCTGCCCTGCTCTAACATTAGGTCAAAGTGGAAAACCACTACGACTTCCAGGACATTGCCAGCGTGGTGGCTCTCACCCAGACCTATGCCACTGCAGAGCCTTTCATTGACTCCAAGTATGACATCCGGGTCCAGAAGATTGGCAACAACTACAAGGCTTACATGTGAGTAAGAGTGGGGTATGCCTTCTCCTTAGCCATGATGGAAAAGCTGAGCCTCCACATTGCAGCCAACTCTCAGTTTAACCTCTTCTGGCCCACAGGCAGATAACAGAGAGGGTGCCACTTAAGTCAGAGATTTTTTTACCTGGGTTCCTTTTAAGTCAGAGGAGGGGTCTGTGAACTAAGATGAGAAAATACATTAATATTCATTTTCACTTGCCTCTAAGGGAAATTTAGCTTTCTCTTCATTTTGAACAGAGACAACAGACTAAAGTAGTTACATGTACCTAGGAGTTTGTCACTAAAGGTGATTACTGATATTCTTATATCTTACTATAGTTGAGACAGATATCTCTATGGATTATTCTCATTCCTACTTTAAAATCGTGGTAGTTGTTAGACTTGCCACTACCTCCTGTTATTTAGAAACACATATTTTACTAATCACAGATTTGTTTAATATTTTTGATAACTCTAATTGGGTAGCTCTGGGATCCCATGTACTATCTTATACAGTTACACATCTTATATATTGTGTTCATTGGAAGGAATCCATAGGCTTCCCCAGACTGCCACAGCACAAAGTTAAAAAGTTCCTGATGTAGATATCGAGCACTGAAAATGCTACAGAGCATTAAAAGCCCAGTGCATGACTTCTCTATAACTGTCCATTTGCCGGGATGGAAAGTTAAAAATTTCCTGCATTAGAATTTAGCAAAGGAAAAGATTTCAAAACTACTTGACTTTCCCTAATATGCATAAAATGCAAGTGGCTTATAATTCCAATTTTGGAAATATTAATCCCCCACTTAAAAAAGTTTACAGTGGCCCGTGCCTGTAATCCCAGCACTTTGGGAGGCTGAGGCGGGCGGATCACGAGGTCAGGAGATCAAGACCATCCTGGCTAACACGGTGAAATCCCATCTCTACTAAAAAATACAAAGAAATTAGCCGGGCGTGGTGGTGGGCGCCTGTAGTCCCAGCTACTCACGAGGCTGAGGCAGGAGAATGGCATGAACCCGAAAGGCAGAGCTTACAGTGAGCCGAAATCACGCCACTGCACTCCAGCGTGGGCAACAGTGCAAGACTGTCTCAAAAAAAGAAAAGAAAAAAAGTTTACAGTGGTGTTTTCTTTACAAAGAAAGAACATTATTAATATATAGATTTGATCTTGGTCACTCAGGACTTCAGCAGACTTCAAGGTTGAGCAGCCTTCCCTTTCCCTTCCCCACCTGTGTCCGTTTTTCTTCTCTTACCCCCCTTTTCACTACTTACACTCCCCACCCCTGGAGTGAGTTAGGCCCCCTCCCTGCACTCCTGTCCTTTACCACCCTTCACACACCTCTTGGTTAGCACTTGCCACACATGTGTTTTGTGTCACCCTCCTCCTCCAGACTCTGAGCTCCTTGTGAACAAGAATGATGGAATCATCTCTGCATCTCCATTACCATGTATAGCAGCAGAAACAATAGGCACCCAATAAGTATTCAGGGAAGAACCTTTATGGAAAACTGAGGCATAGAATTATTTTTTTACCTTTATTATCTAGATTTTTACTTTTTTAGTTTACAATTTTATAGTCTTCCTGCTTCTAGAAAATAATTTAGGATTGCTTTAGAAATATGTGCAATGTGGCCAGGTGTGGTGGCTCACATCTGTAATCCCAGCACTTTGGGAGGCCGAGGCAGGCAGATTGCTTGAGCCTAGGAGTTCAAGACCAACCTGGGCAACATTGTGAGACCCCATCTCTACAAAAGTTAGCTGGATGTGGTGGTGCTTGCCTGTAGTCCTAGCTACTTAGGGGAGTCTGAGGTGGGAGGATCACTTGAGCCTGGGAGATTGGGCTGCAGTGAGCTGTGATTGCATCACTCCAGCCTGAGTGACGCGGGACCCTGTCTCAAAAAAAGAAAAGAAATATGCACAATCTAAGACAGAATAATTTAAAAACCATTATAAAAACTTGCTAAAAGAAGTGAAAAAATATATACCTTCAGGCACCTAGGAAAGCAGATTACCTATCTTTTAATTTTAAAATCCCGTAAATAAACACAAAACATTAATGACAACAGTGGAGTAAAAGTGTCTTAATCCTTAAAAGAAGACACCTGATTTTTAAGGGTTAGGGTTTCAAAAAACAACTTAAACTGAAGCATAAAAAAAACAATTCTAAAACATTGATGAAGGGTGGGTGACCAGAGAAGCTTTAGATAACATTTACTTACTTTTTTGTGTGCAAGGGACCATCAGTTATTTGGAGAAGTGTTTAGGCCCTCTTAGCTTCTCTTCACCACACTTCTTCCCCAAACTTGTGGCTATATTCCTGCTCTCAGAAGAAGGAATTTACTTAGCAGTAGCCAAGATCAGACTTGGGATTCTTTTCGTCTACCCCAGCAATCACCGTGGAGATCCAGAGACAGCCACTTTGGTGTGAAGAAGGTACCATTCCTGCCTCCATCTGCAGTAGGCAATAATGTGGGTCAGCTGTGGAGGTCAGATGATTTTTGGGCCTAGAGAATGGCCTCTCAGTGTCCCCTTTGCTCCCACATGCCCCAGGTAGCCTGTATGGATCTATGCCCAGCATCCTATTATTAGAGAACGGTGTGAAGTGTTGGGGAGCTTTGCAAACTTTAAAGTGCCATAAAAATGTAAGGATGATGTTATTTTCCACTCAGAAAGTATTTTAACCTATAAATCAACAGAGTTATATATTATTTTTTCTAATATCTTAAATGTTGAAAAAGTCATAGAGGTTATGGGACTGGCTTGAAACCAATTATATGGGGTTCCGTTTCTTCCTTTTTTTCTTTTCTTTTGAGACAGAGTCTCGCTCTGCCACCAGGCTGGAGTGCAGTGGTGCAATCTCAGCTCACTGCAACCTCTACCTCCCTGGTTCAAGCAATTCCCCTGTCTCAGCCTTCTGAGTAGCTGGGACTACAGGCACCCACCATGACGCCTGGCTAATTTTTTGTATTTTAGTAGAGACGAGGTTTCACCATGTTGACCAAGATGGTCTCGATCTCCTGACCTCGTGATCCACCTGCCTTGGCCTCCCAAAGTGCTGGGATTACAGGCGTGAGCCACCGCGTCCAGCCCTAACTTTCTTATTTTCAGTATTTATATAAGTGGGTCCTTCAAATGTATGATATGGTGATGGGCAGCCATGAAGTCATTCAAAATTTGTGATTGAAAGGTTCTACTACTGAGACCTCTCATTTTGAAGTGAAGCCTTCTCAGATTATGAAAATTATTAATATTACTACTATTAATGAAATAAATGAGCCTATAGATGAAACAGTGTTTCACATTGTATGTGCATCAGGGCAGTAGGAATATCCTGATAAACCGAGGAAACATCGTGGGAAGAAAGTTAACACCTACAGATAGAATTGTAAAATGAATTTTGGCTCAGGTTGAGTTGGGTATGCAGCCTGAAAATAGTGAGAGTCAGTGTACAAATCCAAAGTTTGTGAGACTCTATTATGTGCCATGGCTCTGTGCTGGGGATATGGAAGTGAGTGACTCTCTGCCCCTGCCTTAAGCAGTCTGGTCACGGACACATTTGTAAACCATGAATGTTAAGAAGACAGAGTTACTTTTATTATGATTCTGTGTTCATGTTTCTACTCAGGTTTTGCCAGCCACTCAGTAGTTTGTTTCTTTGCCTTTCCTGAATTAGGTAGTGGGGTGTAGGGAAAAGCACATCATGTGAGGAAACCAAGATTCCTGGACTTTTATCTCATACCTATTTGGACTAGATATATAATCTCGGACAAGTCCTCTAACCTTTCTGAGTCTTTCTCTTCTTATCTGTCAAGCAGGGGCAAGAATTTCAGCCTACTCACAACAGGGGGGTTGAAATGAGGGGTTTGCTGAGGAGGCATCTTGGAAAGCAGTCAGTACTGTCCAAGCATAAGGACTGTTGTGAGCCCGTTCGTTAACTCATGGGGCCACCTCGTAGTTCTGAAAAATGAGCCATATATCTAGGTTCCTCAGTGTCTGAAATCAGATCTCTGGGGAGGACACTCTCTAACAGTATTGAATGATAAAGGCAGCACATGAAGGGCTCTGTCAACAGTGTAAGCAGGACTCTTCTGTCCGCTAGGCTATCTCCTTCCTCTTGGCTGTGTCTGGGTGAAGGCTGATAATTAAAAAGACATATTTTGGGTGTTTATAGTTAATTTAAACCTGTATCAATTGGTCTTTCTGACAGCCCTGTGTTAACAGATAACAAGCTCAGAGGGGTGAAATGACTCTATGAAGGTCACCCAACCCATCAAGAGCAAATCCAGAACCAGAAACCAAGTAATCCACCTCCTATTTAGTCTAAGACTAGTTGACACTAACACATATTCATGGACGGAGGGTGCCGTGGGCACAGCAGAGAAGAGGCTGATGGCTTGATGCCATCGGCTCCATTTGACAGACAAGGCAACTTAACCCTGAAGAGTTAATTGACTTCCCCAGAGTCACATTGCTAATATTATAGTGGCCTTCAGAAATAAATACGGAATGAATGAATGAGTGAGTGAGCCAGTAAGGAAGACATTGGGAGATATTCATAAAGAACACTGCAGGAGTTTCAGGATCAATGGAATTCAGTTTGTGTGTATCAAGTCAGTATAGATACTGAATGGGTAGGCTTCTGGGAACACAAGACACGATATATACCTTCAAGTGGTTTTCAGGCTTGTGGAAAAATCTAAGCTTAAGACTCAGATCAAATAACTAAAATAAAAGGTAGATGTAAGATTGAAAATCAGGCAGAAGCAAAGTCCTGTAGGAGTTCTGAGGACAGTAAGAGGTCATCCGGTTGAGACATCAGGGAAGGCTCTGTGGAGCCAGAGCTGTCTGGGCAAGACCCTTGTAGAGAGGAGGAGGGTATTGCAGGTGGGGATTTGGCAGAGGCACCCAGGCACTAGGCTCAGCAGACAGATCCCTGGGCTATTTGTGGGAGAAGCAGGTGTGGAAAGCAACAATGAGCTAAAATTCTGGAAAGTTTCATGCCCTCCTCTTGCTGGTGTGGCTCACTGCCCGTCCTATCCTGGTGGGATCTTGTTGCAGGAGGACATCGATCTCAGGGAACTGGAAGACGAACACTGGCTCTGCAATGCTGGAGCAGATCGCCATGTCAGACAGGTGAGTGAGAGAAGGAGTCCAGTTTCCAGCCCAGTGAGTGGGAGGCTTCCTTAGATGAAGAAGTTTAGGAATTAAGCTCTGTCCAAAGGGAGTCATGGAGCAAACAGGACAGATAAAACACAAAAGGCCCAAGTATCCCATTTAACAAGATCAGGCAGGACTGATGATAGAGGTAGATGATAGAGATAAAGACTGCACATACCATAGGTGAAAGCTTCCTGAGGCCTCACCAGAAGCAGATGCTGGCACCATGCTTTTTGTACAGTCTGCAGAACCATAAGCCAAAATAAACCTTTTTTTTTTTTTTTTATAATTACCTAGCCTCAAGTATTCCTTTATAGCAACACAAAACAGACTAATCAAGGAGTGAGGTGTTGCTATAAAGATACTTGAAAATGTGGAATTGGCTTTGGAACTGGATAAGAGGCAGAGATTGGAAGAGTTTGAAGGGCTCAGAAGAAGACAGGAAGCCGAGGGAAAGTTCAGAACTTCTTAGAGACTGGTTAAGTGGTTGTGACCAAAATGCTGATAAAAATATGGACGGTGAAGGCCAGGCTAACAGGTCTCAGATGGAAATAAGGCACTTGCTGGGAACTGAAGCGAAGGTCACCCTTGCCACTCCATAGCAAAGAACTTGGCCGCATTGTGTCCATGCCCTAGGGATTTATGGAAGGCTGAATTTAGGATTGATGACCTAGAGTATCTGGTGGAAGAAGTTTCTAAGCAGCAAGTGGTCAAGAAGTAGCATGGCTTCTTCTAACAGCCTATGGGAAAAGATGACTGTACATACCATAGAAGCTCCAAGAAAGGAGTAATTGGCATGGGCTGGAATAGCCAAGGAGGCCTTCTAGAGGTGATGAGAACTGCTTTGGGCCTGCAAAAATGGGTAGAATCTGGAAAACAGATGGAGGAGGGCACTGTAAATAAGGGTGTGTGCTTGATGTGGGTAGATGGAGGGAACAGTGGGGATGAGAGGTGGGAGAGATGGAGGCAGCAAGGAGAGCCTGACCAGCAAGCAAGCTTTGTGGTGAGCAAATTGCCCCAGCTTCAGGACACCTTCCCATCACCTCCAGGTACAAACTGTGGGTGGACACCTGCTCTGAGATGTTTGGCGGCCTGGACATCTGTGCCGTCAAAGCTGTACATGGCAAAGATGGGAAAGACTACATTTTTGAGGTAAGTCTGGACCAAGCAGTAAGAGGTAACTCCCAAGGCTTAAGAACTATGTGGGAAGCTCAGACTGCCTTTAATTTAGAGTCTCCTCAACCATGGAAATGTTCTAGCAAGATCAGTGGGTAGCTGTTGTTTCCAACCTGCTAGGCTGACCCACGTCATGAGTAAAAGATGTTGGATATGGGTTCATGGGATCCTAGCCATTCCTCTGGGAAGACTGTAGTGATGTTACCATTCTCTGTCTCAGAAAGCCACCCTTGGGAGTCATTCTCTCCAACCTGCTCATTTTACAGGTGAGGAAACTGAGGCCTAACACCATGAGCATGTGCCCAACACCACAGAGTGAATCAGTGTCTCAGCCAGGCACCAGATGTAGGAGATTCTTCATAGTGTCCCTCTGAGCCTTGGAGACACTACTCAGCCTGGTCCTCCAACACAGCTTTGCGGACTCCCTTTTCCTGTTGTAAAGGAAAGCCAATGGCAGTATGAATCCTTCACACACATTCCTACCCAATCTGGCTGGGAGCAGGAAAGGCTCCTTGCTAGGAGTTGGTGGTATTTCCAGGATATTGGTGTCAGGAGCCCAAAGTAACTTCAAATTCAGAATCTATCTCATTTCCTGCATGGTCTATAACCTTCTAAATGGTCACACCTCTCCTTGCTAGGTGGGCCTCTGTTTTCTCATCCATAATTGAGAAAGTTGGACTGTGGACTCTATGAGGCAGACACTTCCTAAAGAAGGAAAACATTGATCTGAGCCTTGAGGTACAGGAAGAATCAGGATTGGTGGTGAAAAGGGAGGGCATCCCAGTTCAGGTACAAAGGGATGAACCTGGTCTTTTAGTGAGCAGAGCATGCTTGGAGACAGAGACTGTGTGGGTGAAAAGTAACAGAGATGAAAAGCGCATGCTCCTAATCAGAGATTTAAGGGGATGCCTTTCACATCTACCTGCTCCCCTCCCTGCAAACTTTTGCGCCCTGAGGCTCTACCCTCTCCTTGCTTTCTACCTCTTCTGGCTACCTTCATCTAGCAATTTTTGATCTCACTGAGCCCTGGCAGGGGTAAAGCTTAGGGAAAAGACCTGAGGCAAAGGTTTGTAGAAGGAAGGGACAAAGATCCTATTTCTGCAAATGATCATACTTCCAGCTGAAGACAAGAACTCCTGCTTCGTCTCCAATCCATCTCTGCTGGCTGAATTCCTACCCATTCTGAAAGATTGTACCAGGCCTTTTCTGTTTCCAGACCCCTTTTCTCACCTGGGACACATCTCCCACCAGGTCATGGACTGTAGCATGCCACTGATTGGGGAACATCAGGTGGAGGACAGGCAACTCATCACCGAACTAGTCATCAGCAAGATGAACCAGCTGCTGTCCAGGACTCCTGCCCTGTCTCCTCAGAGACCCCTAACAACCCAGCAGCCACAGGTAAGCAGCTAGGAAGAGACATAGCAGAGCCAAGAACCATTCCCAAGCCCACTGCTCTAGATGTTGGTGGCTAAAGAATGGAGTACAGGCCAGATGCCCACAGGCCTAAATGGGATCTAAGGAGACATCGCCCTCTTCCTTCCCTTCCCTTTCCCCTGGATGCCTGATTATCTTTCACCACCCCTTATAGGGACCTTCTCAGCAATCTGCAATATCAATTATATAATTAACCAGAGGAGCACTGGATCCCTTTCCTCTGAACCTGAAGTCTCCAGGGAACCAGAGCCAGTTTCTCCTGGGACTCAGAATGCTCCCATTTTTAAACTGAGGGGGCATTTGAGGGAGAGCTGGGTCACATCACTTACTGTCTATTCACTGCCTCACTGTGTTGAGCCTGCTATCTTTGTAAATAAGGAAGACTCTTTCTGAGAAATATGCTGGTCTGGAAAGGGGAGAGTCAGGTCCCTCATTCTGGGAGAGAGTGACAAGGCAAAACTCAAATTAGAAATCTTTCTTTCCTAAGAGAGAAATGGCCTTCTTCAATTGGCTGTAGTGCGTGACTCATGGCCAGTCACACTCATGGCAACAGCATTCCAGCTGCGGGTCTAGTGGGAAATCCACACTGAAGTTTTGTGAAACATCAGGCCCTGTGGCAGGGAAAGGTCTTTATTCCCATGCAAGAGATATCTCATCTTTCAAAAGTATCCCCAAACTCCACTGAATGTTTATACTATGAAATGGGAAGAACTTGGGACAATGAATCAAAAACTGAATCTTAAGTCTAGCTCTTCCTCTAAATAGCTGTGTAAGTTTGCAGGGAAATGACTATCCTTTCTTGGTCTCAAGTTTTATTATTTATTAATGAGAATTCTCTCGGATATCTTTCCTTCAAAATCCAACTTTAAACAGCGAGGTAGAATAGAATAGTGATTCAGTGTGGGCTTTGAAGTGAGAGCTACCCAAATTTGAATCCTAGACTCTCCATTTATTAGCTTTATGACCAGCACATAAAACAGTGTAACAATTGATAAGTCAGTTCCCTCTCTGGATCTCAGTTTTCCCCACTGGTATCTAGAGACCTTTTGTGCTCTGAAAATTTCTTTGAGTGGAATACTTCCGTCTTCACTGATCCTGATACATGGGATCTTCTGGGCTAATAAATGTGGACCCTGACTCTTTCTGGGTATCTGAGTTGAGAATAGCCCTGTGTGGTGGGATGTTATTATATATTAGCTCTTATGAGTGTTTTAGTTACTAGAGAATCACAGTAGGGTAACTAGGAAAACAAAAGTTAATTGCCTGTTAGAAATACAAACCCACTATTTAATTACTATATTTAACTAGAGATGATAAAAAGATTTTTATGGTTAAAAAAATATCAGGCCTATGGTGAGATTTTATGATTTTGTAAATGTGATGGAATCAAGATATTTGAATCCTAGTTCTGCCTTTTAGTCCACACTAGATAATGAGAGAGAATCTGTGAACCAGATTACTGTTTGTCCCTACTCTAGCAGAAGAGTGACAAGTAGTCCCTTCTTCACTTTAATACTGAGAAAAACAGAGAACATCTGGTAGTATCTTAAAGAATTTATGACAGGGTAAGAGAACCTGACATCGCCCAGACAGAATGGGCTGTTCTGGGATTCTGTGAAGGGCCCTTAAGTACTTATAAAAGTGTAAACTTTCATGGCCTTCTATAAGGAAAGTCATTCTGAACTAAAATAAAGGCCATGCTAAGAGTCAGGAGACCTGCATTTAGCCCTGTCCTTGCCACTGCTTCACCAGGTGACCTTGGATAGGTTTATTCCCATTTCTGTGCCTTAGCATCTTTGTGTGTAGAATTAAAGGTTGAACACACTAAGATCACTTTTAGCAAGACAATCCATGTTATACAAAAATGGTATCTAAAGTATAAAAGTTAAGCAAAGAGATAATTTATAGAACAAAATTTTCTACCCCACAAAAAGCATTAGCCCTTCTTTGGTATAAGCCCCTTATTTTATAAACACTAAATGTTGTAGCTTAAACATTTTGTAGGAGAAATCTGCAATGTGTCAGAGTCAAGGCAGAAAACATAGCAAGGAATAAGCTCCCTAAATATAGCATCTCTTGCAGAAATTCCTTGTAGCAAAGTCAGTTTGACTGAAGGATAAGCTTTTCTTTGCTCAGCCTTACATTCATATCCAAAGGATATTGTGGAATGCATGCCATACTGGGAGTCAGGACACACAAGGGCTAATCCTCACTCTGCTATAACATTATGTGACCTTGGGCAAGTTACTTCCCAGCTCTAGACCTCTGTTTCCTCATGTATAAAATGGAGTTGAATTAGATGATGTCTAGATCCCTTTCAATTCTAAGACCACATAATACCTGGAGTTAGCCAAACTGCAAAGTCTGAAGGCACAATTCTCCATAAGACCCTCACTCCTAACATCACCTGAAAGTTCAGGAAGTTCCTAAAACCACTCTCAGGTTTGACAGTTCTCTGGAAGAACTCACAGAATTCACTGAAAGCTATTATACTCACTGTTACAGTATATTATGGGGAATGAATATAGGTCAAAACTAAGCCAAAGGAAGATGTGTAGAGCAGAATTTGGGAGGGTTTCAAACACAAAGCTTCGATTAGTTAGGACTCATTCCCCTCCTGGCTTTGATACGTGACAATATGCATAGAAGATTAACAACCAGGAAAGCTCCTCTGAGCTTCAGTGTTCACAGTTTTTATTGGGGCTTCATGATATAGGCATGACTGATTGATCACCCGGTTGAACTCAGCCTCTGGCTCCTCCCTCCTTGGAGGTCAGAATAATACCATGTGGCCTGAGGGGCCCACTGTGAGTGACAAAGACACTCCTATCACTCCAGAAACTCCAAGAGTGTAGCGGTTACTTCCGAGGAGCCAAAGACAAAGGCCAGAATTCTCTTAGGGAAAAGCCAAATTCTTTACTATACACATGATTAAGTTAATACAGCAAATGTTTCTCAAATACTTTCAGCCCATGTGGGCAAGGACTATGCCTTATTGATCTGCATTTCCATTGACTAACATGGAAATGCAGAGTGTGTGCTTAAAATTAGTTAATAGACTTAGGACTTAAAGTTGCTACCCAAAAGGTTTATATTCTAAATTGAAATAATGATGGAATTCACAGAGGTCATCACCATTTCTCAAATGGTATCTTCTGGTAACCTCAATTAGCTTCCTCCTGAGCCTTGTGCCTTCACCTCAGGCCACCCAGAAGGCAGAAGACACCCAACAGTCGGCCACACTTGTCAAAATGCCACAACTTGAGCTTAAAGCCATGACTGTACTGGTCATATTCCCACCTCCCATTTCTTCTAGATAATAGCACATTTTCTTTGGTTACAGTTGAGCAGACATTTCAGCCATCATGAGTCCAGAACTATGGAGCTGTCAAACTAGATTACCTTCGTGTCCCTGCTATCACATCCACCGTCTTAACTGCACCTCCACCCACATGAATCTGCTCTAAGGCTCACCCTCCACTTGTGGCCTAGATTCCATCTCCTTTTTGTTTTCAAGTATCTGCTCTCTTCTCCACCATCAGTTTCTCTTTTTCCAAAAGATTATTGGAAAGTTGTTTTAGCCACCATCTCCCTTTTACCACATTTTCTCTCCTATCCTCTCTAGTCAGCATCCTGCTCCCACCATCCCACCGAAATTGCCCTTGTCAAAGTCACCTCCATGAGGCCAGACGCAGTGACTCACGTCTGTAATCCCAGCACTTTGGGAGGCTGAGGCAGGTGGATCACGAGGTCAGGAGTTCGAGACCAGCCTGGCCAATATGGTGAAACCCCATCTCTACTAAAAATACAAAAATTAGCTCAGCATGGTGGCGGGTGTCCGTAATCCCAGCTACTTGGGAGGCTGAGGCAGGAGAATCACTTGAACCCGGAAAGCGGAGGTTGCAGTGAGCCGAGATTGCACCACTGCACCTGGGTGACAGAGCGGGACTCTGTCTCAAAAAAAAGTCATCTCCATGTCACTGAGTCCAGTGGTCACTTTTGTTCTTATCTTACAGACTTTTCAGTAGCATTTGATGCAGTTGACTACTCCCTCCTCTAAACACTATTTTCTAGGCCCCTGAGACCACCCCCCCCCCCACCCGCCCATCGCTTGATTTTCATTCTACATCATTGGCTTCCCCTTCTTGGCCTCCTTTGCTGATTCTTCCACTTCTGCTGAGTGTCTGAACATCAGTACCCCAGAACTTGGTCAATGTACATTTGTTGCTGGTCTTGGCCAGCCTGTATCTATCTCCTGCCCTGACCACCCCTTCAAACTCCATTCTAACTCTTGCTTGACATCCTTACTTGCATATCTTAAAGGCACCCTAAATATAACACAGCCAAAGCAGAACTCTAGTTTTTTCCCTTGATCCTGTCCCCCCAACACTGTTTTTCCCTAGCAATTTATGTAGGCCCCTACCTGCCCCTTTCCCTTGTACTATCCTAACTATTGCTCACTGTACCCTAGCCACACTGGTAAGGGCCTTTGTATTAGGCTGTGCTCTCTCTCTGAAATGCTCTTCCCTCTTAGTTTTGCATTTTTTTTGAGACAGAGTCTTGCTCTGGCACCAGGCTGGAGTGCGGTGGTGCATCTCAGCTCACTGCAACCACTGCCTCCCAGATTCAAGCAATTCCCCTGCCTCAGCCTCCCGAATAGCTGGGATTACAGGCACGCGCCACCACGGCCGGCTAATTTTTTGTATTTTAGTAGAGACGGGATTTCACCATGTTGGCCAAGATGGTCTCGATCTCTTGACCTCATGATCCACCCACCTTGGCCTCCCAAAGTGCTGGGATTACAGGCGTGAGCCACCGCACCCAGCCATAACTGGCTTTTCTTTAACAGTATAACTGATACTTCCTCAACTATCCAATCCAAAGCTGCCACCTACTCACTGGCTACCACCTCTCCCTTCTTTAATTTTCTGCATAGCACTTACTACCAGTTGAGATTATTCTTGTCTATTTCATTGTCTGTTCTACTAAAATGTAAGGTTCTGAAGAGTACAGACTTGTTTATGGCTATATCTCTAGAGCCACAGTATCTAGCACCTACTAGCCATTAAATACATCAAGGGTGTACCAAGGGGAGGCAGGTGAGAGTGGTTTGCCCAGGTGCAATCAGTTGGCTATAGAAAATTTTTAAAATAACAAAACTAAGTTGGCCTGCTTTTTATTATCAACATATGATAGCAATTCTATACAAACGACATTGATAAAATACTCTTCCCACCAACCAAACCACTCCTGCCCCACTCCGTTTGATGTGCCATTGTAATACATATTTGTTGAGTGAGTTCACCATTTGGAATTGGCATCTTTAACAGCCCTATCAGCCTATTGGATTGATGTCAGGATCCTATGGATGATCTTGGCAGTGTGCAAGTGGAAAGGATGTGAACCGAGGAACATTACCTGCATCCCAGCCAGGACTTTGCATGGCCAGCTCAGCCCTTAGGTGTTGTCACTAACTTGCTCACAGGCATTGTCACCATTCCTCTCACAGGCACCTCTTGCTGGCCTCTTTCTTCTGTGGCTGTGGAAGCTCAGGCTGAAAGAGCTTCTGGTCCGAGTCATAAGCCCTAGGAGCTGCTCCTGCCCAGTATTCTAGACGAAGACCAGGACAGATTTGTGGCTAGCCGCTTGTCTACCCTTCTCTGTTTCTCCTTCTCTATCCTTGTTCTTAGCTCCACCATTAATGCTTTCATTTATTTGATTCTAGAGGAACACCTAAAGTGGGGACAGGGAGCTGGGGCTTGGGGGTGAGGATGGTGATTAGAGGGCACACCTTACCTCTAGCCTGGGATGGATTAATTATAGAAAGCAAAGAGCAAAGACGTGGTGGTGGACCCGAGCCAGCTGCTGTACACATTTCAAAAGAATAGAGGAAGGGGCATAAGAAGCACTGGCCATGTCACCAAGAGCAGGGAGGTGAGTGGCAAAGCCTGATCTGGTTGATGACAGCTTGGCCTCAGCCTGGCCAGACTGCCAGCTTGCGGGCTGCTGTGAGGGTCAGCAGCAGCAACTGACCCTCTGTACATGGACTCTGAAATGCTTTAGGGAGACTGTTCTCGAGGTGGCAGTGACACCTGGTGGCCACTGATGGCCAAAGCCTCTAGGCTGTGTACCTGCAGAGTCTCTTCCCCGTACCACTGCCTTCCCCCCACCCCTCCTACACATTCACTGACTTTTGGGGTCTCTTGTCTAGGATCTGAGCTGGGCCTTGCATCCTAGGGCTCTGGTGAGATGTGGGCTGCTCCTCAGACTCCAGGAAACGGAGAGAACTGCAGGGGGACAAAGCTTTCAGGCCATGCCAGTAGAGATGGCATCTGGTCCTCTCCTTCATGTGGCTAATGTTTTTTTCATTTCTCATTATACTGGTTCCACTCTTTTTATTTTCCTGTAAAATTCTCCAGAGCCAGAAGGCTGAATTGCTTATGCAGGAATTTCAGACACTGACGGGCTAAGGTGGGAACTGGTCTGTCTTCAGTACCCCTCATTTATGCCACAGAGCTGGCTTCCCATTTGGTTGGTGGGTTAGACCCATGGGGAATGATTCTAAGATTTATTCTTTGGAAGCATTCATATACATTTGGTGTCCAGAATGAAGATGAACCTCTTCTCCTACCCTGAGCTGATCAGAGCACATCTGAAATGTTTCCAGTCTGAGGGTCACAGTATAACAAGGACAAACTCTAACTCCGATCAGAATGTGCTCAAAGGAGAGAAACCAGGAGGTTGAGGCATTTGGCAAATCTATGCTATGAGTAAAAGTTAAAGGAATTGCAGTTGAATAGCAGACATCTCAATGAGTGCATTAATTAATATCTTTAGCTCTCTGATGCTGTCATGGGGTAGAACTGATTCCAAAAGGCAAATCTGTTAGAAGACAGGTTTTGACCCAGTGTAGAGAGTAAACTCTCTAACACTCAGAAATGGCATGTGGCTGCCACATTGTTGCTGATGTTCAAGCAGGAGCAGGATGAGCAGCTTGTAAGGCACATAGTGAAAGGGGAGGGCTGGGGACTGGGGCTGTTGGAGCAGGTACTTATAAAATCTCCTTCCAAGCCTGACATGCTGAGATCCAGACTGTGTGCAGCCACGGGACCTGGGAAAGGCTGTCCTGAGAATTCAGAATTGAAGGACTGAGGCTGAATAACCTCTGGTGTCTGGTGGGACATTCTACCAGTCCTTTTTTGTACTGGTTCTCTGGTATGAAGAGAAACAGAAAACATTTCCAGCTAGGTTTTCCACCCACAAAGGCTCTGAAACAAGCTTGTCTAACCTGCAGCCCAGGATGGCTTTGAATGCGTCCCAACGTAAATTCATAAACTTCCTTAAAACATTATGAGATATTTTGCAATTTTTTTAGCTTATCAGCCATTGTTAGTGTTGGTGTATGTGTGGCCCAAGACAGTTCTTCTCCCATTGTGGCCCATGAAAGCCAAAAGATTAGCCGCCCCTGTTCTAAAATATGAGGTCTCCTGAGTGCAAGAAGACAAAGCCTAAGAAGGGATTTCTTCACTCTGAGAAGTGGAGTCTAAAGGGCTGTCCAGTTAGGGAGGGGTCTCTGATCCCTGACATGGGACTAACAGGGCTTCACTTGAGCTTAGAAGAGGTAAATTTAGGACAAATGAAAGGCCTTCCTGCTTCCCACAGCAGGAATGGCTTTAGCAAATTTCTTCCCCAGTGAGTATAAGCTGAGAATGTGAGGAGATTTGGGGCAGGTTCAGATAAAGCCACTAGTGACTAGATCCCTTAACAGACTATTAAGAGAAACTGACTATTCTGGGACTGTCTTAACTTTTCAGGGACATCTTTAATCATTTGAAACTGACATTCTGACCTTGAATGACCTGCCCCTCAGTGCCCCCAGAAGACTCAGGGACTGCCCCCATGGGATATTTCTTGGGTCCTGGGTTATGGGAGGGCCCCACTCCAGGAGATGAGCTCTGCAAGCAGAGAAGCAACTCCCCCCAGGAGGGAAGGAGAAGCGGCTCATCCCTGGGCAACTTTTAAAACCTTTCAGAGGAAGGAAGGTGGGCACTGGTGACTGCAGGGGCAAGCCCAGAAAGATCCCAAGGTGCCTCAAAACATGTGGTCCCCTTTGCACCAACTAAACCTACAACCTCCTGACCACATTCTTTCCCGCTGCCTCATTCTCCCTGGGGTCCTAGACCAGGGAGCGGGGCCTGGGGGAGCTGATCAGAATAGTTCTGTGGCGTGTCCGGCAAGGAGCTTGGCCTGGCCTCTTTCCTGGGGCCAGACCCTGGGACCCTTTCCCAATTTCCTGTCTCAGATATGCTGAGCAAGCACAGGCCTTCCTCCTTGGTTGGGGCAGCTGGTCTCAGGCCAACAGCTCACAAGCGTTGAGTCACTCAATGTCTTTCCTTCCTCAGCTTTCCATCCTGCTGGGACTTCAGGAGCTCCTTTCTCCAGCTTGTCTGTCGAAAGCCGCAGGATGGCATTTTAAAGTTGCCTTTGACAAAAACCCACAAACCCTCATCCATGGGCTTGGTTTCTGTCACAAGCCAGTGATTTCCTTTCCGATCATCTCACGAGCTAATATTTACCATTTCTGCAGGGACCTTGCTGGAACTAAGCAATATACAGAAGGCATGGTATAACCCAGACCAGAATTCCCTACACATGAAACTGCTATGCATCAGGTGACAGGAAACCACACAACAGTATCTTCTCCACTGATGCGTGAAATTCTAACATTAGACCTCCTTTCCTTTGGATTGATATTTATTATTTCAATAATAGTAGGATGCTCACTTACATTGTCTAACACTTTACAGTTTTCAAAGCACACTCTTTAGTTTAAGCCTAACAATCCTTATTTAAGATGTCTTGGGCTGGCGGATGTATCTTTGTTTCACATATCAGCAAAGAGAAGGCAACTGACTTGCCCAAGGTCACACAGCTGCTAAGCAGGAGAGCTGGATCTTCTGGGCCCCAGTTCAGGGAGTTCTCCACAATACCATGCACCATGCCCTTTTGGTGCTCCCACATCAGCAGAGGGAAAGGTAAGAATGGAATGAGCTGGGCATTTGTGAGTCTATATCTCTATGTAAGGAAAATCCTTGCATTCCTCCCTTAACAAGTGGTGGACCTACCAACCTGAAGGAGTCTTGAGCTTCACCAGCTCTCTCCTTCCTCCCTGGCTTCTCTGATCACTAAGCCCAGTGGATTCAGCATAGCAGGATACCAGCCCAATTAGCTTTGATGGAGGCAGCACACTCTCCTTGCCAGGCTCCTGAAAGCCTATACCTGCAAGACATCTCTGCACAGGCCCAATAACCCTAGGGTCTTGCTGAGTTCAAGACTCTGTAGCTGGTCCAGGCTAGTCTCGAAAACTCTGTAGCTAAGAAGGGCTTGTCTCTGTTCTCACTCACTGGAAGAACTGGAAAAAAAAAAAAAAATGCATAAATGAATTCATGGAAGCCTAGAGCCAGAAGGGCCTGTAGAAGTCATGTGCCTGCAGCTACATGAGCCCCCCTGACCAGTTTGTCCAAGCACTGCTGAAATACCTCTCATGCCATGAAGCTCACTACTACCCAAGCCAGCCCTTCACACTATTCAGATTTACATTTGACTAATTTCAGTCTTCTACTAAGCCCTAGGTGCTTCCATGGTTACCTTATTTATACCATTTGGGAAACGGTGACTCAGGATAAGTAACTTGCCCAAAGTCACATGCGTAAAGATGTCATTTTGAGACTTCTCACCATCCTATTTGCTCCATGTACCCATGTTTTTCTGCTAGCATCCCCCTTAAGAGGTGGCCAGAGCTGGTTGCAGTGCTCTCTCATGAGGCTTGATCAGCCAAAAGAACAGTGGTCCTATCACTTCCCCTTGTCAAGACACAGACATACCTCCAGCTGCATCCGATTTGTGGCAGCATCATTACAGACTGACACCCTCTGAGCCTGTTGTCACTCTGTAAACCCAAGGTTGTTTGGGGTTTATGATTTATTTATTTTTTTTTTTTGAGATGGGGCTCACTCTGTTGCCTAGGCAGTGGCGTGATCCTGGCTCACTGCAGCATCCACCTCCCAGGCCCAAGCTATCCTCTTGCCACAGCCCTCTGGGTAGCTGGGACTACAAGCACATACCACCATGCCCACCTAATTTTTGTATTTTTTGTAGAGACAGCGTTTCATCATGTTATCCACGCTGGTCTCGAACTCCTGGGCTCAAGTGATCTGCGCACCTCGGCCTCCCACAGTGTTAGGATTACAGTTGTGAGCCTCACCCAGCTGGGTTTTTTTTTTTTTTTTTATGCTACTATAAGGTCATTTATTCCCCTTCCATTTTGTGTACAGCTAGGCACAAGCACTGAACTTCACATTCTTACCTGTTTGAATCAATCCAACTTCCTGAGGAAAACTCTGCCTCTCAGTCTGGCCATGAGTTCCTGCTGTGGGCTGGCTCCACGCCAGACTTTGGCAGTGACGCCAGAGTGGCCAGACTTCTGTGGAATTCAGCATCCCAGGATGCTCTGGGTGACTGGAAACAGATCCCATGGTAGCCAAGCCCCACAGGGAATAGGCCCGGAGCCCCTAGCAGACAGCAGGCTTGTAGGTGGAGCCAGGGTGTCTCAGCCTGGCAAGGGACAGTCTTTGGGAATTCTCCTCCCCGCCTCCCATAGCCCCTGAGAAGTCTTCCATACACAATCTCAGTGGAGCCGGGGCCAAGAGAAGCTTCCTAGGCACCATTAAGGGTGGCCAAAGCATATTCCCAGGCTCCAGCCCAAAGGACTGCCTCCAGGAGCTCTTCCTCTGAAGCCTGGAGAAGGGCACTTCTGGGCTTAGTTCATCTGTGGGTGTCTTACATGTATATTTCTATGGCTGAGGAAAGACAAGGCCAGCCTGCATGGTATGATCACCCCTGTGAGCTCATCCTGTGTCTGGAGTTCTACCATTAAAGCTTAATCTATGGGATTTAAAATGTTTTCTTGGAATCATAGTTTCACAGGATTGGAAGGAACCTTAGCATTCATCCAGTCAATCTCATATTTAAAGAAGGAATAATATCTATGATGTCTTTGTCAGGTCATTCACTACCCACTATGTGAACATATACATCTACCTCCCAAAACAGCCTATCTCACTGTTTTTACAAAAGAAAGTTCTGCTTGTAAGTGAAAGTCTGCCCAGAGCTTTTGTGCCCACTGGCCCTGGTTCTGCTCTTATGCTACATAGTCTTCTGTAACCCTCTCTGGGAATACCAATTCTCTGGGAGGAGAACATCGTAAGCTGCTCTTGGCCAACATTTGAGATGATGCATTGGGACCCTTCAGTGGTACTGGGCATGAGGCCCTAGGGGAGAGACCAGCGAGAGCCAGTCCAATAGCTTCACCAACTGTGACTTTTTCTGTCCTTAACCTAAGTATATCTCTGACCATGAGAGGCTGTGGTGTTGAAGGCATGGGCCAGACTAGAGAATGAACAGTAGAGGATCAGGCCTGGACTGAGCAGCTGTTTATGACATAAAGGAGGGAGAAGGCTAGAAAGGGCAAGCCCAGCCATGCTGAAGCAACCAGGAGTGCTGATGATACCTCATACGGTATTGTGAGGTACAGGGAGATAGTGCACAGTAGTGCACCCATGTTACTTGGAACACGGTAAGCACTCCATAAATGTCAGCTCTAGATGATTTAGAGAAGTTAAGAGACACAACTAGAAAAAAGGTTTAGGGGGATAATAGCCCCAGAGAAGATAGATTGGAAAGAGAGATAAAAGAATTAGGAGACTGTTCTAGCAAGAAATGATAAAGGCCTGACCAAAGTTAGTCCAGGGAAGATGGTGACTCAGACACCAGGAGGGAAAAGTGGAGGAGTCCTGAAGGCTGATGGGATGGAGTGGTTTCCAGCTGGCTTCCTGGGCATGGGTATTGCAGTGTCAGGCTCAGACTGTGCCTTATGGATCCCAAGAAGGTCCCCAGAGGAAGGGAAAGGAAGTAGTGTTCTCACTGTGACTTGAGGGGGTTGGGGTTATGGTAGAATGGGCACTCTGATGTGGTGGCACTGAGGACATTTCAAAGGCCCCCCTCCCAGCTACTATCCCAAATCCTCTCAGTAGAACAGTTCCGAGTAATGAAGTTAAAAGACTGTGATATTGAGAAGGTAACACTTCCCTAGCAGTGGAGCTGAAAACAGGCCATAACAGGCAGGGAGATAAATGGCCAGAATGGGATTCCCAAGGGAAATGGGGAGCAGGAGGAGAAGCAGCTTTGTGTGGGAGTAGGGCTGAGGGGCACATCAAAAGGGGAGAGGAGCACTGATGGTGAAGCGGGTGCTCACTGAGGACATGCTTGTTTTTAGCCACCGCCTTGCCTTGGAAGCCCCTCATTGACATCACCATTGGCACACTTGGCAGGCTTTAGGCTTCACAGAGCATTTCCCTTGTGCTGAACTCAGACTCCAAACGTTCACTGCCTCTACTACAAACGTTAGACAAACTAAGTCACACAGGTCTTTGATCCCGTCAGGGCATAATCAGAATCACGGCTGGGAGAGGGAGCATGGGATTGGAGCCATGCTGTTGGGTTAAGTGTAATCATGCTGTTTGGAAGGGAAAAGCAGCCTGGCCTTGAGCGCTGTTACAAACATTAATGTCTTATTCCTTCCCTCTAAGGTAAGGAGGGTTCTGAGAAACAAATGACAACCCCTTTTTTCAAGTCCCTCCCTTTGGGAGTTCCCAGCCAAGTCCAAAGAGTGGATCTGATCTCCTGAATCAGGCCCCAAACCGATCCCACTCCAGAGTTAACTCCAGATGAGAAGTGAGCCAAGCCTAGGCTAGTCACTAGGTCCAGCTGGGCGCGGGCATTCGCACACATACACTCCTCCCCTGCCCTCCTGCTCACCTGCCCCTAGAGCCACCTATAGTCCAACCCTGTCTCTGGGGTTTGGCATTGGCCCTCCCTTTCCTTTAGACAGCCAGGCCTGTACGTAGGAGTAGGAGCTGGACTTGGACAGGCACCAGAAAACCAGAAAAGAAACCAGGTAGTGCTAGAGGATGCAAAGCTTCTAGAAAGAGTGACTGTAAATGGAGGAAAATGAAAAAGGGGTTGAAGAGGTCTCAGGCATTGTTACCAGAGTGGCTCCGAGCCCCAGACTGCCCACACTGCCCCAGCAACACCCGAGGCTGAAGATCCCCTTTAAGGTGTTTCTGGAGCAGCAGAAGCTTATGGCCAGATCCCACTGGATCCCACCAGGTACCACCGGATTCCACTGCGGCCTTGCCATGGAGCCACGTGGTTTCTCTTTGGAATTCAGTGGCTTGGAGTTTTGTTTTTATCTCTTGCATTTTTGTCTTCCAGAGCGGAACACATAAGGATCTGGACTCGAGCAAGACCCCACCTCAGCGGCCACCCCCTCAAGGTTGTTTACAGTATATTCTCGACTGTAATGGCATTGCAGTAGGGCCAAAACAAGTCCAAGCTTCTTAAAATGATTGGTAGTTAATTTTTCAAAGCAGAAATTTTAAGCCAAAAACAAACGAAAGGAAAGCGGGGAGGGGGAAACAGACCCTCCCACTGGTGCCGTTGCTGCGTTCTTTCAATGCTGACTGGACTGTGTTTTTCCTATGCAGTGTCAGCTCCTCTGTCTGGTTGTTTACCTGTTCCTGTTCGTGCTTGTAATGCTCACTTATGTTTTCTCTGTATAACTTGTGATTCCAGGGCTGTTTGTCAACAGTGTACAAAAGAATTGTGCCTCTCCCAAGTCCAGTGTGACTCTATCTTCTGGGTGGTTTGATAGTGTTTTTAAAAGTAATATATAATGTGGGGTGAAATGGGAGTAGGGGGGTGGACAGGGGAGAAACGGAAACCACAAAAAGAAAACCCAACTCCTCTCCTTCTCCCCCCAAGCTCAGATTAAATCCCCCACCCCCAACTTTCCCTCCACCAGTGTGCTTGGGATCTTCAATGAACTGTGCTTTTCGCTTTCTTTCTGCATGACTATTGTAACTAGATAGAACATTAAGAGATTTTCAAGATCAAACTTCCATAGCTTCATCCACTGAATTTGAAGGCATCCACCTATTTCTCCATTTGCTAAAATTTGGTGCAGTTTGAGTTTATGTGAATAGGCTGGCTGTGCCTGTAGAGCTCTTGTGTTTTTAGTGATGACATGAAATACAAAGAACAAGCTATTTCCAGGAATGTGTTTTGTATTTTACATCCCAGTGTACCCTTTATTTTATTATTAACTAATTAGCTATGAGATTTTTAAAAAATGGGGCCGCTGATGTGCAATATCAAAGTGAACCTGTGAGTATTTTGTGTGCGTTGATCTCAGTTGTTTCTTCATTGTTGCTGTTTCTGGATCAGCCATGTGTGCGCTTGTGTGGACCTGAGGCTGCTTTCTGTTCCCAAAGCTTGACCTGTGTACAGAGATAATTCCTTGGCAATGTTGGACATAGAATGCAGGGAGCTACTGAAGGTCTTTCAGGGATTTGTCCATTCTGCTCTTGGCCTCTCCTGAGGCATCATAATGGGAGACCAAATCAAAAATGTCCCATGTCACTTGAGTGGGTACTCTGCCTACAGAACCCTGAGGTTGACTCCTGCTTCAGTTCTCAGCTGTTTACCACAGCCCTCCAGGGTCCAGAGATTGAGGAGGTTTCTCTTTCCTGGGAGGAATTGTCTCAGATTTAGCTTGTGTGTGTTTTGGACAGAGGCTCCACAGTGGTGGCTCTTGAGGAACCCTCACCAGTTTGTTCTCTTCCCTCTGACAAGCAGCACCTGAGCAGATGCTGAGGCAGTTCATTAAACCAGGCCTTAGCTTCAGTGCTGCATCTTGCCATCTCCCGGTCAGGCTGGGAACGGGCACCAAGCAGCTGCCTCTAACACCATGGTCCGTGGAAGTTCATGCCAGCAGCTTGCCTTTGAGAAGAAATGCTGCTGGCTCTACTTTTACATTCCCTTCCACCTCTATACTGTCATGTCACCGTTCTGGACTCCCAGATCTGAGAAGGAACTAGTGTTGGTGGTATGTAACAAGAGTTACATGTCCAGGGGCTTGTGCCTTGGTTTCTCCTTTGATTGCTGGTAAATTCTGAGGCCACAGAGAAATGCATTGAGTGTGAATGTTGTCATCTGTAATCCCTCCCTCAGCTGATGATGGTAGTTGATCTTTTGTAAATACATACATATGTGCATATTTGCACTTCCAGATGGGTTGCATAAGAATCAGGTCCTTAAATACCTCCCAATCTGATGAAATGATAGAAGAGAATAAAGTAACATTTCCCAGAATGGAGGAATACATTATTTTATCTTATATTTTTGTCCAAGCGATGAGCTGATGGTGGTATTGCTTCTCTGCATGTTATCAGTGTGTACATCCGGTGCTTTTCATGTGTCATTTGTGAGCTCCAAATGCAAAGTTGCCATTTGAATTCAGTCAGGCTACAGGGTGGTATCAGCCAAGGTCTTTCAGGTGGGGGAGAAATTGGTTAGGGCTCCCACTGCCAGATGCAAGCAGATAGCATAACCTGACTGTTATGTGCCCCCAGGCAGCATGCTTAGGGACAACTCTGTGGCCTGGGGGACATCTGTGTCACAGTATAGGATTGCCGTTCAGGTGTTTTGTACCTATTTCTTTCCTGACGTTGTCCCCTTTTTTTGTACTGATCCAACTGGGAGAACCTCAGCCAATGCTGGAAGTGTGATTGAAGTACCTCTCTTTTGTGACTCTTGTACAGCTTAATGTGCAATAAAGGAAAAGTTATATCTGTCTTCAGTGTTAAGTTGTAAAGTTTCTGGCTATCCAAGTATCTGCACAAATGGGAAAGCACTCAGGTTTCTGGTGCAAGAGACTGAGCTATTAACCTGTATTGCCTTACCGGAAAATGCTAATACAAACGATGCCAAACTTTGGAAATGGCAAAAGCTGGTTAATGTGAAATAATCTGCTAATCTATCATCTTCACTAGTTATTTGATTTGAATTTGGAGCTTCTTAAACCTGCAGAATTCCATTGATTTATGTATGTGTTTATTTCTCTGTAACTAACTCTGGTATTATTTGGTTAGATGATAAATGGTATTCTGTGCCCTATAGTGGGGAACTGAGCGGATAGTCGTGGGTGCACAGGTGGCATAGACATACAGTTCTGCCTCTCCAGAGGGCGCAGATGTTCTGGTGTTTCTTAAAAACTAAGTGATAATACAACTAGCTGGTGCTGAGTTTCTGTAAGTCCACTCCCTCCAGCAAGCCCATGGATGTGGACTGTGGGATTGAGGCTGAGAGACTGGACCTCCCAGGGCAGTTGTCCATCATTTCCACTAGTCAGTAGGTACTAATGGGGATGGCTTTTGATTTCTAAGTGTTGGGACCCTCCTCAGCAAACTCTAGGCAATCTGGTACCACCTTAATGCCTGTCAACTCCCAGAGGAAGGAGGACCTTTTTCCTCTCCAGGCCACCAGATGGTTTTGTGTTTCATGCTGGGAGGAGGGTGTGCTGTTCCTTTTTAGGGGGGCTTTTATTTGCCAAATGGCACCCACAACATCCCCAGGGGAGAGTGGGGTTTGGATGTCTGGAGAATTCTACCACATATGCCTGAGAGGTTCATCCTGCTAGAACCCCTTGAGGATATTACTGAGAGGCAAAACAGTGCCTGGGAAGAGTGGATTTCTCCTGGTTGTGGGCATGAGTTAATGCTAAAATGAAGCCCTGGTGGGGCATGGTGGCCCTGGCAATCAGACCCACGCAGGCTTGGAGCAGGACCAAGGGCAGCTCCATAAAACAACATATGTCAGTGACCATCGAGGTGATCATAAGGTACGGAATACTTTTTGAAGAACTTGCTCGACCCTATTATCTTTGAAACACTACCCCTTAAAAGACAACTAAGACCAGGGCTTACACTTTTTAAAGTTTTATGTTTGGGAAAACTAAGGCCCAGGGAAGTTTGGTGACTTGCTCAGGGAGTCACTGGTAGACTAATTCTGAGATCCAGTGCTCTCTCCACCGCCCTGTCCTGCATCTGCCATGTGGAACCTGAGACTTCCCAGTAAACCCTGGAGCAGGGTGGTCTGTGCCTGAGACACCTCTAGGGAGGAGGGGTGAGGACCCTGCATTCTAGGGCCCTCTGTGAGAGAGTGCACCTCTGACGGGGCCACTCGTCCCTGGTTCCTCCTTGTCCTGCTGACTGCTGCTGTGGCTGAGTCGCTGCGTTTCTGAGGAGCACTTAGTGGCTATGTACAAAGATAGCTAACCAAGGACCCCCTTTAGGGCCCTTCAGAGACTCCAGCTTCTTGGAATAGAGCTTATCCTTTTGGTAATTAACTAACCACACCCTTTGAGGCATAGATTCTAATAAGGAAACATTTTTATATGGTTAAATTATGAAGTTTTTCTTGTACTGAACCTAGGGGGCCCTGGGCAACCCCAAGGAATGCAGCCCCCAGGCAAGGTGCTGCCTCCACGCCGGCTCCCCCCTGGACCGTCACTGCCACCTTCCTCCTCTTCCTCCTCCTCTTCCTCCTCCTCGGCTCCTCAGCGGCCGGGCGGCCCCACCACCCACGGAGATGCACCCTCCAGCAGCAGCTCCCTGGCAGAGGCCCAGCCACCCCTGGCTGCTCCACCACAGAAGCCCCAGCCTCACCCACAGCTCAAGTAAGAGACAACTCAGCAGCTCCTCCCTCCCCTCCTCCCACCCTCCTTGTGGGCCTTGGGCTCCAGAGCTGCTAGAAATCACCTTCAATCAGGTCTCCTCCTACAGATATTTTGTGATGGGATTTGTTTTTGGTTTTTTTTTGTTTTTGTTTTTTTTTTGGTGTGTGTGTGTGTGTGTGTGTGTGTGTGTGTGTGTGTTTGGTTAGAGGAATGGTTAGGGTTCACTGGAGAAGGGAGGAAAGAGGGAAGTGAAAGTCTAAAGTTTAGCTAGAAATTCAACCCCCTTCCCTTTCTTCCTGGGAAGTGGCACTATGGCAGAGTCACTGTCCCTTCTTTAGTCTTGTACTAGCTTAAGGTTTTGGTTTGTTTATTTTAAACCCTGTCTCCCACTCTTTTTTCCATTCCTTTGTGTGTGTTTCTTTCTTTGTAAAAAAAAATTTTTTTAATCTTTCTGCCTCTGACTCACAGTTCAGAGTATGCAATCAGTAAGGCTGCCCAGAATGAAAAGAGGGAAGTAGTTAAATCCATTTCAACATTTTACCTTCAGCTCTGTCCAAAGGAGGTCAGTTTCTGGTGTGGGCAGCAGAGGAGTTCCCAGGCAGAGACGCTGAGGACCTCCATCCTCTTGGGTTCCCCCACACCCAGCAGTCACCCTAGAAGCCCCTCCACACTGCCCCACTGCACAGACCCCTGCAAGCAGCAGAGCTGTCTTTGGGAGGGACAGCACCTGGATGTGGACGATGGTCAGTTCTGCCCTCTCTCCCACAAAGGCCTCTGATTGCTTGTGCAGTGTCCCCAGCAGACTTCTGTCACCACCTTCAGCACAGACAGCCGTAGCCTTAGGGGGATGGTAAGGGGATGGTAGTGATACACCCCTGCTTCTCAGAGTGAGGCGACGGGCAACAAATGACTCTTCAGGGAGGGAGAAAAGGGAGCTGGAGAATTCTGGAGTTGAAATGAGCCACTAGGAGATCATGTAGTCATTGCAGATGAGAAAACTTTGCTCAAAGAAAATTTTTTTTTTTTCTCAAAGCCAAGCTACTCCTCTAATTAGTGGCAGAGCCAAGGTTGCGGGGCTCAGGTGTCCAGATGATCACTTTCTCTGGGTCTTCCAGTCCCGCGTGATGGAAGGGGCATCACCCACTCTTGCTCCCCAGCTTTGGCCAGTGGCACCTCTTGCCTCTTGCCTGCCACATAATGTCCCTTCAGCCCAGCTGTTTCCTGCCTGCTGACTTTTTTTTAATCCCTCCTGCCTTCTCACTTAGCCAACTCTAGCCCCCGTGTAAGGGCAGATCCTTGGATTGTCACTGCCTCTGGGCTGAAGCTGTTGAATAGAGCCAGCCTCTGATGACAAGCTGGAGGCTCATCTCCAGTACTCTGCCTGTGCGGGCTGAGGAGTGCCCCCACTCCCAGAGGCCAACGTGTTGGGTCTCGTTCCCAGCCATAATGAAAGGCAGGGTGTCTGTTCACAGTCACTGCAGGCGGAGAGAGACTGCTCACAGTTCTGTAGAAGGGAGTTTCTCCTGAGCTGCACCCAGCATTTAAGGGAGGGCTGAGAGTCCCAAGACACCAGGAGAAGAGTTCTGGAGCCAGAAAGCAGCAGGAACAAGTGGGAGTCAAGAAGGAGAAAAGCTGGGCCACTGAAGAAGCCAGACCTCATGTGCTCTCCTGGAGTGAAGGCTGGGCCTCAACATGGCCTTCTTGTGCTTCATGGTTTTTCTCTGTGAACCACTAGTCTCTCAAGGGGAAAATACGCCCCTAAAATGTGTGTAGTTTGGATTTTCTCATTAGAAAGCTCCCTAAGAAACTTGTAAAGGCCTGATATATATCTGTTTTGCCACTGGACACCCTGAACCCCATAGACCTCATATGAGCGCTCCTCTCAGGAGGGTTACAAGGGTGGTTACTACATCCATTTTAAGAACAGGGAAATTGCCGGGTGCGGTGGCTCACGCCTGTAATCCCAGCACTTTGGGAGGCAGAGGCGGACGGATCACGAGGTCAGGAGTTCAAGACCAGCCTGGCCAAGTGAAACCCTGTCTCTACTAAAAATACAAAAATTAGCTGGGCATGCTGGTGACCGTCTGTAGTCCCAGCTACTTGGGAGGCTGAGGCGGTAGAATCGCTTGAACCGGGGAGGCGGAGGTTGCAGTGAGCCGAGATTGCACCATTGCACTCCAGCCTTTGAGACAGAGATTCTGTCTCAAAAAAAAAAAAAAAGAGAACAGGGAAATTGAAGTATTAGAGTTTTGGGCCAAGCCAATGTATTATTTTGGAATCAGAGAAGAGATCAGAATAGAAAGAGCCAAAAGTGCCTAGAGATCTTCATTTTACCAAACTTGACAGAAGAGAACCCAAAGAGAGGCACGTGGCTTGTCTCCAGTTAGGAGGGAGTGAGTGGCAGAACGAGACTTTGGCCCAGGTCTTCTGATCTGGCTCCACCAGTTGACAGTTGATAGAGAAGACAGTGCCAGCGTCACAGGCCCATTGTGACTTCTTTTCATCAGAAAAGTAATGTGAGATTCCTAGGTTAGTTCTTACCAAGGTGGGATCTCTGAAATTTAGCCCTTGGGCATTTTAGATTAAATTAAAGAAGCGGCCTTTGAGTCACTTCTTCCTCCTCTTTCCCTTCTTTATTTTTTCCCTTCTCCCTTGTTCCCACACTGTCCCCACCCTTTCTATTCTAGTAGCACCGAAGGTGAGGAAGTAGCTTAGGGGTCTCCCAGGGTCTTGGTAGCATGGCCACTTCTGGCTTTATCCTCCATTACCTTGGTCTCCCCGGGGAGGGAGTGGGGGTTCTAGCTGTGTATCCTCACGTCAGCGTCCTTCCCTGCCTTGCTGGGAACACCACCCTCTCACATTCTCTCTGGTTTTTATCTTCAAGCAAGTCGCAGTCCCTGACAAATGCCTTCAGCTTCTCTGAGTCCTCCTTCTTCCGGTCTTCAGCCAATGAGGATGAAGCCAAAGCGGAGACCATCCGGAGCTTGAGGAAGTCCTTTGCCAGCCTCTTTTCAGATTAGCTCTTCAGACACACGGGGCACCCGGCCCAACCGGGAAAGGCATCTAAGACATTCACCAACAACAGTCAGCCAGCTTGGTGGTGATGTCCCATGACCTTGATGTGTGTGGTCCCTTCCTCTGCTCTGTTGTGCTAAGTGATGTTGTGCAGCCCAGAAAGGACCATGTGACAGTCTCAGGGCAGGTGCCTACCCAGCAAGGGGTACCTGGCATCAGAGAGGAAAGAGCTGCTTCCCTGTAGTCATGAAAACTTCCTTCTGAAGTCATCGTTCGCTGTGAGTTTAGTGGCCTTATTGTGACAGTGCTGTCATGTCTTATTCTTCCCTGTGAAACCAGGATTAATCGTGGACTCCTGGCAGCTTAACCTAGCTCAGTTGCAGTGCTAAGCATGCCCCGCCCCCATTCAGTGATACCTGTTTGGGAAGTATATACTTCCCCAAAAGTACTCTTGGCCCTAAGTTTTAGAAACTTTCCCCAACCTGGATCCCTTGTCATACCTGTGTTACTGTTTAAAGCACACTCACCCAACTTACAAGATCTTAGGCTGCTGTGGTGGTGAAGCACCTTGAGTCTGCTGATATTCGGGAGAACAAGGATCTGCAGTTTCCCCTTTTCTCCCCTCTGAAGAGTGGTTCTTATGTGCAATCTGCAGTAACCTTGAACTCCAGAGCTGCACTATAGAGGAGAATGCATGCCACTATGACAGCAGTATGCCAAGCTTTGTGTTCATCTCCTAATAAACGTTAAGACCTTTGGTGTAATAAAAGCAGCAGCATTCACCAACGTTTGATTCAGCCATGAGGTCTTGACCCCTTGGCCACCCTTTAGGCGGAGAGAGTGCCCATGAGGTGTGTGTGTGAGTGTGTGTGTGTGTGTGCGCATGCGCTTGAGTGTAGGGAGTGAAAAATCTAGGTATGTGAAGCTGTTTGTGTCAGTTTGTGTGTGTGACTGCAGGTGTACATGTGTTTGCAAGTGTTTGAGAATGTGTCTGTCCTTTACATACCACTTCTGGGCCTTCTGACACCTCCCCAGTGAATCTGTCTCCTCCAAGACACCTAGCCTTCCTTCAGCAACTCAGCATTTCTACCTATATTATGGACTTTGTAACCTTTCAAATAAGCACAGAACCCTTGATCCCGGAGGAGTCAATTTAGACTCACTTGCCTGGTCTATCATCAAGCTCCTCAGCTGAGGCCCACATGGTGGTGCCAATGAGGCTGGACCAACCTGCTCTGACAACCAGGCTCCCATAGATCCCAACGAAGGCATCCTAAAGAGGCCTGCAATTGAGGGTGGGCTCTGAGGGATTTCACTCTGGCTGCTTCATGACTCCTTGATACGCAAGTGTATTTTCCCAAAGACCACGGATGCTGTGAAGATAAACACTACATCTGCACCGATAAAAAATCCATATATTAAAATGTTAATATCTGAATGTTAATAAGTATCTAGATAATTTCCTGCACATGACACCCATCCTACTAACTCAACAAGATAACACTCCTTCAAATGCCACTATCTTAACTTCTCTTCACGGGCAGTAGATGCTGCAAGGTCAGAGAATGAATTTCTCCGATAACCAGGGTCTCCTTTCTTACTCATTCTGTTTTCACAGTTCAAGGATTGAGCACCGTACCCTGTTCTTACACTTAGAAAACAGGAAGTAGAACCTCCCATTGAGTGATACCTAGGGGGTGAGAGCCCTCCTCCCACAACACATATAACTAAGGAACAAACCAACCAAACCAATGTGTGGGGTACCTGGGCGCAAGCCAATTGACCTTTAGAGTTCCTTCTGTTTCCAGCTGTAGGGGAGGCAGAAGTCCTCTTAATGTTCTGTGGCTGGGCCTGAAAATTAAGCATACATAAGACAGATGAACAGGACAAATGTATACACATTTTATTTAATATTTTTATGCGTACATGGGAATCTTCATAAGGAAAATGAAGACCCATGCTGTTAAGCCCAAAACTTGTATACCATTTTAAACAAAGAATGATAAATTGTGACGATATGACAAAACAAAGGGGTCTGGGCTAGTCAGCCTTACGTAAATTGCGGGAAAGTAGGAAATATATAGGAGAAACTAATGGGAGAGAAGGGTTACAAGTTTTAGTAAGGTTTTGTCTGTAGAGATTCATCTCAGTATCAACTCCCTGTCTCTGGTGATAAGAATGTTTGTTCCCTTCCTTCTGGGGGAGAGGCACCCTTCCCACAAGAAGTTTTAGTCCTGCTTCAGACAGGAAGGGGGAAGTCGGAAAACCTTTCCTGCATCTGTTGTTCTGTTGCCTTCAGCTCAAACAATATGCCAAAGTGGCATATTTTGAGGTGGCATACTCTGACCCCCTTCACAAACCAAGAGTCTGCCACTAGCCATTGCTTCTATCCCCGATTCCAAATATGTTTTAAGAGAAATCATTCATTTAGCCAAAACATTTCTTGAGCACTTACGATAAACATAAACATTGTGATGGATTCATAGGAATATTTGCTGACACTTCCATAGGCAGTATTCTAAACACTTAGTGCACATCAACTTATGTATTCCTTATAATAAGCCTATATGGTAGGTGCTGTTATTATTTTATAAATGAGAAATGGAGGCACATCAAGGTCAATAACTCATTCAGGGTCATTCAGCTGGGCAAGTGATAGAGCTGGGACTTGAACGTAAGTGGTGCAGCAGCAGAGCTCATGGCCTGAGCTACTTTGCCATATTTTATTTAATCTAGCAGAGTCAACAAGACAATTGTATTAAATTTTACACAGTGTGATAAAATAAGGTACACACAAAAATTTACAGCATATCCACCTCTTTTCTTTACATTCTCTCTCCATCCCCTGGCCCCAGGGAAAGGAGGACTGGGAGAAAGTTAGGAAATCTGTGACCAGTGTTGACCCCTTGTCCTAAAACCATGAGTAACATACACAATGTTTCTTATTCTGATAGAATATAATTCTGGTTCTTAAAAAATTACTCATTCTTCCACATGTGATGTCAGACCAAAAACCACAAGTGGCTTATTTAGAAAATGAGTCAGCCTGGAAATGCTGCGGTGACAAAAAGGAGAGGCATTTACCATAGGTCAGGCAGCACCCTGGTCTGAAGGACATATGGATTCTCTCCAACCCTTAGTAATGGGGTGGGGCTGGGGGTGGGGAAGTTCCATTCAGAAACAGCCTTCTTGCTACTTAAAAAAGACAGCCCCAGAGACTGGGAAATTGGCTATTCACAAACATCAATAAATATTCAATGAATACTGTGATAAAAATTATCTACAGCTAAGATCTCTGCAAGATTGGTTGTGGTCTCCTACGGATCTTGAAGCCATGTCTGTAGGCCAGCTTTGACTACTGTGCAACCACCTCTGCAGTTTATGGGGATTCTCTACCTGTGTCTTCACCCCAGATTAGTAAAGTAGAAAGCCTCATCCCTGCCCACATGGAACTCATCATCTTCTTGGGTCAAGATAAATTAATTCTGTATTTTATTGATTTGTTCACAACCCCTTATTTTACTTAGCACCATAAATTTTATGAGAGGAATATAAAAATGAATTAAGCAAGGATTCGGCCCTCAAAAGTTTATAGCCCAGTAGGGAAGATGTGTAAATATAAAGAAGAAAATGTAATGCATTAAGTCAAATGCAGTCAAAATGTTAGTTTGGAAAAAAAATAAGCTTGATAGGTATTGGTGAGGATATGAGAAGCAGAAGGAAGTCTTACACGTTGCTAATGGGGGTGCGTGTTGGTACTGCCAGTTCAGGGAACAATTTGGCAATCATGCATAAACCCTATGACTCAGCAATTCCATTTCTGAACATTTACTCTAGAGAATCTCTTGCACATGTACATAAGAAACCAAGTAAAAGAATATTAGTTGCAGCACTGTTTGTGCAAAGAATGGAAATAACCACCTCTCGTGGGGAATTAAAACATGGTTTATTCATAAATTGGAATACTGTGTAGGAGTTAAATAAAATATATGAGGAATGCAGATGAGTTCAGGTAAGATATGGAAGGAGAATGAATAAGATGAGCCAGGCAAGTGTAAAATGGACCACAAGCAGCATATGCTTTTGCAGTGGGATAAGCTTCTAGCTCAGGTGCTCAGAGAAGACTGCACCCTGGAGGTGAGCTGTGCACAGCCCGCAGGACAGGAGGCACGCCACCTGCTGGGACTTGGCTGGGTGCACAGAATTCAGTCACTGAATTTTACAGCTGGAAGTTGCATCTAGTTGCATCAAGGCCCAGGCAACTTAAGGAGTTTGCCACGGTGACAAAGGGAGTTAGTAATAGAAGCAAATGAGTCTCAACCCTAAGTGTCTGGTGGGCCATTGGGAACATTGCCTTTCCTGAAATAAATGAAATGGGTTTCATATTCGGGGGCCCTCCAGGGAGGGAGAGACTTATAATCATTTCACAGAGGCCAGGAGGCAAAGGGAAGAGATAGTGTTGGCTAGTGGAAAGAGCCTGGGTTTTGGAATCAAATTGAGTTTAAATCCAGGCTCTGCTAGTTACTGGCTAATTGATGATGTAGTTTAACTTTTCTGTGTCTCAAATTTTCTCATCTATAAAATGAGAACAATGCTACCTTTCCAAGGAGGTTGTCTTAAGAATTAAACAAGCTGATAGAGTCTGTTCCTAACAGTGGTTAGCATGCGAGATCACAAGAAACCCTCTCTGTCACATAGAAAACCTGTATGAGTAAGTCCCAAACCCCCTTTCCCCAGGACTCCTCCAGGAGCAGCCAAATGAATGCCAAACATGCCTTTCTCCTGCTCCTGCACCAGGGGAGCCTCTAGGGCAATTTCAGTCTATCTGATGTCTTTTCCTAGGGCTATGGCTCCTTTTAGTTGTATTAGCTAAACTGAGTTGAGGGTGGACACCTGGGGAGGCCTGTGCTGCGCCAAGGCATTCCAATAGCAGTAAACACACAGCAGACACATACGTACACACATGCACACACAATACAAACTGCAGCTACAGAAGTAACAACGCAAACCCCAGGTGACCACAGTGGATGCTTTTTTAAACACTGAGACCATACCATCATTCCTACAGTGATATGGTTTCCTTCAAAGCAATTCCTTTGGGAGATTATTTATTCCTACGAGGCTGCTGCTTATGTTCAGAACATAATTGCCTTCAGATCTGTAGTACATTATTTGAATTCCTATAACTCTTGGAAGATCAGGAATTCTTTACCTGGAATCCAGGTATTCTCATACATACTATTCTGTGTATTGTGCATTTTGGCAGGCCCTCAACACACATAAAAGGTTAAGAATCGTTGCTTTAGGGAGTAAATTTTGATACAAAAAATTTTAATTCTTTTGGAGTCAAATCTAGTGATTAAGCTAGATAATATATATGGTCCAAAATGCAATGTGACTATAAGTTAATGAGACAATGTTCTGTGGCTTACAAACTAGATCTGAAGTAAATTAATCCCAGAAAGGGGTCTCAGATCTGTTTTGAATAGTTTCTCTCTGAAATAAATGTATAGACCCATCAAGGTTATCAGGTTTGAAAGAGAAGTTGCATTCCAACAGGCAAATTCTGTTGTTTGTGGAAAATAAACAATTTATTACTGTCTAATTTGCAGGTTACAGGCCACATTCAGAATAATGTTTTCAAATAATCATAACATTATTCCTTACATTTGTATTTTACAGTTTATGTAGCATCTTGCAGTTTAAAGGCACTTTACAGTTTACAAACACTGATTCATCTTCATTTTGTGGAATTCTCACAATAGCCCCATGAAGCTATCCCTCATTATAGGTGACTTCTGAGTGTCTGAACTGTGGGCTCACACTTGAGTGGTACTTTTCCTCCTGTGGTACAAGTTTCCTTGGACTTTAAGCCTGTTGATTGTAAACATGTAGAAAAATAATGCAACTAGTCATTCTCTCTGATTTATCCACCTCTTATTCAACGCCCGATTACTCTGAGAACTTGCTTTCTATCTTGCGTGGATATTAATACAGTTAGACACACACACTTGTGCTTGCCCACTGGTCTATATTTTCAGGACTCTTGTTTCATGGGCCCTACTCCCCAACCTGCTACCTTTATCGAGGAGATAACCTTCCAGAAAGGGGAAGAGGGAACACCAGAGATAACCTGAGAGGGGAGGAGAGCTGTTACCTGGCCCCACCTCATGTGTAAATGAATGCTCCCCAGGGAACCCCACCCCTTGGTCATTTTCAGCCACCCCCATATCCACATACATCTCTTCTGATAAGAATCTCCACCCTTCAGCTAACTCCTCCAGGCAGTTCACAGCAGAAAGCAGAAAGCTACAGCCACCTGGGTGGATCAGGTTAAGTTCAGCAACCGCCTAACCCTACTTGTTTTAGATTCGGTCCTGGGGAAGGGAAATTAGCTCTCTATTGGATTAGTGAAGGGACAACACAGGTTTAGACTTCTTGCATCCACTCTGGAACTCACTGGTATGATAGAAAATTGCAAGACTAGGCCCAGAGGGGCTCAGCAAATCCTAACCTGTATATACCCTGAAGACCTCAAACCACCCCTGGGACCTGAGTGTTGTAGGGAATGGACTAGAATGAATCTGGGATGCTCATTTACCTTTGGAGTTTCCCTTGGGCTCTAAAGACAGTTTGGTTTGCATATTTCACATCAAAGCAGTGGAACATTTCAATTTAAGATTAGTAGACAAGGCCAGTAGATTATTTCTTCTTAAGAACTATTCCTTTATTCTATCCTCATAGCTATTATTCTGGATTAGGGCCTTTATTCACACCTCTTATTGTGATAGCCTGCTGACTGGGCTCCCTGGCTTCATTCCCTTGCTTATTTCTGCCAGGTACACTTTTAAAATCTCTGATCGCATCATTCTCCTGGTCACAATTTTGCAGGGGATCCCCAGGCTTAACGAGTGAAACCTAAACTCCTTAACTTGGTATTTAAGGCCCTCTAGAGTCTAGTCTCAATTTACCAGGAAGGCAGCATATGGACTGGTTAAGTGTAAAGGCTTTGGGTTAGTTTCAGTACCGATTCTATCACTTGCTAGCTGTGTGACCTTGGCAAATGACTAAACTCTAAATCTCAGTTTCTCTCCTTTGAATGGTTTAATAATTTCATAGTTTCATTTCCAAGTTTGTTCTGTTGGGATCCATTTTACCATTCTAAGGTGAGGAAATGGGTCCACAGCTGGTCTCAAGATGAGGAAGTAACTCAGAGATTTATCAAGGTTCTAGGCCTGATTTTTAGGCTTCTGAAACTGGAGTTTGGCCATTAAACTAAGTTAATGGATCTACTGAGCATATACCCAACAGGATCTCTTTCCCTAAGACTGCCATTTCAAAGGGCATAACTATATCTAGAGAGACTAGATTTCTTATTACTTTTTTTAAAATTTATTTTACATTTAGTCAATAGACCATCAGTAGATAAGCCTTAAAACTTGTTGAACAAAAGGATGTCATCAACAGGAAAGATTGCGAGTAGTTGTATTATTGTTCCTAATTCCTCACTCTCCTCCTTTCTTATAAGTGGATGATACCTCCCCACCCATTGCCAAGTGACCTGCCTCTCTGTCCCAAAGACACTGGGCTTAGTTATAGAACCTGCTTTGGCCAATGGCATGGAAACCAACAGAATTTACTCCATGAACGCCAACTCATTTGGTTCTCCCATTGACCTCAAAATGGTTAAACTGAGTCTCAGAATGGAGACAAGCACAACAGAACTGCAGGCAGTTGCAGCTGCTGGCATCTTAATGTGAGCGATAAATACATGTTTACGTTGTAAGAAATTGGCATTTTGGAGTTGTTTTCATAGCGCAGCTGACTGATACATATCAACAAAAAATGTATTAAGAATAGGCCCCTCCTGGAGTTTTGCCTAGAGTCAGTGAGTCAAAAAACTAATTTTTAAACTAGCTGTTGCAACACTGCAGGAAGATGGTTGAAAATTAAAGGAGACATTCAAGTGAATGAGGGTAGTATGGAAAGAGGTGTAAAGTCTGTACTAGGAAGAGGAAATGGTGTTTCTTTGACTTTAAAATCTTTTGTATTAGTTTGTTACATTCTACTCAGCCTTCCTAGACTGTCTTTTTAAACCTTGGGGTTTGATTTCTCCCAGAAAAGACACATCCTATGAACTGATTTACAGTATTATTGGAAGACGAGATTGCTTCTAATAATTGATAAGGTTCTCTCAAGCACCCTACTTGAAAATAAGCCTTCCTGTCAAAAAACTTTTAGTGACATGGAAACCAGTAGGCTTTCCTGATTGTATCTGCAAATGTGTCTGTAAATCCTTATACAATAAAACTACATAAAGAGCGGCCACAGAAGAACATCTGCCTGTGGAATGATAGCATAGCCCAGCAGTGGTTTTTTTTTTGTTTGTTTTGTTTTGTTTTTACAAGACCTACTGAACCTTTAGGGGAGTAACTAAAATGTAACAGGAATGGACACAAGAGTATTTTAAAACAAACAAAATCCCAAAACCTGCATTTCTAACTTCTTGTAAACTGAGTCATTACTGCAGACCCTTTGATCCTGTTATTTTCAAAAGCAAATATTGCTTTTGTTTGCATCCATTAACTATATCCTCATAATGTTCTTGCTGCTCCCAGATCTGCATCCCCGCTTCTTTCCAAAAAGGCCAGATAAAGCCTAAAGACACTTTCATCATGGCACATCTCTAACTCGCATACCCAGAATAGCTCCTGCTGCCTAGAGCCTAAAAGCCAATCTACAGCTTATTGTCAAGGCATCTGCAAACAAAACCAAATGTATGGTCTTAGCTGCCTACTGTATCAATTCTCTTCTCCAGACTAGTGATCTACTCACTATTTCCCATATGTAACTTGTGCTTTCCTGCCTACTTGCCTCTGCTCATGAGGTTAGAGATGTGTTCTTTCTTTCTCTTCTAAGAGCTTGTCCAAATTTCCCACCTTTTAAGCCCCCACTCTCAAGTTTCACCTGTGAAGCTTTCTCTGACCACAAAAGTACAAGGGATTAGGGTCCCATTGCTACCATAATGAACGTGGGACGGCACAGGCTTTTTGGAACCCAATACTGCCTGACTTAAAGAAATCAAAGAACTAGCTGGGTGTACTGGCTCACACCTGTAGTCCAGCACCTTTGGTAGGTTGAAGCAGGAGGATCCCTTGAGGCCAGGAATTTGAGGCCAGCCTGGGCAACATAGCAAGACCCTGTCTCTACCAAAAACAACAAAAAAAATGTATTTTAAAGAAGTCAAAGGCCATAATTTATTATAACTTCTTAGGGGCTAAACAGATTGAGCAAAAGGCAAAAACTATTCTATAAAGCCAGATTCTTCTTCCAAAGTGCTAAGCTGCCATTAATTCCATTAGAATCTAGGGACAAATACAAACACCAAAATCGCCTTTCTAAAGTAATGGGCATTGCTGAAGCAATTCTTTCAGAACCTGGAGACCCATTAAAGATTTTGGGTTCTCAAGACACATGGAGAGTAAATCTTGAAAGGCAGGGGAATCCGTGCGTTCCAGGAAATCTATAAACCATAAATATTATTTTTAGCCCAGTAGTTTTAAAACTTTTTATTTTATTTTATTTTTTGAGACGGACCCTTGCTCTGTCGCCAGACTGGAGTGCAGTGGGGCAATCTCGGCTCACTGCAACCTCTGCCTCCCGGGTTCAAGTGAGTCTCCTGTCTCAGCCTCCCGAGTAGCTGAGTCTACAGGCATGCGTCACCATGCTCAGCTAATTTTTGTATTTTTAGTAGAGATGGGGTTTTACCATGTTGGCCAGGATGGGCTCGATCTCTTGACCTCATGATCTGTCCGCCTCGGCCTCCCAAAGTGCTGGGATTACTGGTATGTTTTTTGTAATTAAACACTATTTTTTCAAAAAAAAAATCTTTTTACATGGAACCTTAACATGAAATGCAGGTTGTAGTCAATTCATTCTGGTTAAATTGGCGCAACAGGTCAGGCACACCACTGGGTTAGTCTCTGTGGTCCCTCTACCACACCTGATCCTTGCATCCCTTGAATGGGAAGCTGAGTCTCTCACAAACAATTCATTGCTGGACTACTCCAAAGCTCCTACTCAGTCTACATCTCTGATGATTGTTTACCCAGGCTGTCTTTAAATGGAACCTTTCGGACTTCCTGCCTAGCTGAATCTGAGCTAAGGTTGCATTATAGCCATTACCAAAATAGAGAAATCACTGCTCAGGCTCACCTGGGATGCACAGAGTAGGAACTCTGAACAGATAGGAGCATGTGCCATGCATGCCTAAGTTCCCAGCAAAGAGGAGAGAGGCTCCGTGTCAGCCTCTGGATCAGAGCCCACTGCTTCCAGCCCGGTGAAGGCAGGCAGGAGGAGTTCCACAGAGAGCACCTTGGAAAATGGGATTGGGCTCCTTGGCAGTATCTTTATTCCCTACAATTGCTTCAAGCCTCGGGGCTGCTGGCTGCTTGAGCTATCATTTTAATTAAAACATTTACCCTAAGTGACAGAATCAAGCTTATGAAAGGTTACAAAGACTAAGAGTAGAGAATATTAAGAATGTGTTTCAAGGCCGGGCGCAGTGGCTCACATCTGTAATCCCAGCACTTTGGGAGGCCGAGGTGGGTGGATCACCTGAGGTCAGAAGTTCAAGACCAGCCTGGCCAACATGGTGAAACCCTGTCTCTACTAAAAATATAAAAATTAGCAGGGCATGGTGGTTGGTGCCTGTAATTCCAGCTACTCGGGAGGCTGAGGCAGGAGAATTGCTTGAACCCTGGAGGGGGAGGTTGCAGTGAGCCAAGATTGCACCATTGCACTCCAGCCTGAGCGACAGAGAGAGACTCTGTCAAAAAAAAAAAAAAAGAATTTGTTTCATATGTTGCCATTTTATAGTCACCAGCACCCCTTCTAGGTCTCTGTTCTACCGTGAAGTCCAAGATTTCAACAGATGAGATTATCTAGGATCACAAAATACATGTATTGTTCCTTGCATGAAAAAAGGAGCTTAGAAATCACAGTAAGATACCATCTCACACCAGTCAGAATGGCTGTTATTAGAGAGTCAAGAAATAACAGATGCTGGTGAGGCTGCAGAATAAAGGGAATGCTTATACATTGTTGGTGGGGATGTAAATTAGTTCAGCCACTGTGGAAAGCAGTTTGGAGAATTCCCAGAGAATTTAAAACAGAACTACCATTCAACCCAGCAATCCCATTACTGGATATATACCCAAAGGACTATAAATCATTCTACTAAAAAGACACATGCACTTGCATGTTCATTGCTGTGCTATTTGCAATAGCAAAGACATGGAACCAGCCAAGTTGCCCATCATTAGTGGATTGGATAAAGAAAATGTGGAGCATATACACCATGGAATACTATGCAGTCATAAAAAAGAATGAAATCATGTCTTTTGCAGCATCATGGATAAAGTTGGAGGCCATTATCCTCAGTGAATGAACACAGGAACAGAAAACCAAATACCATGTGTACTCACTTATAAGTGGGATCTAAACACTGAGCACACATGGACATAAATATGGGAACAATAAACACTGTGGGCTACTAGACAGGGGAGTGAGGAAGTGGGGCATGGATTAAAAAAGTACCCATCAGGTACTATGCCCACTACCTAAGTGATAGGATTCATACAAACCTCAGTATCACGCAATATGCCCACATAACAAACCTGGACATGTACCCCCTGTATCTAAAATAAAAGTTGAAATTTTTAAAAGGAAAGAAAAGAGAGCTTAGAAGTGAATAAGCATTTGAATGGCAATGTGGGATGAAAGATTCTTCATGCCAGGTTCCACATCCAAATGAACTGAGGAAAAGTACTGTGTGACAGATAATCATGGATGAACCTAACGGGAAAACGTAATTTCCTGCTAGTGATTTTCCGGAGCCTGTTGGTGTAAGCACAGGTAGGGCTAAAGGAACCCCTTAACCTAGGTTAGGTATTATTGAGTTAGGTATTATTGCCTTCCAACAAGCCTCCAAGACCCCAGGGCTGTGAGATAGAGGGGTAGAGAGGAAGGCACAACCCTACATGAAAGAAAGTGATTCATTAAAAAAGTTTGTATTTTAATACAATATGAAAGGAAGTATAAGACTTTACAGTCTATTGTGAGTAAGGGTGTGGCTGCTGGAGCCAACTTAGGAAAAAACAAAACAACTAAAATCATTTTTTATACACATGTACCAGCCTGTGGGTAAAACACCAAAGGTGCCTGATGGGAGCAGGCATGTCAGAGCTAAGCACAGAAATGAAGAGTACTCCTGAGAAAACCCCTGCAGATCTCACAACGCAGAATCCTGCTGATCAAACTGAACCGTGAAACAAACACATCAACAGAAGACCACTTTGCTTCCTCTGAATTATGCTGAAAGTGTAGCGCTGTTCCGATTATAGATGGTTTGTTATTTAATGGGCAGCGGCAAGGTGCTCGCCTAGGTGGTTTCATGTTGTCAATGTATGAATCGAGTCATTTGCGCTCCTTGCTGCACAGTTACCCTCGCTGAACATCAGCAGTATATGACTTCTGCCCCCAGTAGAATACAATGTAATGTGCCTCAAGGGGGATGAAGGGACACCAGGTGATGGCCCTGAAAGCGGGGGCTCTGGTTGGTGACAGCCAGAACTGTATTCAGTCTCCCTCACTTTTGCCACCTCTACTTTATCCCAAACTCACGTCCTTTAAGAAGTTTTCTACCAAATTGGCTGAAGTCACTCCAATCTGCCCTGCAGTCAGTCCAGGTGCAAGGCATGGAGTGAAGACGTGTGTTTCCTCTGAGAGCTGTAAAATCTTTCCTAAGAGAGAAACAACCATTAATTTTTTTTCTAATTTGCGTGTCTATTTAGAATAACGGAATCATAGAACTGGAAGGAATTTCAGAAGGCATCTAGCCCAGACCCACCTATCACAAACTTGGCATGGATCTGTGCATGAGGCTTGCAAGGTACCTTCAGATAAACAGTAAAACTTCATGCCTTCAAATCCTATTCTTTCAAATTTTATAATAATGCGTAAGAGGCACAGAAGCATAAAAAGAACAATAAGCCCATGTTATTTATCGTATTAAAAGTATATAATCAAAGATCTCTGGGATCAAAGGAGAAATGCTAAATGATATTGCAGAATTCCTAGAAAATTCCAATATTAAAAACAGACACGTCAGACTCGGGTAAACAGTGCTCAAAGGAAATTAATAGTATTAAATATCTATGTTAAGAAATGCTAACATAAATGAATTAAATGTGCAACTAAAAAGTAGGGAAATAACAAATGGGAGAAATTAAAATTGATAAGGATAAAAGCAGAAATTAATGAGATTTTAAAACTGACAATAAATCAAAAACTTATATGTTGAAAAAGTTAACAAAAATAAACAATTCAGTAGCCAGCTTAGTTTGTTAAGAGGCAGAAAGCCCAAACATCAAGTAAGAAATGTCAAGGAGAAAGTCATCATCAAAAGATAACCAATTTTAAAAATGACGACTCTGTACAAATGCATTTAAAAACCTACATACAGTAAATAATTTGGGAGGATAGTGGCTCTCGAGCTTTTTGGGCTCTTGAACATTACTGGAGACTCAAAAGAGCTTTCATGTATGTGGATAATATCTGCTAGTATTTACCATGTTAGATAATAAATTCATTACATGTTGACATAAAAAACAATTTTATGAAAAATAATTAGATTTTCCTAAACAAAAACAGGCAGAGAGGAGTGGCTTACTTATGAAGATCTCTTGAATGTCTGGCTTAATAGGAGACAGTTGGATTCTCACCTGCTTCTGCATTTGATTTGTTGTGATGTCTCACATACTACAGGATCACTCCCCTGTAGTTTTTTTTTTCTTTTTTGAGAGAGTCTTGCTCTGTTGCCCAGGCTGGAGTGCAGTGGTGCCATCTTGGCTCACTGCAACCTCCACCTCCCAGGCTGAAGTGATTCTCATGCCTCAGCCTCCCAAGTAGCTGGGACCACAGGTGCATGCCACCATGCCCAGCTAATTTTTGTGTTTTTAGTAGAGATGGGGTTTCACTATGTTGGCTGAGCTGGTCTTAAACTACTGGGCCCAAGCGATCTGCCTGCCTCGGTCTCCCAAAGTGTTGAGATTACAGGTGTGAGCTACCATGCCCAGCTGCCCCTGTATATTTGTGAAGGAATCTGAGTGAAAGAAGTAACAACTCAACATTATTATGAAAATAAATTTAATCTTAACCCCTTAAGAGGATCTCGGGAAGAGGGGATCCTAGGACCACACTTAGACTTGATGTTCTAGGAAAATACAATTTACAAAAAATATATAATTTGTCAACAAAAAAACTTCAGACGAATTTTACTTTATGAATGCAAAATTTTTAAATAAAATGACCAATAGCACATTAAGCAAACAACATGATCAAGCAAGACTCATTCCAGAATGCAAGAATCCTTCAATATTAGGAAATCTGTTGATATATTTCATCATATTAATAGATCTAAGCATCTGACAAAATAAAAACCCGTTCTTGATAGAAACACTGAATAAAATAGGAATCAATTGATACTTTCTTAAAATAATACAATACAAAAATTACCATGTTATTTCCTTCACATGAATTTGTGTACATACGTTTTATATATCATGTATAGATATATCTTAGCCCCTAGACCAGCATCTCATTTAGTGAGAACACTAAAGGCTAAACTAAAATCAGATATCAGACAAGGGTGACCACAATTACCATTATCATTTAACGTGATATCGGAGGAGTTAGTCAATGCTATTAGGCAAGAGAAAGCCACTAGATGCATAAGAATTGAAACAGAGATAAAATTCTCTCTATTTGGGAAAATCCAATAGAAGTGGTGGGAAAACAAATAATTAGAGAATTTAAGAAGCAGGAAATTAGATATTTTCTCACCACTTATTTGGCCTGCTACATTTCTGTTTGCTTTTTGTTTTATCTCATTAGTCCGTTTTTCTATTTGTAGAGCAGTATCACAGTTTTAATTACTATAACTTTACAATATGTTTTGATTGTGTTAGGAAAATTTTCTTCCTTTTCAAAGTTGTGGATTATTTTCTCTTGCACATTTTCTCTTCCATATAAAGCTTAGGACTAAATTGTCAAGTTCTTTTAATAAAAGCCTTTTGACATTTTGATTAAGAAGACATTAATTTGCATATTTATCTGCCAGGAGAATTGACCTCTCTGCAATATAAGAATTCCCATTGTGTAGCATACATTGTCCCCCTAGACAAGGCCTTCCCTAACCACGTATTTTAAACTGCATCCTCTCTAGCACTCCCTCTTCCCCTCCTGGCTTTGTTTTTCTCCACAGCACTTGTCTCCATCTAACACACTTTGTATATTACTTATTTATTTTGTTTACTGTCTGCTTCTCTTTATCAGCAATGAGTACCTTTGTCTGTTTTTTTTATCACTATAAATAGCCCCAAAACCTAGGACAGTGCCTGAGACTTAATAGGTGCTCAACAAGTATTTGCTGATGAATTATTAATATATTTGGGTCTTCTTTCGTTCCTTAAATAACATTTGATGATTTATTTAATATAAGATTGGCTAATTTCTTTTTTTCTTTTCTTTTTTTTTTTTTTTTGAGGCAGTCTCACTCTGTCACTGAGGCCGGAGTGCAATGGCACAATCTTGCCTCCCTGCAACCTCCGCCTCCCGGGTTCAAGCAATTCTCCTGCCTCAGCCTCCTGAGTAACTGGGATTACAGGCTCCCGCAACCATGCCCAACTCCTTTTTGTATTTTTAGTAGAGACGGGGTTTCACCATGTTAGCTAGGCTGTTCTTGAACTCCTGACCTCAGATGATCCATTCGCCTAGGCCTCCCAGAGTGCTGGGATTACAGGTGTGAGCCACTGCGCCAAGCCTAAGATTTGCTAATTTCAACCCCCTCCCACCAAGACGGAGTCTTGCTCTGTTGCCCAGGCTGGCGTGTAATGGTGTGAGCTCCACTCACTGCAGTCTCCACCTCCCTAGTTCAAATGATTCTCCTGCCTCAGCCTCCCAAGTAGTAGCTGGGACTACAGGCACATGCCACCATGCCGGGCTAATTTTTGTATTTTTAGTAGAGACGGAGTTTCACCATGTTGTCCAGGCTGGCCTCGAATTCCTGACCTCGTGATCCTCCTGCCTCGGCCTTCCAAAGTGCTGGGATTACAGGTGTGAGCCACCACACCCGGCCGATTTGCTAATTTCTTAATGATTTGTTCCTACTTAGGTTTGTTGGTGGTGCTATTGATAAGAGAACTTTTTCCATTTAATTTTGTAATTGATTGGAAATTAGAAAATTGTAATAATTTTTCACTTGAGTTTCTTGGATTTTTCTAGATAGACAATTACATAATTTGTAAATATTGTGTTTTTCTTTCAATATTTATACCTGAAATCTTTCCTTGTCTTGAATTTTCATTGGCTGGAACCTCCAGCAAAATGTTGAAAATTACGTTAAGAAGGATTCTTGTTTTCCTTCTAACTTTTGGGAAATGCTTGTCGTACTGAATTATTAACTTACTAAATACAGTAGATACCTATTTTCAGGTTAAGGATATTTCCTTTTGTCCCTAGAAAATGGGAAGCACAAAAGTTTTAAATGTTAGTGTACTCAAAGTATTAATATTTTTCTCTATGGTTTATATATTTTTTGTTTTGTTTGAAGAAGACTTTCTTACCGCAAGGTCATAAAGATACTTTCTTCTGTAAATTTGCCACTACTATTTAGGGCTCTAATGTACCTGGAATTGATCATTGTGATTGTGAAAAAGGAATACAGTTTCATTTCTTCCTGTGTGGACCACCAGTGATCTCCACGTAGCTTCTGGAAGAGTCTCTCTTTGCCTCAGTGACCTGCAGGGGTATTTTTGTCATACATCATTGCTTGGGTCTGTTTCTGGCTTCTCAGATTTGTTCCATTAATCTAGTCATCTCTCCTCACAAAAATACTGTACTCTCTCACAATAGTTATATAATACATCTTCATATCTGACTGGGAAAGTCCCTCACCAAGTTCTTCTTCAGAATTATCTCTGTGACTCTTGGCTCTCAGCCCCTCCAAAATAATTTTAGAGTTTTTATTGTAACTGTATTAAATGTACATATTAATTTGAGGAAGAATTGCCGTTTTCATAATACTTAGTTTTTTGGTCCATAAATGTTATATATCTCTCAATTTTTTAGGACTTCTTTTATGCTATTCAGTGATGCTTCCCCCAACCCCGCCCCCTTTTTTAAGAGACAGGAACTTGCTATATTGCCCAGGCTGGACTCAAACTCCTGGGTTCAAGTGATCCTCCCACCTCAGCCTCCCAAGTAGTTGAGACTGCAGGCACTGGCCACCGTGCCTGGCTTAATGATGCTTTTAAAATTATCTTCACACAGTTATCTTACATGGGTTTTCTTAGATTTATTCCTACATAGCTTATAGTTTTCATTATTACGATAGGGATCCTTTTATTTTCTAATTGATATATTATTGGTACATAGGAATGCTCTTGATTTTTTTTTAATGTTGATCTCCTCAGGAACCTCACTGAATTCTCTCATTAGCCATCTGTTTAGAAATTTGGGGGGTTTCTGTGTAGACATTCATATTGCCTGCCAAGAAGGACTGCTTTGTATCTTCTTTTACAATTCTTTAGCTTCTTGTTTTCTTCTTTGCTGTTGAACAGAAGTTCTTAGTTTTAATTGAGTCCTAATTGGCTATCTTTTCTTTCATCGTTATATATATGCTATAACGATGCTTCATCGTTATGTATATGCTATAACGATGTATATGCTATAACGATGCTTCATCGTTATGTATATGCTATAACGATGCTTCATCGTTATAGCATCGTTACTGTTCAAGAAATTGTTACTTATTTCCCTATGTTATCTTCTAAAAACGTTATTGCTTTTCCTTTCATATTGAGATCTACAGATCATCTAGAATTGATTGATGTGTATGGTGGGAGGTAGGAGTTGGGATTTATTCATTCTTCATTATAGATATCAAACTGATCCAGCACCATTAGCTGAAAAGACTATTTATTACTTATGAAATTACAGTGACAACTTTGTCATCAAAATCTGGCAGTCTGTTTCTGAACTCTCTATTATGTTCTGTTGAGTTCTATCTCTGTTGTGTTCTGTATATTCTATATCTACATACTATGTTGCCTGAATTATTGTAGCTTTATAATAAGCCTTGTTATCAAATAGTTTTGCCCTTCAACATTTGTCTTTGTCAGGATTATCTTTGCTATTCACCAGCTTATCATTCTTGATTAGGATTGCATTTAATCTGAAGATCAGTTTGGGAAGAATTGGCATCTTTGCAATATTGAGCTTATCAGTCCATGAATATGGCCTATACCATTTATTTGGGTCTTTTAAAATTCATTTAAGTAATGTTTGTGGTTTTCTGTGCAGAGATCTTCTACATCTTTTGCTAGATTTTTTTCTTGGGTATTTAATTTTTTTCTATTGTAAATACTATCATTTAAAAATGTATATTGTTTTGTTTATTTCTGGCATGTAGAAATCAAGTTGATGTTTTTGTATGTTGTCCCGATATCTAGCAATCTTGCTAAATTCACCTGTTTTTAAAAAAATAAATTGCATTGTGTATATTTGAGGTTTATAACATGATGCTACAGGGTATATAGAGAAAATAAAATGGTTGTGAAGCAGATTAACATATCTGTCATCTCATATTGTTACTGTTTTTTGTGACAAGAACAGCTAAAATCTACTTATTTAACAAAATTCATAATGCAATACAATTTTGTTAACTTTAGTCCTCATGTTGTACATCAGATCTCTAGGCTTGTTCATTCTACATGTCCACTATTTTGTATCTTTTGACCTCTATCTCCTCATTTCCTCTCTCCCACCTCTACCTGTGGTAACCACTGTTTCATTCCTTCTTTTGTTTTTTTTGAGACAGGATCTCACTCTGTTGCCCAGATTGGACTGCAGTGGTGCGATCACAGCTCACTGCAACCTTTACCTCCCAGGCCCAAGTGATCCTCCCACCTCAGCCTCCTGAGCAGCTGGGACCACAGGTGTGCACTACCACACCCAGCTAATTTTATTTTAACTTTTTTTTATACAGACAGGGTTTCACTATGTTACCCAGGCTGGTCTCGAACTCCTGGTCTCAAGCAATCCTCCAGCCTCAGCCTTCCAAAGTGCTGGGATTACAGGCGTGAGCCACCACACCAGGCCTGTTTCATTCCTCTTGAGAATGAGAGTTTTATAATTTTAGTTCTTAAAATTAGGTCTTTGATCTATTTTGGGTTCATTGTTGTATATGGTGCGAGGTAAGGATTGAATCTCATTCTTTGCATGTGGTTATTCAGTTGTCCCAGAATGATTTATTGAAAGCACTATTCTTTTTCCATTGAATTATTTTGGCACACTTGTCAAAACTCAGCTGAGTATAGATATAAGGACCTTTTGGGGTTTTGCTTTTTACATTTTACAGTCATTTCTCTATATTTGCAACAGATGGGGCACATGAAAGTGTGAACTTGTGTTGACATCTTAATGGAAAGGTATTACTTCACACTCTTCCGTTAGCTCAAGAATTAATCTCTTTGCTGAGTTTGATGCTTCCATATCATACTGTTGATTTTTCTCAAATGTTTGTTATTCTTTTTTGTGTGCTCATCTATGCTTGAGATTCCTTATTTGGATGCCTTTTTCAGTTTGCCATTATGTAATTCAGGTGCTAAATCAGGGGAGAACAGATATTGTGCTAAATGGGGTTGTCGGTGATCTCGTTTTTGGGCCATGAAGACTCTGTGGAGACAACCCTTCTTATGTTTGGCTCTTACTGAAGTATTGGCCTATTTTTCTTACTCCCACATTCAGTGCTTTAATCTGGATGTAGTTATTGTTAACCATGCTGAGAACAAGTGGGAATGGGGAAGACCCAGCTGGCCTAATGGCTCCGAATGCATCCCCCCAATTAGTAACCCTGATGAATGCTCCAACCCCCTCCCCACCATCCCCAACTTGAATTTCCTGATTCTGTGCTTAGAACCACTCTAAACTGCTTACACTTTTTCAGCAGTTTTCTCTTGTACATGCTTTGATTATGGTTTCCTCTGATTTTTTTTTCTATGCATTTGGTCAGATCTTCTGTTTTTCAAATATTCCACAAAATTCTGGTCTGGTAATGTTTTTTTTTCTTGCTTTATTACTATTTATTCTTTATACACTTATGTCTTTCTATAATCACATATGATTTTGGATGGGAAAAATTTAAGGATTTGTTTCATATTTATTTCACTATCTTAATTTAATCTGCACATTTCAATAATAACTTGGTATGATGGCTAGTTTTATGTGTGAACTTGACTGAACCATGAGATGCCCAGATATTTGGTCAAATGTTATTTTAGGTGTGTCTGTGAAGGTGTTTTTGGAGGAGATTATCATTTGAATTGGTCCACTGAGCAAAGCAGATTGCACCTCCCCAGTGTGGGTGACCCTCACCCCACCAGTTGAAGGCCTGAATAGAACAAAAAGGCTAAACCTTTTTGTAATAGGTAACTTCTCCTGACTGACTGCTTGAGCTGGAACATTAGTCTTTCCCTGGCTTTGGACTCAAATGAGACTCTTCGTGGGTCTCAAGCCTGCTGGATTTCAGACTGGACCCTGCACCATTAGCTCTCCTTGTTCTGAGAACTTCAGACTCAGACAAGACTTACACTATCAGCTCTCCCGGGTCACTAGCTTATTAACTGCAGATCTTAGGCTCCTTAGCCTCTGTAATTGTATGATCTAATTCCTTATAATAAATCCATATTATAAGGAGCATATAACATATATATATATAATATATAATCCTTAAAATATATTCGTGTGTGTGTGTGTGTAAATCCTGTTGATTCTGTTTCTGTAGAGAACACTGACTAATATACAAGAGTTTTATCAAGAAATGGTTGATAAAGAGAATAAGATACTATAGAGAATACCATCATACACTTCAGAAGCATCCAGTTATAAATAATTGATATTACTAACTGCAAATCATTAATCTTAGGACCCAGCACAGTGCTTTGACATAACTGAAATACATTACATATGTAACGAATTGGTAAATATAAATGATTGATAAACAGGAATACATTTTCATAGGGCAGACATCCCCAAACTTGGTGGTGCATTAGATCATCTGGATTCCAGGGCCTCACTATCAGAAATTTTAGATTCTGTAGTTCTAGCTAGATAGAATGTGACCTAGGATCTGGTTTTTGCAAGCACTTCTCTAGTGATTTTGCTAGGCAGCCAGGTTTTAGGCCAGTCCTAGGAGTCTGATTTTACATGCTGAATTTTTAAAAGCTACAGCAAGTTTCTACTTATGTTTCTGTATATTTATAATAATAATCAGAATTGATTGGCTAGGTGCAAAGGCTCAAGCCTGTAATCCCACACTTTGGGACACCAAGGTAGGAGGATGGCTTGAGGCCAGGAGTTCAAGACCAGCTTTGGTAACACAGCAAGACTGTCTCTATTTAAAAAAAAAAAAGAAGCTACTTAGTGTTTCATTGTGTGCAAAGGGCTTTTATTAATACTCTCATATGATCCTCACAAAGTCCTATTTTATACATGTTATAAACAAAATCTAAAAAGCTAAGATTTATTGTATTACTTCCAAATACTATGCTAAGTGATTTAACTAAAATAATCTCATGTAATCTTTATAACAGTGCTCCATAAGTAATTCTGGCCCTATAAACAAGAAATATGAAGCTCAAAGACCTTAAATTACTTGCCAAAGCACACACAGCTTTGTATTTCCTGCCTGGCATTTAATAAAAAGTGGTATTGCATTAAATCAATATGTACTGTTAACTGAATTAGTTACTATAACCTACTCTTAAAAACTTTTCAAAATAAACTTAAGTATAATTTACATGCAATAAAATGTACCCATTTTTAAGAAGTACAGGGTGAGCTGGGGCAAGTGTATATACCCATGTAACCACCCTCCTATCAAGATAAAGGAGATTTCTCTCAACAGGAAAAGTTCCCTCATGCCATTTGCAATCAATTCTTGCACTTCTCCACTCACCCACCTGTCCTAGGCTTTAGCCAACTACTGATTTGATTTCTGTCACTATAGATTAGTTTTACTTGTTCTAGAATTTCATTTAAATGGAATCACACAGCATGTACCCTTCTCTGGCTTCTTTTGCTCAACCTAATGATTTTGGGAATCATCCATGTGTCATGTATCAGTAGTTCCTTCCTTTTTACTGCTGAGTGGCAGTCCATTATTGATCTTATTGGGAATCCCTCGTATGCGGATGAGTTGCTTCTCTCTTGCTGCTTTCAAGAGTCTCTCTTTGTCTTTATTTTTCAACAGTTTGTCTACAATGTGTGTTGGTGTGCATTTCTTTGGATTTATCCTGCTTTGTGTATGATGATTAGATTCATGTCTCATCAAATTTGCAAAGTTTTGGCTATAATTTCTTCAAAAAATTTTTTGCCTCTTTGTCTCTGTTCTCCGTCTGGGACTCCTAAGATGCATATGTTGGTGAATTTGATGGCATTCCTCAGCTCCGTCAAGTTTTCCTTAGTTTTCTTTATTCTCTTTCTGCTCTGCAAACTGATTTCAATTGCTTTATCTTCATATTTGCTGATTCTGTCTTTTGCTTGCTTAAATATGTTATTCAACCTATTTTAATTTTTAAAAATTTTTGGTTATTGTGCTTTTCAGCGCCAGAATTACTATTTGGTTCCTTTTAATAATTTCTGTCTTTTTATTGACACTCCCTATTTGCTAATACATCATTCTCCGAATTTCCTCTATTTCTTTGTCCATGGTTTCCTTTAGCTCATCAAGCATATTTAAGACAGTTGAATGAATGTATTTGAGTATTAATTCAAATTTCTGGACTTACCTGGGAATAGGTTTTGTCACATTTTTTTCTTGTGAGTGAGCCATTATTTCCCCATATCTTTGTGTGCTTTTTGCTTTTTGTTGATACATGAACATTTTGAATATTTTTTTGAGATAGAGTCTTGCTCTGTCACCCAGGCTGGAGTGCAGTGGCACAATCTTGGCTCACTACAACCTCTGCCTCGCAGGCTCAAGCAATTCTTGTGCCTCAGCCTCCCGAGTAGCTGGGACTACAGATGTGTGCCACCACACCTGGCTAATTTTTGTATTTTTATTAGAGATGGGGTTTTGCCGTGCCGGCCAGGCTGGTTGTGAACTGGCCTCAAGTGATCTGCCCACCTCAGCCTCCCAAAGTGCTGGGATTACAGGCATGAGCCACCATGCCTGGCCAACATTTTGAATATTGTAATGTGATAATTCTATAAATCAGATTCTCTCCTTACTCAAGAATTGCTATTGAGGAATGCAGTTGTCTGTATGGTGACTTTTTCAAACTATTTTGCCAAAGTCTGTATTCCTTGTTTTGTGTGATCACTGAAGTTTCTGTTCTGTTGTCTCTGAGGTCAGCCTGTGACCTGATAGAGTCTCAATTTTTTTAAGTGTTTTACCTTTTAAAACCTTCAGATAGATGATACTAGGTTGGTGCAAAAGTAATTGCACCAAAACCGTTCAGCTCCCGCTGGATATAGTGGCTTCCCTGGCATTAGGTTGGTGCAAAAGTAATTGCGATTTAAACCTAATAGATGCCAGGGAAGCCGCTATAGTCAATGGGAGCTGAAACAGGTGCAAATGTCTGTGCAAGTTCTTCAGGGAACCACCAGACTGAGCAAAATGCACCACCTCAAATTTTAGAAGACAAGAAATTTAGAAGACAGATCCTTACCACCCTGAGCCAGCCACTCTAGGAATGCAGGCATTGGCCCCACAGTAGAGGAGGGGCTGAGGAATGGGGGATGATAACTGGTTCCTACATGCCAGTGTCTTACCAAGGTTGAGTAGCCTCTCTCTTCTTCACTAAATGCTCCCTTGGCTGCTGTAAATGTTTGATCGGCTTTCAGAATTCTCAGATAGTTGATTCTGATAGTTTTTTCAGCTTCATGTTTTTGTTTTGTTTTGTTTTTTGAGACGGAGTCTCTCTCTGTTGCCCAGGCTGGAGTACAGTGGCGCAATCTTGGCTCACTGCAAGCTCCGCCTCACGCCATTCTCCTGCCTAAGCATCCCGAGTAGCTGGGACTACAGGCACCCACCACCATGCCTGGCTAATTTTTTGTATTTTTAGTAGAAACGGGGTTTCACCGTGTTAGCCAGGATGGTCTCGATCTCCTGACCTCGTGATCCGCCCGCCTTGGCCTCCCAAAGTACTGGGATTACAGGCGTGAGCCACCGCGCCCGGCTGCTTCATGTTTGTTTTGGTGAGGGTCTAACCCCTGGAGCTTTCTACTCCACCATTTTCTATGACCAGCAAGTACGTTATTTTAAGATCTTACGTTACATGTGAAAGGTGTAGTATTATATGGCTGTGACAATATAAGACAAAATATTACAAACTCAAAGCAGTCACAAAAAGTAACACAAAGATTTATACTCAGTATTTCAATCAAGCATACAAAATGTATTCTAAGAATGTTGAATTAATCCGCAGAATTCAGGAAAAGAGCAAAAAAGGAACAAAGAACAGCAGGGACAAATAAAAAACAAGTAGCAAGTCAATAGATCTGAACTTGACCATATCTGTAAATATTATTACATGTAAATAGTCTAAACACTCCAATTAAAGTGAAAACAATTTTGCTCTTTTTTTTTTAATCCAAGCTATATGCTGTTTACAAAAGGTGCATTTTTTTTATTTTTAATTTTAATTTTTATTTTTTTGGGATGGAGTTTCGCTTTTGTCGTCCAGGCTGGAGTGCAATGGCGTGATCTCAGCTCACTGTAACCTCAGCCTCCTGGGTTCAAGTGATTCTCCTGCCCCAGCCTCCCAAGTAGCTGGGATTACAGGCATACGCCATCACGCCTGGCTAATTTTTTTGTATTTTCAGTAGAGACAAGGTTGTACCATTTTGGTCAGGCTGGTGTCGATCTTCCTACCTCAGGTGATCCACCCACCTCAGCCTCCCAAAGTGTTGGTGTATTTTGTTATCTTCTTTCAAAGGGTATTGTGGGCTTTTTGGCAGGCAGCTAAAATATTTGGGGATCAGTTTGGTCCTTTTAAGGCTTCTTTTAAAGTTTGCTATGTAGATACAGAATCACCTAAGACTATAGTTAGTTGAGCCCCCTTCTAAGGCTTGATCTTTCTGGGACCTCTACTGAATGTGCCAGGTGTTTAAAGAAGTCTGTCCTTGAATGCCTCCTAGCATTGTGAGTTCCAGGAATTGCTTATAGCATCCTGATAGTTATATTTGCCCCCGTTATTAGCCCTGCCATGTGTAGTCTCATTCTGTGGGTGCTCAGCTTAGTATTCAGCCACAGGCTGAAGGAGAACTCATGCAAATTTCTGGAGCTTTTGCTCTGTGCAGCTCCTTTCTCACCATTACTCCATCCCAAACACTTTGTCTCCTCAGCCTCCCAGAACTCTAATCTCTGCCTCCTCAATCACCAGACCCCCATATACTGCCTGAGTTCCCCCTCCCTGGACTGTAGTCCAGATAGTGCCTTCAGCAGAAAGCTGAGGTGAGCAGAGGGCAACCTTGTTTGTCTCTCTTCTCTTAAGGATCACGGTCCTGTACTCTCTTTTGTCTAATATCTGAAAACTGTTGTTTCATACATTTTGTCCGGCTTTCTGGTTGTCTCCAGCGGGGAGAAAAACTCTGGTACCAGTTATTCCATCATGCCTGGAAGCAGAAGAGCTAGAATCTGCTCTCTGGTTTCATGGAACAGTGATGGTTTATGTGTTCCCACTCTAGGTAATGCAGGGATGAATGAATGAATATGAATGTAATATAGTAAAATAAATTACCAGTGATGTAATTAGATCTCCTATAGCTTAGAGAAGCTTTAACTTCTCACCTTAAACAAGATTACTTTGTCATGTTGCCAGTTTAATTTCAGGTCCATTCTTCCTCCTAGGCCATGCATATTCCAGATGTTATCCCTTTACAATGGGCCTTTAGTTACTCATTAACCCCACTGGAATGCCAGCTCTAATGACATTAGCTATCTTCTGTGATTCACCAAATATGCCTTATTTCCCTGAGGTACAAATAGTAATCTCCAGCTTGCTCCATTGATGTTGGAAATAAGTCATCCAACCATGTTTTTAAGGTCAGGCACGCTAATTTTTGTCTATCTTTTCATGGAGAAAATAAGGTTCTCTTTATTTGATATAAAAGTGTAAGTTCTGCTATGGAGATGATGGCCAATCTCACTCGATTTGTGTTTGGGGTATGGATTTTGTTAATCATGGGGGGACATGGTGAATCGAAGTGGGTCTCCCATATTTTTATGTATATTTTCTGACAGTCTACTCTTCAAGGCTTGTAACATATTAGATAATTTATATGAGTGACAAATTAATCATTACATGAAGTCAAATCTCCTAGGTATAAAAATCTATGGTTTATATTAACTTGTGTTTTGCCTGGTGTGCACTACACACAATATTAAGCAACTAAATGCAAAAAGATAAGTAAAGGAGACACAATTATTTTCACAATTTAATGTTTATTCAAGTGCTCACAGCCTTCCTGGTGCTGCGCTGAAAATACAATATAAGCAAAACTTGAAAACAGATGGATTTCATTAGCAGAGAGGTTGTCCAGGTGTAGAGTGGGTTTCGCCTTCCACACTATGAAAATACAGCAGTCCATGTGCACGTCAAAAATGCCACATGAGCCAGGAGGCTTGACTGAGACAAAAAATGTTTGGTGAGGGAAGGAGAGAGGCAAATTTGTATGCTTTTAAGATTAGAGGATTCCTAATTGTTTTCATGGCATAAGGATCTTATAGGAGTTGTTAAAAAGAATTTAAGGTAAGAAAGAAAAATTCCAGTCCTTTAATGACTTTCAGGTTTTCAGCACATCCTAGTTCTTTGATTTTATGAATGGGAAAAGGTATCATGTATCCACTGGCTTAATCTAAGGTGTCAACAATCCTTCTCTGAAGTTATTGAAATAAGAGGAGTGCCCACAATTACTAAAGATCTTCCGGTGATAAAAGAGGAATTGCATAAACTTCTGGCTGCATGCATTAGAATGATTCAGCGTTTCACAAAAAAATTTACTCCCGTTGACTCTCCAGCTAAGTAAAATTTCAGGAATACTTTCCCCTCATATGTAGTCGAGTCAGTCCAAAGACAAGAACTGCTCGCTCCTGCAGCAGTCATGGTTTCTGAAAGCTGGTCAGAGATTTGCTTTCATTGCACCTTCTTCATCTCCATTTTTCCCCAAATACTCACTTTTGACTGAATGAATGAGCAGGATTCTATCATACCTGCAAGCAGAAAGTTTTTCTAAACCAGGTTAGCAAGGGCAAGATGGCCGGTGGGCCAAGAGCATGCTCTGAACTCCTTGCAATTGAATTGTCTAATTCACCTGAGAAACCTGCTCCTCTTCTCTTGCTTATCAAGCATGTGCGTGGGGGACCTGATTAAGGAAGGATAAGAATAGGATATAAAGGCACTGCCACAAATCTGCAGTGTGAACATCTACCTAATAAACCCTTTGTTGAAGGCCCATTAACCTTTAACTTCCGGGTCTATGCATACTGTCAACACTTGACTCTACGGTACTTTCAGAGAATGGCATGCAGTTTGGATAGCCAAGTTTTCTGGATGGCTGTGAATAAGCAGTCAAGCTTTTAAAAAATTAACTGTTCTGGAAGGAAATCATCTGAAATTTGTTTTTCCCTTATAAACGAAATGTATAGAGTACCATTTTCTTGAAGACATAATCATTATTATTTGTTTATTTATTTATTTATAGATATGGGGTCTCACTCTGTCGCCCAGGCTGGAGTGCAATGGTGCAATCATAGCTCACTGTGGTCTTGATCTCCTGGGCTCAAGTGATCCTCCCTCCTCAGCTTCCCTAGTAGCTGGGACTACAGGTGTGCACCACCACACCCAACTAATTCTTTCTATTATGTGTAGAGATGGGGCCTCATGATGTTGCCCAGGCTGGTCTTGAACTCCTGGGTTCAAGCCGTCCTCCCGTTTCAGCCTCCCAGAGTGCTGGGATCACAGGTGTGAGCCACCATACCTGGAACCACTTTTAATTTGTTATTTTTAACTGGATATGGGCATAGGAATTATTATTGCCTGGTTTCTTGTGCAGAGACTCCCATATGAATAAAGTTCATTGACTATGGTGCATAGACTTGGTGACATGTATTTCGTCTGCTCAAAGACATGTTTTACTCTCTTTTTTGGAAGATGTGTTCCAAATAGATGGGGCTGTTTGGGTTTCATTACATATTATATAGTTTTAAATACACTGAAGAATTAATTCCCATACTACCAAGTGGAATAGCAGATGCTGTGGTGCAGGGCCCCAAATTCCCCCTTCAGGACTAAGGCCCTCTTTGCCCAAGCAGCACATATTGACTGCTCAAAGCTCACAGCTTAGTTTCTCTATGGGATTCTCTGTCAGCCACAGAGAACTGCTTCCCCCAAGGTTATGTGCCCTCCCTGGGTGCAGCTCATATCCAGTGACCAGTCAGTGTGGGTCTTCAAAGGCCCAGCCTCCCTACCTTGACTGGAGATAACTTTGAAAGGCCACCCCAGCTCCAGAACTTTCTGTGGGACCAGTGGAGGCCTCTGTTGCAACTGTATTGCTTCCCTCACTCCTTTACACTCCTTTATTCACTGAGAGCAGTCCCAGCGAGCCTCCTGCAAGCAGATCTCCATCTCAGAGTCTGTTCCTCAGGGAACCCGCCCTAAGTGCGGCAGCACAGTGAGTAAGGAGTTCCCAGGCTGACGTTAGCCAGCCAGTCCTTCACACTCCCATGATGTGAACATTTTGCTTTGTGGTGGTACAGCAGGTCCCTGAATCACATTGTCAGTTCATTCTAAGTTCGATGAGAAAAAAACCTATCCCTGGCTGGGGCCACTGCCTGTGTGGAGTTCGCACATTCTTCCCCTATCTGCAGGGGTTCTCTCAGGGTACTCTGCTTTCCTCCCACATTCCAGAGATATGCACATTAGGTTCTTTGGCGTATCCCAGTGTGAGTAAGTGTGGGTGTGTGTGAGTGCACCCTGCCATGGGATGTGAGTGTGGTTGGTGTGGGTGTGTGTGAGTGCGTCCTGGCTGGGGCTGGCTCCTGCCTTGTGCCCTGAGCTGCCTGGCTGGACTTTGGCCACCTGAAACCCTGAATTGTTATAATTGGGTAAATCTTCTTGTTTTTATTTATCTTTCTTAAATGTATGTTTAGCTCACGTTTATTTCAATGTTTACTGTTAGAAGTGTTTTGATCTTTATTGAGAAGTTTGGTGGTTTTTGTGACCAGAAATACGCCATAGGAACTTAACTCTTGTTTACATCGGTCTATGGTAAAATTGGTTTCTTCAATGAAATCCCTATCAAAATACCAATGACATTCTTCACAAAAATGAAAAAAAAAATCCTAAAATTTATATGGAATCACAAAAGATCCCAAATAGCCAAAGCAATCCTAAGCAAAAAGAATAAAGCTGGAGATGTCACATTACCTGACTTCAAAATTTACTACAAAGCTATAGTGACCAAAACAGCGTGATTTTGGCATAAAAACAGACACATAGACCAGTGGAACAGAACAGAGAACTCAGATATAATTCCACACAATTACAGCCACCCCATCTTCAACAGAGATGCCAAGAACATATGCTATGGAAAGGACAGTCTTTTTAATAAATGGTCCTGGGAAAACTGGATAGCTATAAACAGAAGAATGAAACAAGACCCCTATTCCTTACCATACACAAATATCAAAATGACGTAAAGACTTAACTCTAAGACCTGAAAAATGAAAGTACCAGAAGAAAACATGGGAAAATGCTCCAGGTCTGGGGAAAATTTTTTATGTAAGACCTCAAAAGCACAGACAAATCAAAGCAAAAATAGACAAATGGGATTACATCAAGCTAAAAAGCTTCTGCACAGCAAAGGAAACAATCAACAAAGTGAAAAGACAACCTACAGAATCGGAGAAAATATTTGCAAACTATCCATCTGACAAGGGATTAATAACCAGAATATATAAGGAGCTCAAACAGCTCAGTAACAACAAATCAAATAATCCGATTAAGAAAATGGGCAAAAGATCTGAACAGACGTTTCTCAAAAGAAGACATACAGATGGCCAACAGGTACATGAAAAACTGCTCAACATCACTAATCATCAGAGAAATGCAAATCAAAGCTACCATGAAATGTCATCTGACCCCAGTTAAAATGGCTTATATCAAAAAGACAGGCAATGACAGACGGTGGTGAGGATGTGGAGGAAGGGGAACCTTCATACACTGCTAGTGGGAATGTAAGTTAGCATAACCATTATGGAGAAGTTTGGAGGTTCCTCAAAAAACTAAAAATAAAACTTCCATATGATCCAGCAATTATGCTGCTAGGTATATATTCGAAAGAAAGGAAATAAATATATTGAAGAGATACTTGCATTCCCATGTCTATTTCAGTGCTATTCACAATAGCCAAAATATGGAATCAACCTAAGTGCCCATCAGTAGATGAATGAAGAAAGAAAATGTAATATATATACACAATAGAAAATTATTCAGCCATAAAAAAAGAATTAAATGCTGTCATTTGCAGCAACATGGATGGAACTGGAGGTCATTATGTTAAATGAAATTAGTCAAGCACAGAAAGACAAACACTGAATGTTCTCACTCATATATGAAAGCTAAAAAGTAGCTCTCTTGAAGGTAGAGAGTAGAATAGCAGTTACCAGAGGCCAAGAAGGGTAGGAGGAAGCAAGGGGGAATGGAAGGGAAAAAAGAAAATAAGTGTATTTATTACCACTGAACTGTGCACTCAAAAATGGTAAAGATAGTAAACTTATATATATTTTTACCTCAATAAAAAATAAATAAAATTTTAAAAATTGGTTTTATTATACATTGTTTTGCTTGAAGTTGCAATCTCCAAGAACCTATTGAAGACACTGAGGGCTTCTGTCTTGATCTTCTTCTACTTCCACTTCTTGATTTCCGTATTTTCTAGAGAATTCCTTCTTTGAGTGAAGATTTTATAGTTTACTAGTTGAGATCACAAAAATTAGGTTTCCAAACATAGATTATAGATTATAGACTCTAGACTAACATTTACTGCATTATTATCATTATTATTATTTTGAGACAGGGTCTCACTCTGTCGCCCAGGCTGGAGTGCAGTGGCGCCATCTCAGCTCACTGCAGATTTGATCCCCTGGCTGAAGCGATCCTCCCACCTCAGCCTCCCAAGTAGCTAGGACTACAGGTGCACACCACCACACCCAGCTAATTTATTTTTGCGTTTTTTGCAGAGGTGGGGTTTCACCATGCAGGCTGTACTGCATGACCTTTATTGAAGAGGTTTTATGTCTTTGCTTCTAGCCTATTAAGCGTCAGGAATTTTTCTTATAATTTTATTTTTTAAATGTTAGAAATGTTTATTTTGACTATCTTCTGTTTATTCTTTTATACCAAAGTTTATGCTCCAAAAGAAAAAAATGTTTATGAACACACATTTTCCTGTCTTGGCCTTCTTCAAATTCCCTGGCTCTGATATTCTTGCTGCAAAAATTTAGACAAGTGTTGTATACCTTCATTCTTTGCTTTGACGTAAGGTCTCCATCCTACTGTTTTGACAATTCGCTCTGATAATCTCTCTACTGCATTAGTTCCACCTGGAAGTTTCTAGTCCTAAAATACTGAAGTAGCCTGGTTAACCAAGCTGAATTCAGGGATTAGAAAAAGCATTGGAAAAAACTCTAGTATTCCAATGTAGTGCAAATGTTAATTTAGTTAAATCACTTATGAACAAAAAAAGTATCACTGATCAAAACAAGCATACTCTAAACTAATGTAACTCATTTCACAGACTATCTGTCATTGAAGGGATCTTAGAGATCACCTGATCTAAGTCCCTGATACCACAGATGAAGCCCGGAGAGGAGAAGTTAATTCCCCAGAGTCACAGAGGTGGGTAATAGTGACAAAAGCTGGAACTTGAAGCTAGGTCTCTTGATTCAGAAAGCTTGATACTCTGCCACATAACCACTGAATTCCTTTTACTTTCTCTCCAAATCACTCCATGAACCAAGAGAATTTTCTTGACTCAGTACTTTGGTGACCACAGTTATTTTAACTTCATTGCTCTGTCAACCTCAAGTGGGTTTCTGGCATTCCCAGTTCCTAATTCGGTTATGCAATCCATCAGCAAAATTTGACCAACGCAATTTCGCTTGGGTGAGAAAATGTTTAAGCACTTTCATCAATAGTTTTTTTTTTTTTTAAGCTTGATGAGACCATTTGATCTGCTCCAGGTGAACCCAGTGTACTAAAATAATTGTTAGGACATGTGCACGTTTCTTTTATAAAATGTCTCACATAACATACATCTTTGTGTGAATTTTAGCCTCACTTTGTGGTAGGATGAACCTCTTTTTCTGACCAAAAAGTACATGCAAATTGGTTCACTTCCCATAAACTTGGGCTCCATCTAAACAAATTGGTTAACTAAATAAGTAACAAATGAATATCCAATTATACAAATATTCATCAGGGAGGGCCATCAGGGTGAGCTTTCAACGTGAATAAGCGTCTTAGAATTACTCAAAAAAGATAAGAATGGTGCCAAGCTGGGGGATTCTATTTCACAAATATTTTCCTTTCATATCTCTGGTCTTTGTCAATCTCTTTGGAGTCACCAAGGCAGACAAGCAATTGACAGTTTCTTGCAGTAAATTATTTTGCCTGGAAATCCTGCATAGCAGGTATTGCCTGACTTAGCTGGAAATGATAAACTAGCAATGTTGCTATTCGAGTTGGGAGGACCTGAAGGAGCATAAAGCTACCTGCTGTGTTTTCATATCTCCTAAAGGGAGTGATAAAGAACTTCAGTTTAATGGAGGGGGTTGGGGACGGGGTGAAGGGAGCAAGAAGAACCAGAATTCTCCAAAGCCTTCCCTTTGGGTTAAACTACCCAGAGAAAAAGCCAAACCCAGCCTTGACCATAACTCCATTCTGCAGCAACATCTCCAAAGATATCACAGAATTACAAAGATCTGAGTTATAAAAATCTTTCCCTGGCTTCTCCTGGAATGTTCTGAACTGGCTTCTTAAGAAGTGTTCTCCTGTGTCTGGTGTGGGTGAATCTGACCTGGCTTCTTGTATTTGCCAGAAGTGAATGGACTGTGCCAAAATGACCCACATCCTTCCCAGGGGTTTGGTGGGTGCTGATACCTAAGGCACTGCAGATATTTTAGTGTCCTGCTGCCTGTCTGGAGCCAGGTGGCCTCATTTAAAAATTCTTGAGCCTCATTCTGCACTAGCCCCCACCACCACCATCACCACCACTAACCTCCTAGCATTCTTCCCTAGGGCACTGGGATTCAGGCTGAGACCTGCTTTCTTACAGAGATGTTTCCTTCCTATCTGGCATATCCAGGTAGAAATCACGTTTCATAATGTTTTTCTCCTTTTGTTCTCAGATGTTTTAAGTCGGCTCCCTGCAGCACATGTCAACATTAGAACACCTGGGGCAGAGCTGGCTCCCAGAACAAAAGGACCCTGCCAAAAAGCTTGCTTAGTGTTTCTCTGCAGTGGAAATCTTGGGACTGCGGCCTGCTTAGAAATACCCGAGATAATGCAGGGGAGAAAAAAAAGTGCAAGGCTTCCTATTAGAACAAGATGGAAAACCACATAGATCGTTTTAAGGAAGCTGAGCTTTTGACTGGACATGAGGGGAAATGGCATAGGGAAGGTGGCCCGTCACTGCCCCGCTCTTATTGAGTGTACTTTGGGCTTTATTTCGTTGGTCACGATTGCAGCAGGTTCTGTTGCTGACCTTCTATCAAGATGGTCCCTGGGTAATGTGGGGTCCAGCATCAGCTCTTGAGGAAAGTGGAAAGGCTGCTGAGTGTATGCGCCACAAGAAGCCCCTCCCTCAGCTCTGTCTCTCAATCACTAAGAATGTTGATTCATTAAAGTCCAAACTTGCGCTGGCGCCATCTTGGCCTCTCATGCCCTCCCTGGTCTCTCTCCATCACCTCCATAAAAAGCTACAAGTGAGTCAGCTGCAATGGGAAAAAGGAAAGAGGTGTGTTTCTGGCTCCCATACACATGACTCTGAGCAGAGAACAACTGCAAACAAAGCCTTAAACCTGAAACTCTAAAGGGCAGGGTGTGGGAAGGTTTGCGGCGGCCCGGCGCGGGCAAGGTTGAAGTGGCGCGTTCAGCAGGTTGGACATGTGTACTTTCCTTCCATTTAATAATTAGAAAGGAATGAACTCTCCCCACTGAACTGCGGTCCAGCTTCTGGTGCTCCTAGTGGAAAATACCACTTAAGACAACACCAAGCTTCAAAGCCCTTGCATTTCCTGGCCAAGGATAAAGGGTTCCCCCTTTCCCTGCAGTTGAGTCCTACCCCTCTGAACCCGGCCCCAGTTACTCATGTTCTAGAATGTTTATTAATTAAGTTTGGCTTCTCTGGTTGATTTTGCAGAAAGGTTTTTTTTTTCACACTTTGAAATCAAGCATCTGCGCATGGGTTGGTTGGCAGTCTGTTTGCAGACAAGGATGCAGAAAGAAAAGTCCTTGGACTCCATGCCGTGTTGTGTGGCTGCAGAACGCTGCCTCTAGTGCCATTCCTCAAGGTCTGCATAAGTAGAAGAAGTTATCTGTGTTGTTAACAGGAGACAATATCACCCTGTCGTACCTCTGTGGAATGTTGCTAGGTAAGAAATGAGAATTGTTCATCCAGGCCTGGAGAGGCCTCTCCTGAAGGACCAGCAGATATTTTGCAGGAATCCTGGATTGTTTCCCTTGATATGAGGCTTAAACATCTAGAAAAACATTATGAAATGTGATTTCAATCCACCTGGCAGTAAGGGACCCTGTGGTGTTAGGTTTTTAAAAACTCACACACACTTGTAACCATGGAGACAAGTTTTAGCCTGTACCTTGGAACTCCTGGGTAAATCCCAGGAGACAACGCAACAGAGACTGTGTAGGGTGGGATTCAGTGGACTCGAGTCAGACCACCCAGGTTCCAATCCCAGCTCCTTCGCTTATTAATGCTAAGTAGGAGACAGCGACAAATTACTGAACCTCTTTGTGCTGTGGTTTCCTCATCCTTAAAAGGGGAACAATAGTAGTCCCTACCTCGCAGGGTTGCTACGAGGATTAAGTTATATTTGTAAAGTGCTTAGAAGTGTGCCTGACACATAGTAAGCTCTATTTAAGTGTTTGCTAAATAAATAAAATAAAGGTGTATGTTGCAATTGTATTAGTTTGTGAGGGCTGCTATAAGAAAGTACCACAGGCTGGGTGGCTAAAACAACAACAATTGATTGTCTCACAGTTCTCGAGGCTGGAAGTTCGAGATCAAGGTGTTAGCAGGGTTGGTTTCTCCTGCAGTCTCTCTCCTTGGCTTGTAGACGGCCACCTTCTCCCTGTGTCCTCACGTGGTCTTCCCTCTGTAGCTGTCTGTGTCCAAATTTCCTGTTCATAGAAGGACACCGTAATATTAGATTAGGCCCTGCCAGAATGAGCTCATTTTAATTTAATCACTCCTTTAAAGGCCCTATCTCCAAATACAGCCACATTCTGAAGTACTAGGGGTTAGGACTTCAACATAGGCATTTTGAGGGGTGGGTAATGCAATTCAGCCCATAGCAACACTTTTAACATGAGCTCCTCTGGCTCCAGGGGCACTGTGTGGAGCTGAGGTAGACATGTGTAGTAGGAACTACCAAATCACACGCAAGGAGGCTCTTCGATCTGTATGAATCATCTTTCAGCCCTGGTATGTTCATCCATCAAACTCTTATTTTATACTATACTCACAGGCTGGGCCTCTTCTGGGGACTTTAGGAGCACATTTCTTTAATTGGTCAAGTCTTTCATTTTCAGGCTCTATTGGATTCTCCCTAGTCCCAGCATCCTTTTGTTAAAATCTGTCTTTGATAGACTTTGAGTATGTTGCTCATCAGTCAATCCTTCATCTTTCCAGAGTGTCTTGATTCTTTAAGACTGCTTGCATACAGACTCAACCTGTTCTGGTTTTTAACTAATTTGATGGTTTTGTTTCTAATTCTTCATGGCATGCCTTAATGGGTGGAACAGAATGCTCTGTATCTCGCCACACATGCAAGAGTGTTAGCTTATGAGCAACTGGCTTGTTCTGATGGGGAAGGAAGCCCAAAGAAATACCAGAGGAGTCATTAATTTTAGAAGTAGCAATGAAGATAAAATCCAAGTGTAAGTTGGAATAAAATGAAAGGAAATTTAAAAAATCAAGAATCCCCCCAAACCTGAAGACACAGTGGATTAGGCTTTGAGCTTCGTAAGAGCAGTTTACTCTTTATTGTCTAGTACCCTTGTTTTTTTTTTCTTTAATTCTCCATGGTGACGAATGTAATTTTGAACATATATAAGTGCTCAATGAATATTTGTGTATTAAAAGCATTTGATTGAGGCTGAAGTTTAAAAGAGACTATCATAGGGCTTATCTGCAGAAAATTTATTAAATTCATTAATATGTAAAAGTACAAGTAAATGACTCAAAGGGGGCTTGAAAATATAAATGACTCAAAAGGGGCTCAGAAGTAGAGGGCTTTTCTCGTATAGGACCACTTACTCAAAGGGAAAAATATCAAAAATATTCTCATACAAAGAGGAACAAGCTACTTAATTTGAGATAACAGTTTAACCCTCCTGCTTTAAACATAAGAAGAGAAACAAGAAATCATAGACGATAGAAGAAGGACATTTGCCTAGTTCATTTAAACCAAATCCCTCAACAGAGGCTGAGAGAAATGAATTAACTTGTCCAAGATCATACTGGATACCAGGCTGCTAACCTGATTCCCATATTTTATGCTTCCCCCTTTCTCCTGGTGATTTATTTAGTACATAAATAATTTTTAATAGGCTTCAGTTTCACAAAGCATGCACAGTCGTCAAGAAATGGGTGCAACCCACCTGTTCATTGACAGATGAGTGGATAAAAGCAAGATGTGGTCTCTCCATACAGTGAGATGTTACTCAGCCTTAAAAAGGAGTGAGTGTCTGACACATGCTACACTATTGATAGTCCTGTGTCAAATGAAATAAACCTGTCACAAAGGAACAAATACTGTAGGAATCCACTTATATGAGGTTCCTTATGTAGTCACATTCATAGAAACAGAAAGTAAATGGTGGCTGCCAGGGACTGGATGAGTGAGAAATAGGGAGTCATTTAATGGGAGCAGAGTTTCAGTTTTGCAAGATGAAAAGAGTTTTGCATGGTCACACAACAGTATGAATATTCTTAACATTACTGGACTGTATTCTTAGAAATGGCTAAGAGAGTAAATTTTATGTTAGGTAGTTTTTTGCCACAATTAAAACAAACAAATAAATAATAAATAATGGCTGGGTGCAGTGGCTCACACCTATAATCCTTCAGAGGCCGAGGTGGGAGGATCACTTGAGCCCAGTAGTTCTGAGACCAGCCTGGAGTTTGAGACCAGCCTGGACAACATAGAGAGACCCTGTCTCTACAAAAAGTTAGAAAATTAGCCAGGTGTGGTGGTGTGTGCCTGTAGTCCCAGCTACTCAGGAGACTGAGGTGGGAGGATCCATTGAGCCCAGGAATTTGAGGCTACAGTGAGCTGTGATCACACCACTGCCTTCTAGCATGGGCAACAGAGTGAAACCCTATCTCTAAAATAAATAAGAGATAGATAGATGATAGATAGATGATAGATAGATAGATAGATAGATAGATAGATAGATAGATAGATGATAGATAGATAGATAGATAGATAGATAGATAGATAGATAGATAGATAAAGAGGGAAAGTATGGGAGACAAAAAAACACACACAGACACACAAAATGATGAGAGGAAAAAAGGGGCAGAATACCAAAGAGAGAGAGCGAAGAGCAAAGATGCATCCAGCTTTTTGCAGCCATGGAGCTCCCATTGCTGCCCCCTCCCCACATCCAGACTTCTGCTCTGATTCTCACTTCCACTCACCGCACATACCCATCTGTTCACCAAAATCACACTGCTGTTCACACCAGGAGTCCCTCCTCTACGATCAAATTCCTAATCCCAATTTCTACTCACACACCTCGTGGGAGGCCAAAACCTTCTTCTGGTTCTTCATTCTCTTCCTCCCCAGGGCTGACCATCACCAAAGCCAAACAGCCCTGCCATACTTTCTACTCTCTAGGTAGCCAAGGAGCAGAACTAAACACAAGTGTGAAGATGAAATTTGTTTCAGGATCCCTTGTGCAGCTCCTGGGCAGGCAAGGGGCTCTCACTGTGCTCAGCCCACAGGCTCTCCATCTTCTCAGGCCAGCTGCCCTTTCTTTGCACAGTCTTCTCTACTTGGTTCCTGCACCATCTCCTTCCCTCCCTCCATCTCCAAGCACCCTACCCCACAATCACATCACCACCTCTCCTACACACGATTCAAATTGGTTCTCAGGCGATGGTCGTGCTAAAAATAGAATTAGACTACAGAAATGATACCGGAGCAGTATGCAAAGATGATGATTTATTTTCATGTGTTAATCTCTCAGGGAATATTTGCATTGTAGTGGGTGATACAATTCACATGACCGTCTCCTGAATGGGAAAATGTTAGCCATCAGAGGCAGGCCTTTGGGAGAACCATCTTAGGGTGGTGAGACCTTTGAGGTACTCACCCAAAAGCCATGTAGCTCTGCCTCCTTTTCCCTCTTTTCTGCTCCCCGAGCCTGGTGTGTGTTGGTGGCTTGTCCACCTAATCACCCTGAACTCCTGAGAAGGCTGCCCCCGTCTCTGTGACAGTGTCACCTTAGAGGGAAACAAAATTTGAAGTGTTGTGCTTGGCTCCATAGGCAGAGATTCCAAAGTCCCTTCTTTTTAGTAGTTAATAATCCACATCTACTGCCTCAGTTGGGTGGCCAATTTAGAAAAATTCTCATTGGGAGACTTCAAAAGAATGGCCAGTTGAAGCGTATTTCTTAAATTCCTGGTAAATCAGGTTTCATCCTCTTCCTAATGGAAGCCTTTAGATAACATCAAATTCTTGTCTGAGCTTCATCTTTTAAAATGTCTTCTTTACTTGGTTGGAAAGGCTAGTGAACAATGACATGGTCAGAAATTGCTAGGGAAGGTGGGAGAGAAACGGAGAGTGTGAATCATATGAAAGTATCAGCTCCTTATTTTACTGAGTGCTGACTTGGCAGAAGTGATTTAAAAAAATGTGTTTCTAATGTGACTAGGTACACATGGATTATGGAGGTGAACCCTTGAAAATAAATTCTTCACTGAAAAGCATTTTAATGAATGGCACATATGTCCTTTTAAATTACCAAAAATGTTCAAGCACTCTAGTCAGTTCATAGCTGGCGTTATGGTTGATGAGGAGATTTGTTAGTCATTCTGAATGCAGTGATAAAAAGATATGCAGCTCTCTGTATGCCTTTTTAGTGATAGCTCATCTGTTGTTCATAAGCAAGACACCCAAATATCTAAGTGTCAGTCTCTGTACTAATGAATGGACTTTCTGTTCTCACTCACCTTGAATTGTGAGAATGAAAGATCAGATAGTGTTAATTGTTTTCAATTGCACTTGGCAATTGATCAGGGATCTCTGTAGCCCTCATCATGTCTTTTATTGCTCCCTCCTTGAAGTGGCATGCCAAATAAAGCAAGAATCTTTGCTGTGGCATACTTAAAGCCACCCCCAGTTTTTGTAGCACCAGTATGAAGAAGGAGAAAGTTCAAAATGAGAATTTGTTTTCCAAGGAAGAACGGTACAAATAAATCAGCTCCCTCACACAGACTGCTATCAAACCAACAAACCGATGCAGTTGCCTAACCAGGGTAGCTGTTAGGGTGATTTGTAGCTGGGATTTCTTCAAAAGGCAAATCCACAATTCTATAAGAAGAGGAGTTAAGCTAACACTCCTAGGTAATCCTGTAAAGCTTCCAGTAATTCTGCTTTTTCTCTCCTCTCAGTCATTTTATTTTTGTCCTTTGTTTATCATTTGGAATGATGACTCATATTGGCTATTGGGCAGTTCTTTGGCTCTCAACTGTCGTTTTAGACATAAGGCACGCTGCACCCTTTTGAATAGTATGGAATTCCTTTTCTAGTTGAACATGTTATGGCAACTCCTAGAGACCATAAGCCTAAGTAAGTCTTATTTACAAACAAGTTATCTCCTAACACTTTTTTTCTTTTGAGTACACTTTAAAAAGGAAGAAATACTGCAGTCTTCCCACGGGCTAAAATTTTAGCCTCTATTTCAACTCTTCTTTTATCCACTTGAATTTCAATATTTTTTTGAATGGACTAGGTTAAACCTGGATATTAGGGGCCAGGAAAGAAAGATGCCTCCCTTGGGTTTCCCTTAAAATTAATTAACTAACACTTTGGTTAGGAATTGACCCTAAAGAGCTTTAATTAATTTTCTTCTGCCAGAACCAATGCTTTAATGTTGGTATTTGAAAGAAGAGTAAAACAAAACCAAAATAAATAAATGAAATAGATTTCTGTAAAGATTTTTAAATGCCAGGCATTAGAATGTCTACGTTTGCACTCTATTTTGTAATTGTTGTCATCAGATTGAAAAGTCCTTATTAAGCCATTAAGTCTGCATGGTGCTGTGGTAAGCAATGCATAAAGAGAACTACATAGAGATAATTCCCATTTTGATGGGTAGAAAAGGGAAGCTAAGACTGAGGCACACCACGAAGATTATAGATTTGTTCCAGTGGGTAAGGAATTATGAAGATTAAGAAACATATGGGGGGGTTGTTTGTTTTCACAGTTAAATTTGTTAAAAAGCAGAATAACCATACAACTGTAGAAATAGAGGGGCTTTAAGGATCACCCAGACCAACCCTCTAATTTTATAGATTAGCAAACTGATCCTAAAGCTGTGAAGTGAGTTGCCTAAAGTTATAGAAAATTAAAAGAAACACTCGGCTGGGTGCAGTGGCTCACGCCTGTAATCGCAGCACTTTGGGAGGCCGAGGCGAGCGGATCATGAGGTCAGGAGATCGAGACCATCCTGGCTAACACGGTGAAACCCTGTCTCTACTAAAAATACAAAAAATTAGCCAGGCGTGGTGGCGGGCGCCTGTAGTCCCAGCTACTCGGGAGGCTGAGGCAGGAGAATCACTTGAACCAGCGAGGTGGAAGTTGCAGTGAGCAGAGATTGCACCACTGCACTCCAGCCTGGTGACAGAGCACTCCAGCCTGGCGACAGAGCAAGACTCTGTCAAAAAAAAAAAAAAAAGAAAAAAAAACAGGATTACAAACTAGGTTTCCTAAATCCAAATTAAATATTATTTCCATTGCACGATTTTGCCTTGATGTTTTCTAAAACACATTAGTAAGTTGTGTATAGATGCTGTGTCAGCAGAGATTTAAATTTTTTCATGTTAGAAATGGCAGGATTCATTTAAGAGGAGGAAAGGAAAAGATGAGAGGCAAGGGAAGAGCACATCTGAAGGAAAGACATGGTAAAGATGCAAGTGGAGAAGAGGAAGGAGCTGCAAGTTGACACTTAGCCCCTCTACCAAGGAGGAATAGTGAGATGAATGGACAGCAGCGGGGAACACCGCACTGGGAAACAGGATGCCTGGGTTCCGCCTCTCATTGGCTCTGGACAATGGATCAGTTACTTAACACCTCTGTATCTTAATGCCTTAGTGGATAAAATAAAGGGTTGAACTGAATTCACTCTGTGGTGTCTTTTCCTGCTTTCTCATGTTATGATTTTGTTATTTGATGGGCACCAAAACATTGGGTAGTGCTGGAAAGAGAATCCTGTGTTGTTACGGAAGAACGTGTAATCTTCCCACAGGGCCACGTGTGAAAATATAGTTAGTAGCCATGTGCCAGGAAAAATTATCTCACTAAAGACCATGGCAACACAAAAAATTCGGAAGTATTCTTGTTTATTTCAGTCTTAGTTTCTTCTTTACCGTATAAGATGGTTTGGGTTTGGTATTTATTCACTTACATATTAGAACTATGAGAGCCAGGTTTTTTGTTGTTGGTTTCTAGGTCCATAAATACGTATGTAAACATATATTAATAACTTTAGACGTTATTGATAAGGGGAGTGTTTCTTTTTTTCACTCGTTTGGTTAAATTCTTCCTCCTTGCCTAAGTTCCAAATTTGGGGTGGTATAAAGAAAATGTGAGACACACACACACACACACACACACACACACAATGGAATACTATTCAGCTATGAAAAAGAATGAAATCATGTCTTTTGCAACAACAGGGATGGAAATGGAGACCACTATCTTAAGTGAAACAACTCAGAAACAGAAAGTCAAAACTGCATGTTTGGGGTGAGGGATGAGAAATTACCTAAAAGGTACGATGTACACTATTAGGGTGATGGTTACACTTCACCACTAGGCAATATATCCATGTAACAAAACTGCACTTGTACCCCTTAAATTTATACACATTTTTTTAATAGGGGTAATGGATGAGTTTAGGGGAATGTTCCTCTAGTATGGAGTGGGTGAGGAAGCTGCGCTTTTCGGCTTACTCTGTGATCTCTCCAGGGGAATGCTGTGGTTATAAAGTGTACACATTCTTGTACTGGATACTCATTCTTGCATTGTCCTCAGTTTTTAAAAAAAAATGACAACCAGATCACACTGGTTGGCTGCTTTCTATTATGTTAAAAATGCAGCTAACAGGTATCTACTAGAGACAAAGTTGACTATTAAAATAAATTTAACAATTCCTGATCCCAGTTTGAAAACCTAAGGGTACAAAGCTTTTTTTTTTCCCATGATGTGCTAAATAAAACTTTCAAACTTATGCATGTAATTATGAAGGCAAAGAGTCAAAATTATAACCTATCTCAGCAAAAGGCAAGCCAGCTTAAGGCGTATTTAAACAAAGCCCATTTCCTGAGGCCTGAGATAAGTGCAGTGCGCATCTAGCCGTACCATCCCAAATATTTGGCCCCAACCTGCCAGGTTCTAGCAACTGTCGGTGTGTTTTGGGTTGTGCCATTTGGATGTTTTGTCTGCATGGCACTGTGTATCTAGATGTTTGAAAACATCCAGATGATAGACTTTAAAATTTTTGTTTTGATGAGCTATTTAACATTATAATCAAGAAGCATTTCCAATCAATACATGGACATCATCAGCTTTCAAAAAAGCATAGGCTTTATTTTATTTTAGATTAACATGAGAGAGTAAAAACGTTTATAACTATTATATTTTAACTCAATTTTGCATATTGACTTTACATTCGTAAGAATTACAGTCTGAAACAACATAACCAAAAAGCAATTAAACCGTCCCTAAAGTATTTAGAACATTCTCACTCATTGTCTGCTTGTTTTTTTTTTTTTTTTTTTACATTAAAATTTGATCTTTGCCTTATTGGAACTATGAAGAAATCAAAATCTGAATAGCCCTTTTTATAATACACAGTCATTGTTTGTACTTGCAAAACTGGATTAAGAAATCACTGGTATTCTTACACGTTTTTTAATTGCCAAAGAAAATTCAGCATATTTCAGCTTAGCCTTGAAATTTCCACCAACCAGACGGAGAGATTGTGCACCACCCACACCCCTCTCCTTGGCTTTCCCAAGTCCCCGGGAAATCTCAGCTGGAAGCCCGAATGACATGTCCACACTCCTCTGTGCCTTGCTGTGTTACAGCTGTCCTGCAGGTGAAACGATTCCCCTGCTGAACCCATGAGGAGGTTGAGCACTTCATTTGTTCAAATCAAACAAACATCTTCCCTATGCTTCCCCGTTTCCATCCTGTCCTGTATCCAAAACTACAGACAACAACCTCTCTTTGAAGAGAACACCTTCTGTGTGCTTCTCCTCCTTAGTTTTAGACATCACACTCCACTGGGGTCATAACAATATATATATATATATATTTTTTTTGAGACAGAGTCTCGCTCTGTCACCCAGGCTGGAGTGCAGTGACGCAATCTCGGCTCACTGCAAGCTCCGCCTCCCGGGTTCACGCCATTCTCCTGCCTCAGCCTCCCAAGTAGCTGGGACTACAGGCGCCCGCCACCACGCCCAGCAAATTTTTTGTATTTTTAGTAGAGACGGGGTTTCACTGTGTTAGCCAAGATGGTCTCGATCTCCTGACCTCGTGATCCGCCTACCTCAGCCTCCCAAAGTGCTGGGATTACAGGCGTGAGCCACTGCGCCTGGCCAACAACATTCTTAAGCAGAAGCACATTGCAACACATGTAATGAGTACAGCCTCCTTTAGTTCTGCAAATTCCTGTTATTCAAGCCCCAATCCCTGCCTTTCCCTCTCTCTCTCAAAACCAGCACACACACACACACACACACACACACACACACACGCACGCACCACACACCACACTCACAGTTTTTAAAAACTGGCATAAGAAACTAAATTCCCCCAAACCACCATCCCTGCGTTCTGCTTCTGAGGCACATCTTAATGACTTTCACCTCTTTCTTCTACTGTGTCTTCTGTTTCTTCTGATATTTCTTTTCATACTTCTGCATGCTATGCTTACGTTGCCTTTTTTTTTTTTTTTTGATGGAGTATCATGCTGTTGCCCAGGCTGTAGTACAGTGGCATGGTCTCTGTTCACTGCAACCTCCGCCTCCTGGGTTCAAGCAATTCTCCTGCCTCAGCCTCCCAAGTAGCTGGGATTACAGGCTCCCACCACCATGCCTGGCTAATTTGTTTATTTTTAGTAGAGATGGGGTTTCGCCATGTTGGCCAGGCTGGTCTCAAACTCCTCACCTCAGGTGATCTGCCTACCTTGGCCTCCCAAAGTGCTGGGATTAGAGGCGTGAGCTACCGCACCTGGCCTACATTGCCTTTTTTTTTTTTTTTTTTTCTTGAGACGGAGTCTCGCTCTGTCGCCCAGGCTGGAGTGCAGTGGCGCAAGCTCCGCCTCCCGGGTTCACGCCATTCTCCTGCCTCAGCCTCTCTGAGTAGCTGGGACTACAGGCGCCCCCCACCACGCCCAGCTAATTTTTTTGTATTTTTTAGTAGAGACGAGGTTTCACCGCGGTCTCGATCTCCTGACCTCGTGATCCGCCCGCCTCAGCCTCCCAAAGTGCTGGGATTACAAGCGTGAGCCACCGCGCCCAGCCTCTACATTGCCTTTTTAATAGCCTCAGGAATCTCCCAACTTGAAGCTACGTAAGCTGTTAATTTAGTACACTTACTCTCCACCCCCACCTTTATTTATTTTTATTTTATTTATTTATCTTTCCTTTCCTTTATTCCTCTCTTTCTTTCAATATAGTTTGTGTGTGTGTGTGTGTGTGTGTGTGTGTGTGTGTGTGTGAGAGAGACAGGGTCTTGCACTGTCACCCAGGCTGGGGTGCAGTGGCACGATTACGGCTCACTGCAGCTGCAAACCCCTACTTTCAAATGATCCTCCTGCCTCAGCCTCCTGAGTAGCTGGGACCACAGGTACACCCCATGATGCCTGGTTTGTGTGTGTGTGTGTGTGTGTGTGTGTGTGTGTGTGTGTTGTAGAGATGGGGTCCCACTATGTTGCCTAGGCTGGTCTTGAATATCTGGACTCAAGCAATCCTTCTGCCTTGGCCTCCCAAAGTGCTGGGATTACAGGTTATGAGCCATTATGCTGGGCCTCCCAATATAGTTTTATCATAATTTTTGGATAAATGAATGTTCTGTGTTTACATTATTATTATTATTTTAGAGAAGGGTCTTGCTCTGTTGCCAGGCTGGAATGCAGTGGTACAACCATGGCTTGCTGCAACCTTGACCTCCAGGGCTCAAATGATCCTCCCACCTCAACCTCCCAAAGCCCTCGGATTACAGGCATGAATCACTGTGCCTAGCCCTGTTTTTACATTATTATTACCACATAAATATTGTTCATGAGCAAGCCACATAGTACATTATATGTATATTCCTTTTTTTGGACAAGTTAATTTTCCTCAAGTTAATAATTGCCTCCTACTTACTTTTTTTGTACAAGTTAATTTTTCTCGAGTTACTAATTGCCTCATTTTTGCTCATTTGTTTGTTTTTACTACCACCAATTCTTCCCAAATTCTCTAAAGAACTGTAAAACTCAGTTCAACACAGACACATCGGATAGGTAACCTATAGATATAATTTTGGGGGTGACATCTCTCTGGGAACCCTTCTATCCTCCCACTCCAGGTGAGACTAGTTGCCCTTTTTGGCCTCCTACCCCACGTCAACCTTGCCTCTACTGTCATCCTGAGAATTGCCCTCCCTTTCTCTGGTGTCGGTTCCCCTGGTTCCTGGATTCTTGACTTCTTTGTAATTAGTTTACTCCGCTGTTTTGTTGGAGCACATTCTGTAGTAACTTCCTAAGAAAAAGTAAGTGGGAAGCAATTTTTTAAACTTCCTAAGAAAAAGTAAGTGGGAGGCAATTTTTAAAAAAACCTTTTTATTTGTGAATAATGTCAAAATTACAGAAGAACTGCAAGAATATCTCATGGTACACTCATATAATCTCCACCCAGATTCTCTTTTCTATTCTGTTTGCTTGATACACACACACACACACACATACACACACAAACACACACACACAAGAGAGAGAAAGAGAGGCAGTCTATGTATATATTTTTTGGGCTAAGTGTTCTATCTAATCTACCATCCATATTCCAATTTTGTCAACTGATCCAAAAATGTTTTTTGTGTATATCTTTCTCTCTAGAACAGGATCCAGTCTAGTGTCAGATACTGCTTTTAGTTGTCATGTCTCTTTAGCCTACTTTAATTGGAAATTTCCACTTCTGTCTTTTTCCTTCTTTACACATTTTTTAAAAAGAATAAAGCCCTCTCCCTTTTATTTTAAATAGAATGCTCTTCATTTTTATTTCCTGATGATTCGGGTTATGCATTTGTCTAGTCAGAATACCACCTCAATGATGTGTCCTTTTTTAGGACATCCCATGTAAGAGACACCTACTGCCCATTTGCCCCTCACTGGTGATGTTAATTTTGGTCACCTGGTCAAGGTGCTATTCAACTTCTCCATGTATAGTTGTTTTTCCCCCTGCAATAAGCAATCTGTGGGAGGACATTTTAAGACCATGCTATTATCCTCTTAATTATTGAAAATTTGCCATGAACCAGAATCCATTAATGATTCTTGCCTGAACCAATCTTTACTATGATGGTTGCAAATGACAATTTAATTCCTGCACTCCCTTCACATTCACCAGTAAGCCCTCAGCATTCTACTGAAAGAAAGAGCCCTCCCTTCTCTTCCCAGCCACCCATCCATCTACCCTTGCATCCACCCTCCCATCCAATATCTGTCCATCCATCCATCCATCTATCCATCCATCCACCCTCCCACTCAATAGCTAGCCATCCATCCATCTCTTCATCCAATCTGTTTATCCACCTATTCATCCATCTATCCATATATCCATCTATCTATCCATCCATCCATCTATTATCTCCCTTTCCTTGGTATGGACTCAGATTTCTGGTTTTTTTTTTCCCAGTGGTTTATCATTCCCTGTCTCTACTCTATATTTCTAGAATTCCTATTTTAAAAATTCTAGCACAGTCCTCTAGTTGTCTTATCTTTCCTCTCTGTTTTTCCCCTGCTGGCCTTTTAGTTCTACTTTCTGGGACTGTTTCTCAACTTCATTTTCTAATACATGTATTGACTACTTTTATCTTTTTGGTTTTCAAGAGCTCTTGCTTGTTTGTGATTGTTCTTATTTGATAGGTACAATGTATTCTTTGTCTCCCAGAATATTGTTGCACCTGTTTTCTGCTTCTGGCATTATTTTCACTGAATTCTCTTTTTTTCAGATTATTTGCTTTGATTTTTTAATTATTTGTGTCCCTTTCATTGTGGAGGTGTTTCTCAAAAGTTTGATGATATTTGACATTTTATTTTTAAGAGTGAGACATGATCAGTGTTTTTGAATGGTGGTCTTTGCTGTGATGTGATTCAGTAAGGCCCATGTATTCCGTTGAGATGCCCCTAAATGTCATTAACTATAAATATTTTTTCTCCTACAGTAGTTTCTCCAGGGGAGAATCATGCAATCTTCTGTTGGGGAGAAAGCATACTGGGGGTTAGGAGGGCTGGAGGGATGGTTGGGGAAAGTGAGGGTTATAAGGTTGGATGCCAGAGAACAGAGGAGGGACTCGTGTCACAGTGCTCACCTGTACCCTCCATTGTGCCTACAGTTCTTGTGCCAGAACCTCTCTTCCTCTTTCAATTTCTCCAAAGAATAAACCTCCATTCTTTTGTAGGGTAATGGAGGCGTAGTGAGTTCACTGGATGAAGGAATGGAATAGACGCAGAAATGTTCTTGATACAGGTTTTCAGGCAGTCTTCAATTCTCCTCATCCAAGGTTCACCTGATACATCCAATTCCTGAACTTTCTAGGGTTCTGTAGAATGAATCAACCCTCTTCTCATTGCTCTCGGCATCGGTAGACCTGGATTTTGCTTTCTCCACTCTACTAAGTCAGGTACCACTGGTCCTTCTACTTCCCACCTTCTAAAAATGTGGACAGTCTTCCATCCATTGTTGTCTCCTCTTTGATTCCCTTTGTACTAGTGAGTTCGTGCCATGATAAATTCCTATTTTGTTATTTTGATATTTCAAAGGGGGAACAGAAGTAAAGATATGCATTGGATCCACTTTGTTTAACTGGAATGTGAACAAAAATTTGAATCTGGATGAGAGAAGCAAAGTCCAAGATTGTAATTAGCATTCCAGCTGCCTGCCCTTATTCCTTTCCAAACCACACGTAAATGGCTCCTGGGTCTGAGTGCTGTGCACCTAAGTTGTTTTGTAATCGGGAGAAAGACATGATCCTAAAGGAATAGTGTATGGGAAAATGTGAGGTAGCTGCTCAGGGGAGGGTGTGAAGAGAAGCGATTCACATCCCATTTCTTTATATAATATGTAATATTATATCTCATCTGCACCACCCCACATGCCTTTGCAAGATGGATCTACAAAAATGGAACAACTTCAAGTAGACCCAGTATAACAGAGATTGCCATACGGATTGGCTGCAAATGACCTCCATTTCACCACTGAAAGTCATAATTCAGGTACAACATAAGATACAAGGATGAATTTAATAGAAAATTCAGTCAGAAAACAGAAGTTAGTTTTCATATGTTCAGCAAGTCATGTTCAACACCTATTAGATGCCAGACACCATTCTAAACACTTACTTCTTAGGTTTTTCTTGCTAAGTTATCATTGACAACCTCAATAGGAGAATATGTGTTTTTGACAGAAATGCAGACAAACCCAAGCTACAGTGACGAAGTAGGGACCTGTGGTTGACTTTCCACAGTAACAGAACTGAAGGGTGACTGTGAAGTATAATCTACCTAGGGTGTAATTGACTTATCTCACAGGGATTTACTAGTTTTACCATGTTTGCATGATAAAATATTACTTAGATATATAAGATATATATATTTTATCATTCTATAACTAACTGGAAATTCATCAATTTGTCCAAATTAACAGTTTATTTATCACTGTTCACTTTGTGTGTGTGAAACCATAGCCAGAGTGCTGGTAAAGTTTATTTCTCTTCTCAAGCAGTGATGCAGTAGAAAAGGAAGACCCACTAGAGGATCCACGAGACCAAAGGGAAGAGAATTCATATATCACCCAGTACTCCAGTAAACCTTGATGGAGTTTTAGTTCAATACTGTGATACAGGAAGAGAGGAATATTTTCAGTACAGCTCCTTCACAGAGTTTATTGATGGTGGGAGATAAGAGGGAAAGGGGATTGTGGAGCCCTCCGCAATGTATCATTGAGTAAATGAAGGACATTGTGGTGTGTATGGTAAGATCCAGTCCGTGTTTGCAATGGGGGAAACGTTCACATATTTATAGAGGGAGTCCAGCAGCACTTACACAAATGGTTAAGAGAGGTGATGGCAAATTTGCAGAATACCTTAGACCACTTGGTGATCACCTTCATTCCACCAAATATCAGAGAGGGCAATGATATGGAGCAAAAACTAAAATACTGCTCATGGCAGTGAAAGTTGGTACAACCATTTTGGAGGGCCATTTGGAGCTTCACCTCAGAATAATGCAAATTAAAACAGTGAGGAGGTACCATTTTGTGTCCATCAGGTTGGAAACGATTTTAAAATCTTGGAATACTAAGTGTTGACAAGCATGCGGGAAAGTGGAAATGATACAGTGGAAATCCAGATGACCACTTTGAGGAGCATTTGGGCAACAGACTTTTTAGAAATGGTCTGCATCCAGAATCCTTGCCTCTGTGAGGCTGCCTGTTGTTGCCTGTAACAGTGAATGACATTGAGCATAGAACTTTTCAGGCATGTGCTTTTCACTCAAAATGTTTAGACGTCGCTTCACTGTTTTAGGCGAATGTTCCTGTGCAAAAGTCTCGAGCCCACCTAAAAAGGAATTCCTTTTCCCTGCGCAGGTGGCTTGATCCTCTCTTTTGGGATACTTGTAGGAATTTTCTTTATCTTCAGCAGCTTCACTAGTATTCTTCTTGATATTGATTATTTTCTATGTATTCCCCAAGACTCTCTGATGTGCAAATTGAAGTAATCATTGCGGTAATCCTTCCTCCTTTCACTGAATATGTCTTTGACTTGGTTTTCCATGTTTGTTCTGTGCTTTTTTACTCCTGACACATTTTTTTTCTTCTGGGACTGTATTGTTTTCTCCTCAGTTTCTTTCCTCAACATTTCCAGCTCTTTGGGGGCCTTATTCTTTAGTTTTGTTATCTCGTCTTCCCTTTAATCTCTCAAGAGTGTGAAGGATATGGTATCTAAGCATTTCTTCTCTTTCTGTGGTAAGTTTGGATTCTTTACCAGTTCTGCACAGTTGGTTTTTGTTTTTTCCTTTTGGGGGGCTTGTAGAGGGGAGAGTAACAAATTTCTGCACGGGTCCTGCATCCAACTTGTTTTGCCTACCCATCTTTGACAAAGCAATCCTATCCCGGACTATTTGCCCCCAAGATAGTGTAAGCAAATTCTCCTTGACTCCAAGGAGTTTATCTGGGTAATATTTGGATCCACCCCTTAGAACATGTGTTGAAGGGCGGATGTGAATGGGGTGTGATTTTGCTTCATCCCTCACTTGCCTGTAGAGAGCAGGAAGGAATGAGAAGAGAAAGTTGGGGCTTGTTGCAGATGAGTTAATGAAGCTTTGTCACCAATCTTTGTAATGAGCTCTGAATCAAAAGGGCATTCTATTGAGTTAGAAGGAAAAGGGTCTGTCCTTGTAGACAAACAGTTGAGGCAATGAGGCCCTCTTAAGTTTCAAAGTATTCCCCTGTTTCAGAGTAAACCATCAAGCTGGTGCACTTAGTGTGAAAGTGTTGGGTGTTTCAATTTTTAGTGTGATGTGGTCTAGTGTTCCTCCCTCCACGCAGAGATTTCATTTGCTGCTTTAAACAACAAACAAAAACTCTCTTTCACTTTCCACCTGGCCAAAGGGAAAAAGAGGTAAATTCTGTGAGTTGTTCAAAAAGAGGCTTATGATCTATTTATCTAAGGAGAGAGAGGCTTGAAGATGGTTTTCTGCATTTTGTTTGTCACCTAAATATACAATCTTCATACCAAAACCTCAGTGAAATTTTCACTCAATACTGATTGCTCCATTGCATTTCCTTCTGAGAGGAAGTCAAGAGCCTATTCCTTGTAGCTCCTTTAGTTGGATAAAATTCGTATTATATCTGACAATAGCTTTTGAAGTTTGTGGAATGAAATGGAGACCTTCACATAGTTTCAACATTGATTGTGTATTCTTTTCTCTTTTCACTTAATTTGGTACATTTGGCTCAATTTGGGGAAGAAAATTCTTTTGTAATCCTACATTCTAGCTGCCGTCTAAAGGTGTTTCCAAATTCATATTGTATATATCTTCTCTGTTGCGAATGTGGTTGGTTGAGATTATTTGCATTGAAATTCTTTATGGCAAACCATGCCTTCAGATCTTTATTGGAATGTTTTCACCTGGTCTTAAAAAAGACCTTTCGTGGTCATCATTATTTCTATATACTTACTCCTACCAGCAGCCCACAGCCCCAAAGAAGACGCAAGATATGATCTTTTAAACAAAATACACTGGATTGTTTTAACTCTCGTGGAAAGAGTAAATATAATAATAACATACTTAAACAATTCTACCCAGGTTAATGAGTAGCATTGTCTCACAGGCTGTCTGTCCATTTGTAGTGTAACTGTGATTTGGTAAGTAGAGTATGAACAAAGGTGAAGAAATTTAATAACTTCCATGATCTTCTTAAGTTTTTTTTTTTTTTTTTTTTTTTTTTGAGATGGAGTCTCGCTCTGTCCCCCAGGCTGGAGTGCAGTGGCGCGATCTCGGCTCACTGCAACCTCCGCTTCCCAGGTTCACGCCATTCCCCTGCCTCAGCCTCCTGAGTAGCTGGGACTACAGGCGCCTGTCACCACGCCCGGCTAATTTTTTGTATTTTTAGTAGAGACGGGGTTTCACCGTGTTAGCCAGGATGGTCTTGATCTCCTGACCTCATGATCCACCTGCCTCGGCCTCCCAAAGTGCTGGGATTACAGGAGTGAGCTACCACGCCCGGCCGATCTTCTTAAGTTTTAACAGAGTGCTTTTTTAATCATCTACTTAGGTATACCCTACTTAAGCCCATACATAAAAAGGGCCACCTGGGCACTTTTATTAATAGTCAAACACTAAAATTATAATAAGGAAATCAGAAAAGGTCATTAACAAATGATTTAAAGAAAAAAATACAAACAGCCATTTAAAATAATGTTTACCTCACTAGCTATCAAATACATTTAAATAAAAAGATACCATTCCATTAAAAAAAAAAAAAGCCCAAGCCAGGTGTAGAGGTGCACACTTGTAATCCCAGGTGCTTGGAGGCTGATGCAGGAGGATTGCATGAACCCAGGAGTTTAACACCAGCCTGAGTGACATAGCAAGACCCTGTATCTAAAAAGAAAAAAAAAATTAAGTCCAGAACTGGATGGCTTCACAACTGAACTCTACCAAACATTTAAAGAAGAACTGATACTAATTGTTCTCAAACTCTTCCAAAAAAATTGGAGAGGAGGAAACACTTCCAAATGCATGTTACGAGACCATCATTATCCTGATAGCAAAACCAGACAAGCATGCTACAAGACAAGAAAATTACAGACCAATATCCCTGATGAACATAGATGCAAAAATCTTCAACAAAGTAATAGAAAACCCAATTCATGCCACTGCACTCCAGCCTGGGTGACAGAGAGAGACTCTGTCTCAGTTAAAAAAAAAAAAGCATTTGACAAAATTCAATATCCTTTCATGATGTTAGGTATAGAAGGAATGTACCTCAACATAGTAAAGACCGTGTACGAAAAGCCCACAGCTAACATCATACTCAATGGTGAAAAGTCAAAAACTGTTCTAAGATCAGGAACAAGACGAGGATGGTCACTCTAGTCAAGATAGTACTGGAAGTCCTAGCCAGAGCAATAAGGCGAGAGAAAGAAATAAAGGACATCCAAATTAGGAAGAAAAAAACGAAATTTTCTATTTGTTGATGACCTAATCTGATATATAGAAAACCTAAAGACTCTACAAAAAAAAACTGTTATAACTGATGAATTCTGCAAATTGCGAGATGTAAACTCAACATACAAAAATCAGTAATATTTTTATACACAAACAATGAATTATTCAAAAAATAGGAAAACAATCCTATTTACATAAAATTTTTTAAATAAGATAAAATACTTAGGAGTAAATTTAATCAATGAGGCAAAAGACCTGTACCCTAAAAACTATAAAACATTGAGGAAAGAAATCAAAGATGAGACAAATAAATGGGATGATACCCTGTATTCATGAATTGGAAGAATTAATATTGTTAAAATATCCACACTACCCAAAGGGATGTACAGATTCAATGCAATTTCTATCAAAATTCCAATGTCATTTTTCACAGAAATAGAAAAACAATCCAAAAATTTGTATGGAACTGCAAAGGACCCCTAATATCCAAAGCCACCTTGAGCAAAAAGAACAAATCTGAAGGCATCACTTTACCTTATTTCAAAATATGTTACAAAACTATAGTAATCAAAACAGCATGGTAATGGCATAAAAATAGATACATAAATCAATGGAACAGAATAGAAAGTCCGGAAATAAATCCATGCATATATGGTCAACCAGCTTTTGACAAAGGTGCCAAGAACACACAATGAGGAAAAGACAGTCTCTTCAGTAAACGGGGTTTGGAAAACTGGATATCCACATACAAAAGGATGAAAATGGGCCCTTATCTCACAGTATATACAAAAAACCAATTCAAAATAGATTAAAGACTTAAATGTAAGACCTGAAACTGTAAATCTATTGGGAGAAAACACAAAGGTAAACCTCCATGATATTGATTTGAGCAACAATTTCTTGGGTAGGATTCCAAACTACAGGCAACAAAAACAAAAATAGACAAATGGGATTGCACCAAACTAAAAAGTTCCTGCATAGCAAAAGAAACAACAGAGTGAAAAGAAAGTCCACAGAATGGGATAAAATATTTGCAAACTATACATCTGATAAGGGGCTAATATCCAATATATATGAGTAACTCAAACAACTCAATAGCTAGAAAACAAATAATCCAATTTGAAAATGGGAGAAACACCTGAACAGACATTTCTCAAAAGAAGACATACAAATGGCCAACAGGTTCATAAAAAAATGCTCAACATCACTAATCATTAGAGAAATGCAAATTAAAACCACAATGAGCTATCACTTCAAACCTGCTAAAATGGCTATTGTCAAAAAAAACGAAAGGTAAGTGTTGGTGAGGACATAGATAAATAGGAACCCTGGTACACTGTTGGTGGGAGTGTAAATTAGTATAGCCATATGAAAAACAGTATAGAGATTCCTCAGAAAATTAAAAACTGAATTACCATATGATACAGCAATCTACTGTGTGTATAGGGGATTGAAATAATTATTTCAAAGAAGTATCTATACCCCTATGTTTTTTGCAGCATTATTCACAATAGCCAAGATACGGAATTAACGTAAGTGTTCATCAGCAAATGAATGAATAAATAAAATGTGGTATGTATACCCAGTGGAATGCTATTCAGGCTTTAAAAAGAAGGAAATTCTGTATAAAAACTCGGATTAACCTGGAGGACATTTTGCTAAGTGAAATAAGCCAGACACAGAAAGATAAATACTGCATGATTACACTTATATGTAGAATCTAAAAAAGTCTTAACTCACAGTAGTAGAATGTAGAATGGTGGGTTACCTCAACCATGGATTGGATAAAGAAAATGTGGTCACATACACCATGGAATGCTACACAGCCACACATACACACACACAAATCGTGTGCTTTGCAGCAGCATGGATGCAGCAAGAGGCCATTATCCTAAGCAAATTAACACAGGAACAGAAGACCAAATACCACATGTTCTCACAAGTGGGACCTAACTATTGGGTACCTACAGGCATAAAGATGGCAACAATAGACACTGGAGACTGCTGGGCGGAGGGAGGGAGCTAGGAGGGGAAAAGTGAACCATTGGGTACTATGCCTAGTACCTGGGTGAGGGGATTATCTGTACCCCAGACCTCAGCATCAAGCAATATACCAAGGTAACAAACCTGCACATGTACCCAATGAATCTAAAATAAAAGTTGAAAATACTTTAAAATAAATAAATAAATAGAAATTTTATTTCACCTATGTGTAAAATTAAATAAGGCTGTGTTTACATAACAAAGAAAATCCCGTTGAAAAAGATCTCATCTAACTATTTGACGCTGTTTAGAGTGAATATTTCATTTCTAGTAATTCTTGTTTTTGCCATGATAGAGTCACGGATTTAGAAATTGGACCTTTTTAAGGAGTCTCATCAAAGAATAAAAGCGATTCTTCTTCGCATTGTTCTCACATATTGCACAAAGCCTTAACCCTATGTCCAATTTTGTTCTTAGATTAAATAAATTAAACTATAATAAGAAAAGATGGATTACCAGGACTGGGGGTGAGGGGTGAATGGGGAAAGTTTAGACATGGGTCAAATGGTACAAAGTTTCAGTCAAACGGGGAATAAGTTTTAGATATCTATTCTACAGCATAGTGGCCATAGTTAATAATAACATATTGTATATTTCAAAATTGCTAAAAGATTAGATTTTAAATGTTATCACCACAAACACACAAAAGATAAGTGATAGATATGTTAATTAGCTTGACTTAATCTTTCTACAATGTATGTATATCAAAATATCACATTGTATCCCATAAATATCTACAATTATTATTTGTCAATAATAAAAAATTAGATATTATTTGCTTGTCAAATTGGCAGGTTTTTTTTAAATTTAATTTTAAATGTTGAGAAGTGTGTAACGAGATACTCTGACACAAATAAACGTGGACACAACCCTGATGGAATATAATTTGAAAATTCTTAGAAAGAAAACTTTGAGGTTTTTGCTTTTTGACCCAGACATTCTACTGCAAGGAAACCATCCAAGGTAATAATCAGTGAAGAATATAAGTATTATGTAGAGGAGCACTTATTGCACTGTTATTCACAAGAAGAAAAAAATTAAAAACAACCCGTTTTCAAATATAAGGGAATGTCTAAGTAAATTGCACTACTGAAGATGAAATGTCATATAATATTAAAATTGTGTTTTGGAAGAATTTTAGCAACATAGGAAAAGTAGAAGATGTACTGTTAAGTGATAGAAGCAGACCACTCTACATAAGTTAAATAATGATACGTCATGTGCATAAAATAAATCTGGAAAGAAATACACCAAAATGTCATCAATGATACTATCTTGCTAATGGGATGATACGTGATATTTTTATTTTTCTTAAAATTTCTCGGCCAGGTGTGGTGGCTCACGCCTGTAATCCCAACACTTTGGGAGGCTGAGGCGTGCAGATCACGAGGTCAGGTGATCGAGACCATCCTGGCTAACATGGTGAAACCCCATCTCTACTAAAAATACAAAAAATTAGCCGGGCGTGGTGGCAGGCGCCTGTAGTCCCAGCTACTCGGGAGGCTGAGACAGGAGAATGGCGTGAACCCAGGAGGCGGAGCTTGCAGTGAGCTGAGATAGCGCCACTGCATTCCGGCCTGGGCAAAAGAGTGAGACTCTATCTCAAAAAAAAAAAAAAAAAAGAAATTTTCTCCACATTTTCCAAGTGTTTTATAATAAGCATGCAGTATTTTATAATAAAGTATGTTATTTTATAATAAAGTGCATTATTTTATAATAAAGTATGTTAAAATGTGTATTATGTTTACATATGCTATACATAATATCTATGTATCCACAGTATGTCCTCAGCAGGATGAGGGCATGAGGACCTTATGTCATCCTTAAGATGACAGGTCAGGCCTTTCATGATATGTTTGCTGCTTACCTTTCTAGTTCGACAGCTTACTCTTCTCAGAACTTTCCATTTCACTTAAGTCATGCTGAACGACTTGTAAGCTCCCCGCACACGCCATGTTTGTTCTTGTCTCAGCATCTCTACAGATGTTGTTGTTTTTTCTTCCTGGAATGCTCTGGGCTTGATTTCAGGACAAGTTCATTCCTTTGGAGAAAAGACTTGTAAGAACAAGAGAAGGGCCTCAGTTTCAGGGGTTCTGGGGTACAAGGCAAAACATCAAGACAGGGTGTCAGGCAGAGGGGAATAAGGTGGAACCCCAGTTATGAGAATCGAGTAACCAAGAAACACATTAAATTAGGTGCTAGAACAACTTGGTGCTGAGTCCTCTAATGCTAGACTAAAGCCCTTTGGCTCCCACTCCCTGAAGATATTACTGATGCCCATATTTTAATCTAAAAACAAAATCAAATTCTAAAGCTAAATAAAAAATGAATTGCAATTATTGTACCATAGTTCATCTTCATGAGAAGGAGTGAGGGAGAATTTGTTTTATCCTTAACCCTTGCTGAATAATCATCTAGGTCAGCCTCTGTCAAGCTTCCTCTGCACACGAGCTTCTCAACCTGTTTCACATCATAGAGTTGACAGAAGCGATATCTTTATGGCACACAGGGGTAAATACAAGAGGCCCCCGTGGACACAAATGATCAGCCTTGGTTCTCTATGGGCCCTAGTCCTGGCCAGCTTCCCTTAGGGCTAAAATGATCATTATCTCAACCTGCCTGAGATGCATTCCCCGCACACCACCTCTGATCTACATCATTCCAGGCTGAGTTGAGTCTAGTCAGCTTGTAAATGTCCCCAGGAAAAGAGATTTCCTCCCTCTTCCTTAGGTAGTTTTTCTCCTTTGGCTGTTTCCTCAGATGTTGCCATCTGAATAGCAGCCAGAGATTCCTCCTTTCAAACCATATGCTAGTCTAGCCACCACTACCATTTTTAAGGACTTTATTTTAGTGTACACCCATGATTGCATTCTTTAAAGAAGCAATTTCCTGTCACTTTCTTTTGTACAGTACCCTAACGTTATGCTGTACCTTAGATACAATGACCAGACCATGACTTGCATTTCAAAAGATTGCTTAATAAGTATATTTTCTATCAAGTGTCAGCAAAATTCTGTAAGTGGAGACAGAAGTAAATCAGTTAGCAATCAGCCAACAGCTATTTTATTCCGGTTGTGTGAGGGACCCTATAATAGATCTTTCAGGAAGGAAAAAGGAACAAAAGAAAGAGAAGAGGTGAGGAGTTTATGTTGACCACTGTCTTCTGGTGTCTTATGATGCATCACAAACAGACTTATTTCCACTGTTCTTATTCTCTGCTAAAATACTATCCCTAAAAATGTGCCGCTTAATTTTGGTGATCATATTTCAAAGGAATAATAGATATGGAAAAAGGCAATTTTATAAAAGTACCATTAACTGTTCATTTTTAAGGGAACAATTAAAATGCTACCTATTGCAAATTGCTCAAGCTTAATTTCATTTCACCAAGGATAGGAAAATGATCAAATATTTTTTGATTTTTTAATCTTGCTGATTAGCTGAACTAGTTCCTACCATGAGCAGCTAATGGGAAGGGGTGGTATTCCAGACTATATAGATTCATTATTTGTTCCTGTCCCTCCCACTTCTCCAGTGTAGAAGTGTTGGTTCATAAAGCTGTGAAATCATTTACATTTTCCTTTTACCTAATGCTTCCTTAAAATGGCACATGCATCCCTTGCTTTGGAAAGTGGTAGCTACTGTGCCTTTCTCTAGCTCCTATTTTCCTTATCAATAATACTTAGTTCCAGTAGCGATAGTGGCAGCCTTAGAGGAATTTCAACAAGAAGACTTAGGCAGAAACTACTCTTCATTTAAAAAAGTTTTACTTGTCAAATAAAGATTGAATATATTCAACATGTCCAACATGATGATTTGATACACATACACACTGTATAATGATTACCACAATCAAATTAATGAATACGTCCATCACCAGCCATCCTGCACGGTGGATCCCCAGAACTTGTTCATTTTAGCACTGAAAGTTTGTACTTTGATCAACATCCCTCCAGTTCCCGTACCCCTGCCCCTGGCAACCACTGTTCTACCCTCTGCTCCTATGAGTTCAGCCTTTTTCAGATTTCATGTATGTATTAGTCCATTCTTGCACTGCTATAAAGAAATACCTAAAACTGGGTAATTTATAAAAAAAAAAAAAAAGAGGTTTCATTGGCTCATGATTCTGCAGGCTCTACAGCAGGGGTGTCCAATCTTTTGGCTTCCCTGGTCCACATTGGAAGAATTGCCTTAGGCCACACATAAAATACACTAACACTAACTAACAATAGCTGATGAGCTAAAAAAAAAAAAAAAAAAAAAAAAATTGCAAAAAAATCTCCTTATACTTATGTATGTGTCTGTGTGTGTGCGTGCGTGTGTGTGTGTATTATCTTAATTCTCAAAATATCCTTAAAAGGCAAACACAAGTATTAGTGTATTTGGCAGATGCAGAGATCAAAGTTCACACACAGTAACTACATCATGAAGCCAGGTGCCAAATGCTAGAGGCCACATTCTGAAACACCTCTCAGCTCCATCACACACTCAGATTATGTGCGTCGTCTCCTAGCTCTGAGAATACAGTTCAAACTCCTCAATTCAGTATATAAAGCTTTATAGCATGGCTTTGGTTTATGACTTTATTTTCATTACACTATTTGTTGGAGCTATTCACAATAACTTGTGCCATGCCTGAACGCATATTATTTGTTTTTTGGAACATCTGTTAAACATGCAATACTTTACGGAACATATACATATCACTGTACTGCTCGATTAATTTTCTTTTTTTTTCCCAATAGGTTTTTGGGGAGCAGGTGCTGTTTGGTTACATGAATACACTCTTTAGTGGTGATTTCTGAGATTTTGGTGCACCCATCATCTGAGCAGGTACACTGTACCCAATGTGTAGTCTTTTACCCCTCACACCCTTTCCCCCAAGTCCCCAAAGTCCACTGTATCATTCTTATGCCTTTGCATCCTCATAGCTTAGCTCTCATGACTGAGCACACAGGATGTTTGTTTTTCCATTCCTGAGTTACTTTACTTAGAATAATGGTCTCCAATTCCACCCAGGTTGCTGCGAATGCCATTATTTCATTCCTTTTTATGGCTGAGTAGTATTCTATGGTATGTGTGTGTGCGTGTGTGTGTGTGTGTGTGTGTATATACCATAATTTATTTATCCACTCATTGTTCTTGCTGGAGTAAGATGGTATCACATTGTGGTTCTCATTTGCATTTCCCTGATCGTTAGTGATGTTGAGCAATTTTTCATGTTTGTTGGCCATTTGTATATCTTCTTTTGAGAATTGTCTATTCATGTCCTTAGCCTACTTTTTTTTTTTTTCTTGAGACAGAGTCTCGCTCTGTCTCCCAGGCTGGAGTGCAGTGGCACGATCTCGGCTCACTGCAACCTCCGCCTCCTGGGTTCAAGTGATTCTTCTGCCTCAGCCTCCTGAGTAGCTGGGACTACAGGCGTGTGCCACCACGCCTGGCTAATTTTTTGTATTTTTAGTAGAGACGGGGTTTCACCGTGTTAGCCAGGATGGTCTTGATCTCCTGACCTTGTGATCCACCCGCCTTGGCCTCCCAAAGTGCTGGGATTACAGGCATGAGCCACCGCGCCCAGCCTAGCCCACTTTTTGATGGGATTTTTTTTTTTTTTCTTGCTGATACGTTTGAGCTCCTTGTAGATTCTGGATATTAGTTCTCTATCAGATGTATAGATTGCAAAGATTTTCTCCCACTCTGTGGGTTGTCTATTTATTCTGTTGACTGTTTCTTTTGCTGTGCAGAAGCTTTTTAGTTAATTAAGTTCCATCTATTTTTCTTTGTTTTTGTTGCATTTGCTTTTGGGTTCGTGGTTATGAAGTCTTTGCCTAAGCCAATGTCTAAGAGGGTTTTTCCGATGTTATCTTTTGGAGTTTTTATAGTTTTATGTCTTAGATTTAAGTCCTTGATCCATCTTGAGTTCAAAATCTCATAATATTTTAAGAAAGTTTACGAATTTGTGTTGGGCCACATTCAAAGCCATTCTGGGCCACATGTGGCCTGTGGGCCGTGGGTTGGACCAGCTTGCTCTACAGGAAGCATGGCTGGGGAGGCGTTAGAAAATTTACAATCATGGCAGAAGGTGAAGGGGAAACAGCATGTCTTCACATGGCCAGAGCAGGAGGAAGAGAGTGAAGGGGGAGGTACCACATACTTTTTTTTTTCATGGTTCAGGCTTTACTGGGCATCACACAGGGCTGGGGTAGGGACCCAGCAAAGGGAGCAGGGCCTGCAGATGGTCTTTGAGGACAGTGCTGGGGAGCTCAGGGATCAGTCCAGCTTCTCAAAGAAGAGACAAGCACTGATAGGAAAAGCAGTCAGGTTGGTGTTAGTGCAGGAAAAGGGAGATGTTAGGAGGGGGACTTTGATGGAGGAGAGTGGGGAGCTGAAGCTTTAAAGATCCTCAATGCGAGGAGGGATCATGTTAGCAGAAAGGAAGCCAATGAGGCCTTGGGGAAAAGAAGAGAGTGGAAACAACGAAAAAGGAAGAAGGCTGGTCCAGGGAGTCGAGCTGTTCTCCAGTGTTCTCCAGGCTCCCAGGCAGCAGGGTCGGCTCCTCCCTCCCATCTTCTGGCATCGCAGAGCCCTATTTGCTGTTCCACGTAGCTGACTTCCCAGAGGACCTCGGAGGCATTGGCTGGACTTCATGTAGGCAGAGATCTTCTTCAAACCCTCAATTCGGGAGATGAAGTCCTTCAGGTTTGGGAAGGCGTCCAGGCAGCTGGGGTCAAATATACAGTTCAGGTCAAGGATGTCATAGGCAAGGAAGTCCACAAAGGTGATCTTGTCTCCTGCAAACCATGGCCACTTCCCCAGAAACTGTGAGTAGAGCTTTAGCTTTTCAGGGAGTTCCTCCAGGTACTTTGGCTTCAGTTTCTCAAATTCTGGGATATAGCAGATCATGGCCAGCTGCATCAGGTTGTCTACAGTCTGGTTCTCTGAAATGTCCATACAAATCTTCTCCTCTTCTGTCTCCTCACACAGGTTGTTCTTGCGGGCAATGTGGCACAGGATGTCATTGCTCTGGGTGATCTTTGAGCCCCATCAAACAAGTAGGGCAGATTGGGAAAGTCCAGGCCCAGCTTGAATTTTTCATTCAGCTACTGGCTTCTGTCATAGTCAGGAGAGTCCCCCATCGTGTACTTCTTTTCCTTGTAGCTTGAGTCTGTGTATTCAAGGAGCAGGCGGATGGCATGTGCCAGCCCGTGAATGTCCCCATACCCCAGTGTCATGGGCATGGTTCTCGTTGGTGCAGATTCTGCAGACCAGTGCTACACACTTTTAAACAACCAGATCTCATGAGAACTCACTCACTATCACGAGAACAGCAAGGGGGAAATCTGCCCCCATGATAAATCACCTCCTGCCAGCGCCCGCCCCTAACACTGGGGATTACAATTCAACATGAGATTTGGGCAGGGACACAAATCCATACCATATCAACGTATAAATGAGATCATACAATATTTGTCCTTCTGTGCCTGGCTTATTTCACTCAGCATAATGTCCTCCAGGTTCATCCGTGTTGTTCCAAATGGCAGGATTTCCTTGCTTTTTATGGCTGAATAACTTTCCATTGTATGTATGTACCACATCTGTGAGGCTGGCTATTATCAAAAAGACGAGAGACAACAACTATTGGCAAAGGGGCAGAGAAAAGGGAACCATTGTACACTGTTGGTGGAAATGTAGATTGGTATACCCATTGTGGAAAATAGTATTATGGTTCCTTTAAAAATTAAAAATGGAACTACCATATGATCCAGCAGTCCCACTGCTGGGTACATATACAACAGGAATGAAATTAGTAGGTTGAAGTCCTATCTGCACTCTCATGTTCATTGCAGCATTAGTCATAATAGCCAAGATATGGAGCCAAGACTGACCTAAGTGTCTGTCTATGGAGGAATGGATAAAGAAAATGTGGTACAAACAACTTACTCTTTGTGCACCTTGAAGAACATCTAGACTTAGGACAGACAACTTTCCTATCATAACTTTTTAACAGAAACTAGTAATATATGGGATCTGTATTTTTTTCAGTACAGATAAGCTATGTTATTCACCTTAGGCTTACAGGATGGGATGTGTAGACAGGCTTTTAGAAGCTGTTTTCTTTCATCTTAGTCAACATGCTTGCAGTTTAGGACTTGCCCACAGATTAGAGGGGCCTTTTATGGATTTATAGGACAATTGGCTAAATTTTCTTAGCCAGTATGGAGAACTGAAGCAGGGACAGCCCACAGCCTAGTCAGCTATGTTTTGGTTTTTGGTGTTGGGTTTTTTGACACAGAGTTTCACTCTCTTTGCCCAGGCTGGAGTGCACTGTCGTGATCTCGGCTCATTGCAGCCTCCACCTCCTGGGTTCAAGCTATTCTCCTGCCTCAGCCTCCTGAGTAGCTGGGATTGCAGGTGCCCGCCACCACACCTGGCTAATTATTTTCGTATTTTTAGTAGAGATGGGGTGTCACCATGTTGGGCAGGCTGTTCTCAAACTCCTGGCCTCAAGTGATCCACCCACCTCAGCCTCCCAAAGTGCTGGGATTACAGGCATGCGCCACCACGCCCGGCTGTTTTTTATTATTTTTAATAATAGCTCAAGTATATCCAGTAATTCTAATTCTAGGTGTTTAGCCAAGAGAAATGCAAACATGCCCATGTAAAAACTTGTACCTGAATGTGCCTACCAATCTTATTCATAGAAACCAAAAAGTGGACACAACCCAAATGTCCAGCGGTGGATGTATCAGTAAACAAAATGCCGTCTATCCATACAATAAAATATTACCCAGCAATAAAAAAGAATGAAATACTAAAACATATTACAACATGGATGAGCCTCAAAAACATTATGCTAAGTGAGAGAAGCCAGTCACAAAACACCACATACTGTATGATCCCTTTGGGATGAAATGTCCAGAATAGGCAAATCTGTAGAGACAGAAAGTAGATTCGTGGTAGCCATGGGCTGGGGGAGGCAAGGAGGGGAGGGAAAAGGGGAATGACTGTTAATGGGTATGGGGTTTCTTTTTGGGGTGATGAAAATGTTTTAAAATGGATCCTGGTGATGCTTGCACAGTTCTGAATATACTGAAAGCCACAGAATTGCACACTATAAACAGGTGCATTATATAACATATGCATTGTATCTCAGTTAAGCTGATGTTTAAAAAATAGCTCAATCATAATTTCTCACTCAGGTGTGGGTTAGGAATATGACTTCCTTTCAAAGAGTACAGTGTGGAAAGAGGGGAAAAAAAAGAATAACTTTATCATGGAGAAAGCTGACAAATACTCCCTCAGCAAGGTGGTCAAGGCTGACATGATGTGATAAGGACAGCGCTTACCTCTGTGGTCTCCCTCCCCCAAACCCACAACCCCAGTCGAACCATGAGAGACACCAGACAAACCCCAACTGAAGGACTTTCTATAACATACCCAGCCAGTCCTCTGCAAAACTGTCAAGGTCATCAAGAACCAAGAAAGCCTAAGAAACTCACAACCAAGAGGAGTCCAAGGCAACAGGATGGCTAAGTGAAATGCGGCACCCTGGATGGGATCCTGGGACAGAAACAGGATGCGAGGGAAATACTGGGGACATCTGAATGAAACATGGGCTCTAATAATAATCTATACCAACATGGGTCCATTAATTGTGACAAATGTATCATACTAATAATGGGAAACTGGGATTTGCCTAACTTCTTTGTGTCTCTTTCCTCATCTCCAAAGTAGGGGTATTAATGGTACCTACATCAGTGGTTTGTGGGGTGTAAGTGATTTAAGCCATTATATAATGTTGAACAGTGCCTGATAGTAAGTGCTCAATACCTGTTAGCTACCATTACTATAGTTATTCATAATTTCAGACATTTTGTTTTAAAATGAGAGAGAGAGGTTAAGAAAAAATCTACTTAGTGCAACCATAAAGCTAACTCTTTTAAAAGAGGTTCAGAAGTGCTGCCCTTGCCTGATGTTTATTAAGTAAACACTTTTTTCAGAGGGAGGTGATAGAGAATTGAATACATAGGTACCTTTTTCTCTTAAGCCATCTACTTTTAAGATAAAGTTGGAAGGAAGTGGAATAAAGTATATACACCCAAGGGGTAAAATGTAATGGGAATACTTTATATACTGCATAAGGGAGGAGAAATAGCAAGGAAACTGTACATAGTTAGTCCCCAAATGAAAAACACCCAGCTCGGCCGGGCGCGGTGGCTCACGCCTGTAATCCCAGCACTTTGGGAGGCCGAGGCAGGCAGATCACGAGGTCAGGAGATCGAGACCATCCTGGTTAACATGGTGAAACCCCATCTCTACTAAAAATACAAAAAAATTAGCCGGGCGTGGTGGTGGGAGCCTGTGGTCCCAGCTGCTTTGGAGGCTGAGGCAGGAGAACGGCATGAACCTGCGAGGCAGAGCTTGCAGTGAGCCGAGATTGCGCCACTGTACTCCAGCCTGGGCGACAGAGCTAGACTCCTTCTCAAAAAAAAAAAACAAACACCCAGCTCACAAATATCACACATGTATGTATACACACACAAATATTATAAATATAGTGAATTACAAAATACACAGTGCCTGGTTAAATTTGAATTGCAGATAAACAGCAAGTACATTTTTTTAGTATAAATTTGTCTCAAATATTGCATGGGACATACACTAAACAATGATTTATCTGAAATTCAAATTTAACTAGGCATCCTGTATTTTTATTTGCTAAAGTTGGCAAACCTGCTGAAAGAGCAATATGCATTTCAGGTGTGGTGTGGTGGCTCAGGCCTATAATCCCAACACTTTGGGAGGCCGAGGCAGGCAGATCATTTGAGGTCAGGAGTTCGAGACCAGCCTGGCCAACATGGCAAAACCCCATCTCTACTAAAAATACTAAAAAATTAGCTGAGCGTGGTGGTAGACGGCTGTAATCCCAGCTACTGAGGAACCTGAGGTACGAGAATCACTTGAACCCAGGAGGCAGAGGCTGCAGTGAGCCGAGTTTGTGCCACTACACTCTAGCCTGGGACAGAGTGACACTCCATCTCAAACAAAAATACAAATGATCATCATGCATTTCAATGTTTATTATGTTTTCTTTCTAAGATAATCATGAGGCAGGGCGTGGTGGCTCACGCCTGTAATCCCAGCACTTTGAGACGCCAAGGAGGGTGGATGACTTAAGCCCAGGAGTTCACGACCAGCCTGGGCAACATGGTGAAACCTCATCTCTACAAAAAATACAAAAAAAAAAATACAAAAATTAGCTGTGTGTGGTGGCACATACCTGAAGTCCCAGCTACTTGGGAAGCTGAGGTGGGAGGATCACCTGAACCCGGGAGGCAGAGGCTGCAGTGAGTCACTGCACTCCAGCTTGGGTGACAGAGTGAGACCTTGCCTCAAAAAAAAAAAAAAGAGATCATCATAAGAAACTTAGAAAACTGATCAGAAGTCCCTCTGAATGTCTCATGCATTTGCTAAGCAGCAATTCTATAAGCTGCAGTGATGCTGCTGTGTTTCCGTCAAAGGTCACCAACTTGTTGGAAAAAAAATTAGAAGTTGCAACAATTAATCTTTAAGGAAATTAATTTATCAAATCACCTTTTCTATTTAAATTCAAGAATGAAAATGTTTTATATTATAATTTTGAAGTTTCAGTGAGAAAAAAAGGAGAAAATGTTAGTGAATGAAAGAGAAGCAGAGAAGAAGAACGGCACATGTGGAGATGCAGAGAGGCAAGGGACAGAGACAGAGAAAGGCAGACGGGAATGAGCGGGGAGCAAACAGAGGAGAGAGTAGGACAAAGGCAGCCAGGCACAGGAGGCTCCGGGGTGAACTGCTGTGCAGAGGCTGTGGTCTCAACAAGCCGGGAGAGCACATCGGGGCAGTTGGGGTGCACTGGTCCTCGGAGCCAAGTCAATGTCACCCTAAGGACTAGAAGAAATCAAGCTAAGGGTTGGATGTAGGGTATCCTATATACCCTGCTGCTAAAGAACCTTTTGCTTTAAGCTGAAATGAGAATATTAGAAATGAAGAAAGGAAGGAGTGAGGGACGGAAAAGGGGAAAAGGAAGGCAGGAAGAAAAGGTGTCCAGCTTTCTTTTTAGTTGTGTGTAATAATATATCTAACTCAACGGGAGGGACCTTAAAAAATAACAGTCTTTTTTTAATGTGCCTTCCAGCTTTCTTTATTTTTAATTTTTGTGGGTACACAGTAGGTGCATATATTTATGGCACATATGAGATGTTTTGATACAGGCATGGGCCCTGTGAAATAAAAACATCACGGAGAACGGGGTAACCATCTCCTCCAGCAATACAATGGACCATCTTGAGTTTGGCTTGGGAATTAAACAAATCTCTCTCTCTCTCTCTCTCTCTCTCTCTCTCACACACACACACACACCCCGTGATTAGACTCTACATGTTTGACCCTGATTCAGTTCTGTTTCCTTTCCAGCATCCTTGAACCTGGCAAAGTGGCAAAGGTGGGGAAGAGCTGAGTCACCAAAGATAAAGTATAATTCAAGTAATCCATCAGTAAATCATAAAGATTTAGTTGTATGTTAAATTGTTACTAGGCCCAAAGAGTCAGACTTTGAGAAAAGATTTTGAGCTGTTATACTTTGGATCATTCAGAAAATGAAAAATGGTAGTATTTTACTCAGGAAATTTCATTTCTACTATGTGAGTCTTTTTAAAGCACATGGATGTGGAAATTTTAGAGGAAAACGTCCTTATATATCATTGAAATGAAATGTAAGTGTGCTTCTTGTTAAGGTGTGCACGTATCAAAAGTCTTTGTTGTATAGGCCCTCGTTCTCTGAGGAGAAAATGCCTAATATTAACAAACAAGGATGGTGAGAATAGTATTTGGGGTTGTTTAATTTAGAAAGAAGGCTGGATAATAGCCAACAGATTTCTTGGCTTTAAATAAGACCCTGGTGACATGTTTCATTTTGATTTCTGAGATTAATTAATTATGGGAAAAATCTTAGAATTTATTTAAAGGGTCACATGGGAAAAGTCATGCAGCAGGAGAGAGGTTTGGTCTGAGATGGAGGAGGAGTTCCAAGATAGGATGACTGGCATTTGGAAAATTACTGAGAAACAAATAATGGCTAATGTTCATGTTTTCTAAATTAGAAAGGAGAAATTATTTTTGATACCACAGTAGAGACTGTTAGAACCTTTACGCAATTTTGTGGGGTGGGGGGCGGGGGAAGAACTTGGTGTACACGGAATGGGAAACTTTCCAAATTATCCAGTATTGCGTCTCTAGTATCTAGCACAATGCTTGAGATATAGATTTTCTACTGAAACGTTGGATGACACAATCTATTTTTTGCATATGGATTGTGCGATCCAACATTTAAGTAGAAGGGTGAATTCAAGAGCAGTTGCACATTCTGATAAATGGAGAAACTGTAAGATTAAAAAGAAGGTTCCGGCTGGGCGCGGTGGCTTATGCCTGGAATCCTAGCACTTTGGGGGGCAGAGGCGGGCGGATCACCTGGGGTTAGGGGTTTGATACCAGCCTGGCCAACATGGAGAAACCCCATCTCTACTAAAAAAGAAATACAAAAACTAGCCGGCCTGGTGGCATGTGCCTGTAATCCCATAATCCCAGCTACTTGGGAGGCTGAAGCAGGAGAATTGCTTGAACCCGGGAGGCGGAGGTTGCAGTGAGCTAAGATCGGGCCATTGCACTCCAGCCTGAGCAACAGAGTGAGACTCTGTCTCAAAAAAAAAAAAAAAAAAAAAGAAGGTTCATTGGAGAAAGAAATACAGACCATTTTATTAGACTGGAACTGGCTTCAGCAATTTAGGTTCTTTAAGCATCTGCTAAGGTTACTGCAAAAAGGCCTGAGTGTAGCCAAAGCAACAGATTTTAAAGGAACATACAACGCACCTGTTGAAATTGAAGACGCCAAGGTGAAGATTTATTTTTGGTCTCTTTCTATCTATGTCTGACAATAGTTTCACATAGTATGCTTTTCAATTTTTTTTGGTAAACTGCAGAGTATTTGGGGGGAGTCTTTCTGCTGTAGAATATAATCCCCAGAAACAAACACAGTGGGGAAAAAAATAAAAAGAAAAAAACATAAGCAAAAGATTCCATCTAGAGAGCTCAATTTTAGCTTGTTCTGTCTTCAATCCACTTTCCTCATTGATCTAAGGTCTTCTGCAAAGATAATAAAATTAATGGCAAAGTCACATGTGCCATCACATACTCATGCTTCTATTCTCTACTTCCCCATTTATCTCATCTCTCATCTCCCCTGTCAGAATTCTTTCACAGCTTCTGATTATTTTTTAAAAGCCACGTTAACAATTTGTTCCACATATTAACTACTTTCGCTGGAAAAAAATCTTTAGCCATGATTTAATTCTTTTTTTTTTTCACCAAGTGCCCCTTGCCTAATCTGCCTGCAACTCCAGATTTTGCAGCTTTCCACACACATTGCTTCACATTTTCTCTGAAAAAGATGACTTTTTTAGCATTGCCATTATGTAAATGTTACTCTTCTTACAGAAAATTCTGCTGAAGCTAAATTCCTCCCCACCAGGCACATCAGTTTAGGTAAACAAATCCTTAAATACACTATGTTCTTTCTCTGTTTGGTACAAGTAATCATCTGAAAAAAATTAATCAAGTGATTCTCAAAACTCACAAAGTAAATAGCCAGAGTTTAATTCAATACCATCAAGTTTTCAGTTACAGCGCTTGCTCGTATTCTGCAATGCCTTCTCTTCCACTTAAAACTGCTCAGTGGAGTCAAACTCTGAAAAGTAATAGTTACTTCTTAATAATAGTTACTGTCCCACAAATTCTATCATATTCATGCCAAGAATAAAACTTACACTTTTCTGCATAGGAGTAAGTGGAAAATGGACTTTAATTCCTTTTCCCAATTTAGGATGAATATTTATTCAGTAGCTACGTTGTTTTGGCGCTGTGTTGGGATACAGGTGCAGTTCCTTTCTAGATTCCACATTGTCTGGAATGTTCCATGTGTTGATCCAAAATATACTTTATGTTCCGCAAATGAGAGGAAGAGCTTGGAGGCCTGGATTCTTTTACAACAGTAGTTTTTAAACAATTATTTGAAACAATTCAGTGTTTTGCATATTTTATTTACATTTTCATGACCCATGAGATACTTTTCCCCATATTTGACTTTTACTATTTTGATAACTGTTAATGTAATACATAAATCCCTGAAAAATGCAGAAAATAGCAAGAAAAGAAAAATCACCAGTACTCTGTCCCCCAGAGATAAGACCTTTTCAATGATTCGGAGTATCTGTCTTCAAGTTTTTAGTCAATTTTAACTTTTTTGAAAGTTAGTTTTGCAACCTGCTTTTTAAATAATATTTTGCACGTCCTCCATTTTCAACTGCCTAGGGTGGGAAAACAATTTTGTTAGCTACTATTTCTCATCAAAAATAGTCCAGGATTTGATTATGTGAACTTGTGGGGATGGGGGACATTCCAGGAACAGAAATATCAGTTGCGGCATAGAGGAGAGAAGAGGATCCAAGAGTGCGGCAGTCTAAGGACAATCGGTGCACATTGACAGTCCCCCAAATCCATAACACAGAGCTCAAATTGCTTTGGGTTTCTGCAGATTTTTGAAGTTACTTAAATAAATTTCACCCTACTCACCCTTATAAATCCTTTCCAGTTTTTTTTTTTCAGTCTGAATGGTTAATTATTGGCTTGTAAGTGCTCAGAGAAGTATTAGAGTATAAGAAATATTCACTGGTATTAGTGTTTTAGATTTCAATAATCAGCAATAATTCTTAAATATTTTCCAAATATCTTTTTGGTTTGAATAAAATCATAGCACGTAAATTTTTGCCCTCAAAATATACTAACTCAATAATAGTGATCAAGGCCTGAGATATTATAAAAGTATTGTTCTTTTACATATGATGCATTTAGGATCCTGAAGCTATTATATTTCAATGCTTAATTAGTCATTTCCAAAGATAAGCATTCACTTTGTCTCAAAATGAAACAAACATGAAGTCTTAATTAAGATTTAAATTGGGTGAGGTATTACAGGATCTCAGGTTTGTTATTTTTTTCTAACACACAGGACTCATTTTAGATGGGTTTTGAGCTAACATATTTATGACTTCCATTGGGATGCAAAATAGTATGTTTTTGTTTTTCTTTGGTTTTGTTTTTAACAATCAATTCCCTGCACTAATGGTCTGGATGAATTCAACGTTGAAATGTCCTTCATATTTTTCAGTTAAATTGGTCAAAATGACATGTTGCTCTTTGCTGTTTGTTTGTTTTTTGGCCACTGCACATTAGGTAATTCTTTAAACTAGGAATTTTTTTTTTGCAAGGATCTAGTAAAAGAGAGAAGGGAACATTTGTTGTTAAATATAACAGAATAAATTATAATTGTATGTTTGTAGGTAACTTGTAGATATGTACTGCAATTTCCTAATAAATATTACTTCATTTCTCAGGCAATTCACTATAGAAATTATGCACTCTCCCACAATACAAAAAAACTAATGTCACAAAGGTGAATTCTAAGATACATATTGACAATAAAGAGCCGTAAGCACACGGTGGGCAAAAGTCCTAGCAAACTTGAAAAATATTTAACTGAACAATAATGGAGCAATGCCAGATGCTAAAAGTCACCAAAGATAATTTTAATTGTTGTAGATATAATGGTGTTCAATGACAGCTGTTTTGGAACAAAAAGGTTATTTCCTGAAAATTTCAGTAAGTTTTCTCCTAAAATAAACTCTCATTGATTGTTAAAATTACCAATTGTCCTTAATGGCAAATAGACACTAAAGTTGGCTAATAACTTTAAATATGGAGTCATTCCTACGTGTTGATTTGTAAACACTATCTGGAGGAAAAATTAAAAAGACATAATGTAGCTGAGGGTTATTTCTCCCTATGGAGATATCACAGGACTCTTATGTAAGAGAAGTCGTTGAAAAAATATCTAAAGCAAAAACTACTTACGGACCGAATGTCGCAACTTTCCCACTAAGCACAGCTTCCTCTCTCCTTTCCCCTCTCTTTTTTTGGAAATGACAAGAATAAGCTTTTTTAAAAACTAAATTTTGTGAAATTATAAGTTTAAAAAATTATTTAACAGAAGAGATGTCACATTAGTAAATAAAGGTGTATTTTGTCTGCTGGCCTAGTAGTACTAGAATAAAAACTGCTTTAGATGTCGTGTTTATTTATACATTACAAGCCTATTTTTAAGTTTGTTTGACCCAAGGTTATAATTGTATATGTTACACTTAAGTAAAAGTAATGTGGGGAAACGTAAAGATAAAGAAGGCAGAGTTTCTGTTCTCAAGCCAAGACACATGCTTATTCCATTCATTATTAATTCATTTTATTTCATTTTTCTCTAATTAAGAAAACTAATATATATTCATTATTTTTAAAATTGGAAAGTTCAGAAAAAGATAAAGAATAATCACTTGAATATGCACCATCACCCGGAGATAACCACTGTTAAAACATAGACTTATGGTTTTCCTCTATACATGTGCATGTACAAATATATCTTTTTTTTTTTTTTTTTTGAGACGGAGTCTCGCTCTGTTGCCCAGGCTGGAGTGCAGTGGTGTGATCTCAGCTCACTGCAAACTCTGGCTCCCAGGTTCAAGTGATTCTCCTACCTCAGCCTCTCGAGTAGCTGGAACTACAGGCACGCATCACCATGCCCAGCTAATTTTTGTATTTTTAGTAGAGATGGGGTTTCACCATGTTGGACAGGATGGTCTCAATCTCTTGACCTCGTGATCCATCTGCCTCAGCTTTGGCTCACTGCGACTTCCGCCTCCCATGTTCAAGTGATTCTACTGCCTCAGCCTCCCGAGTAGCTGGGATTACAGGCATGCGCCACCACGCCCTGTTAATTTTTTTTGTATTTTTAGTAGAGATGGGGTTTCTCCATGTTGGTCAGGCTGGTCTCAAACTCCCAACCTTAGGTGATCCACCCGTGTCAGCCTCCTAAAGTGCTGGGATTACAGGCTTGAGCCACTGCACCTGGCCAAATATATCTTTAAACAAGAAGTAGATAGTGGGGTTTTTTTGTTTTTGTTTTGTTTTGTTTTGTTTTTAGATTTTAGTTATCAGTTTAACAATGATCAGAAAAGAACTGACTTTCTTTTCTTTTCTTTTCTTTTCTTTTTTTGAGACAGAGTTGCTCTGTCACCCGGGCTGGAGTGCAACGGCACCATTTCGGCTCACTGCAACCTCTACCTGCCAGGTTCAAGTGATTCTCCTGCCTCAGCCTCCTGAGTACCTGGGATTACAGGCGCCTGCCACTATGCCTGGCTAATTTTTGTATTTTTAGTAGAGACAGGGTTTCATCATGTTGGTCAGGTTGGTCTCGAACTCCTGACCTCAGGTGGTACACCCGCCTTGGCCTCCTAAAGTGCTGGGATTACAGGCATGAAACACTGCACCCAGCCAGAACTCACATTTTTTAAAGAACTCGCATTGTCCTTACGTACCACAAGAATTCCCATTTTCCTGAGATATTTAAGAATCTTTTTTTATTTCATTCTAGTCCTGCCTTGTGGGATCCATAGCATTCAATCATATATGGTAACTAGGTAGCATTCCAGTATTTTCCACTTAAGTATTCCTTTTAAGATGCTTGGTTTTAAGCAAAACATTTATGTAAGGGCTTTTATATGTCAAAATAATGTATTAATATTAAATCTATGTTTTTAAAAGATTAAAGTACAGAAAATTTCCATGAGGCTAAGTCTACTCAAACAAGTGATTAAACATGGAATTAAACATGGAATTAATCACTAGTGTCTGCCAATCAAATGTTTTAGAATTTAGTAGTTTTTGTTTCACTCTCATGTGTGGGATACATTCTAATGTTTTAATACATTTATTAATTTATTCTGTAGTAATACTACACTGACTTTAAAAAGCATACATCTGTATGTTCTGACATGAATAGACCTTCTTAAGGAAAAAGTTCGCAGAAAAAAATGTATTTTGAACAATTTATGCTGAACAGTAATAAAAGCACATATGCTAAATTACATATGTGTAGAAGTATACATATTTGCTTCTGTTTGTGTGGAAATGCATAGAAAAGAGACTAGCAAGAAACACCTCAATTTGGGAAAGGAAGTGGAAGTGGGGAGGTTGTGAGGGGGAACCTGAGCAATTTATTCTAGAGATTTCTATATTCCTTTCTGCAAGAATATATTCATGCATTAATGATATCATCGCTTTTAAATGAAATAAACATTCTTTTACTACTTATATTGGTGCTTCACTACTCTGAATTCTGGTCCCCATCTCTAAGAAAGTTGAGCACTCCCAGAAAAGATGTCTGCATTGCACTTTGCACTTTCCCCACATCCCTAGCATTAGTGCCTTGGCTCAGTAAGTCCCCCTCAGTAGCGCATGTCTTTCTTGAACCTATAAAATAATTACCTAGAGTGTGATTTAGAAGCCACCGCTCCACAGACCAGCAAAGCCATTATCTTGTGGAGGAATCTACAAAGAGCTCTGGGTATGAATTTCATTGTAAGTCCTTATAATAAAGTTACAAACAAAAACTGGGATTAATTTTCTTTTCTAGTATGTTATTAAAAGTTCAGTTTAAATAAAGTTTAACCACACTTGGCACATCGTTTTCAAAAATAAGATCTGGGAGAACAGGAACTAGTAACTTCTAGTTCTGCTGCAGGACCAGCCAAGAGCTCTGCGATGGGCATCATTTTTTTCTATTAAAAAAAAAAAAAAGAGGTCTCGGTGCTCTACTGAGAACAGCAACTGATGGAAAGGAAGAAGGTATTGGATTTTACAATGTGAACACAGGAAGGAAAAGTGTACGTGGAGCCCCTCCCCCAGCTGCTACTATTTGCCCTGAACCTAGATATAGGGTAGGGCCTGGTTTGATGTGGCAAGTGTAGTTCCGAATTGTGGTTACACAAGAAATTCAGTCTGCTTCATTATGAATGATGTTCATCATATTAATGAATTCCTAAATGAGAAAAGGTGAGATGGACATTTTTTGCAGGTGATTTCTTTCCTAAAACACACTTACACAGTACCAAGCAGCTTCAGTTGTTCACACTGGTAGGTTTTTTTTTCAGATCTCTTGTGATCCAGCCCCAGAAGTGGAAGTGTGGCTAGACAGGCATCAGTCCCTTCATTCTGAAGACTTTTTCTTTTTTCCCTGGCTATCTTTCCTTAATTGATCATCATGGGCAAACCTCTGTCATCTTATTTCTTTTCTTTTTTTTTTTTTGAGACAGAGTCTCGCTCTGTCGCCCAGGCTGGAGTGCGGTGGCGCGATCTCGGCTCACTGCAAGCTCTGCCTCCCGGGTTCACGCCATTCTCCTACCTCAGCCTCCCAAGTAGCTGGGACTACAGGCGCCCGCCACCACGCCCGGCTAATTTTTTGTATTTTTAGTCGAGACAGGGTTTCACTGTGTTAGCCAGGATGGTCTCGATCTCCTGACCTCGTGATCTGCCCGCCTCGGCCTCCCAAAGTGCTTAGATTGTAAGCATGAGCCACGGCGCCCAGCCTCCACTGACAAAGATTTCTAAAGAGCAGGGGACACTCACTCTCTGTGCTTTCTCACCACTGTCAGTAACCAGCACATGACTGAGAGCCGGACTCACAAGTTAGGCTAAGCTGAGTCACAATCAGCGCTATTGCAAACTAGTTGTACGACTCTGGTCAAGATCTTCTGTGCCTCAATTTATTCATCTGTAATCTAAGAATGATAATATTAATATTAATAATGCCTTCCCTCAAAGGACCCTAGTGAAGATTAAATAGCACAGCAGTTTACAGTGCCTGGTACGTTCACAGTAGGTGCTTAATAAATGTTTCTGACTGGCGTGGCTTCTGCTGCTGTCTTGGTTCTCGTCAAAGTTCCCAGGCCTATCTTATTGGACTTCTCTCTGCCGTATGACAGTGTTGTCTGCTCTTTGCCTTTGACCTTCATCCTCCCAGGTCGTTCTCATTTTTCTTTTTTCTGCCCTTCTAGCTGATCCTTCTCAGATTCCACTACCCCTTAAAAGCTCACATTCCCCACAGAGACCACCCCAGCTTGCCCTTCCTGGAGATCTCTTTCCCATCAACGGCTTCCATCGCTAGGCAGACAATGATGACCCCACATTGCACGTCCATCCCAGACCCCTTCCCGAAGTAACAAGCATGGATAATCATGGTCTGTGGACATCTTCACCTGGCTCTTCCCCACAAACACCAAAAACTTCACATGTCTCAAATTGAGCCCAATTGCTCACGTCAGAAACCTGAGGTCAACTTAGGCTGTCTAGTGCAAATGATTTTGTTTGTTTGCTTGTTTGTTTGTTTTTTAAAAGGCCTTGGACTCTACCTTCTAGGTTGTTTTTTTTAAAAAAAAAAAAAAAAAGAGTCTCTCTCTGTTGCCCAGGCTGGAGCACAGTGGCACGATCACAGCTCACTGCAGCCTCGACCACTAGGGCTCAAGTGATCCTCCTGCCTCAGTCTCCCAAGTAGCTGGGACTACAGGTGCACACCACAACGCCCAGCTAACTTTTTAGATTTTTTGTAGAGACAAAGTCTCACTATGTTGTTACGGCTGGTCTCGAACTCCTGGGCTCAAGCCATTCTCTTGCTTCCCAAAGTGTTGAGATTACAGGCGTGATCCACCGCCCTTGGACCCCAAGTATTTCTGTATGGCTACATCCCACTCATCCTTCAAGATTAAGCTCAGGTATTTCTTATTTGGGAAGCCTTCCCATTAAGCAACCTGGGTTAGGTTTCTCCCCTTCCTATGTAACTCCATGGCACCATGTTATTGCCATGTTTATTGCACTTTCTGCATTGTAATCTTTTTTTTTTTTTAACTTTTCTGCCTCCTCTACTGGACTGTGAGCTCCCTAAAAGCAGTATCTTTTGCCTTTCACCCTAACACAGTACAGGGCAAAGAGGATGTGCTTAATAAGGATTTGAAAGCGAACCTGTACTTAGCTCACCCTTCAAGCTTGATTAACTCCACTGCTCTCTCAGGCATACTGATGTCAGCCTAGAATTTAGCAAGATGAGGGACAGATAGTTCAATAACATTCTAAAGAATTTACAAAATAGTAAATCTGTTCCTAGATCATTAAGAGTTAACTGTGTACTGGAGTTCGAGGGAGCCTTGCCAAGTCAATAAATTACTTGCTGTTTACTGAATACCAACTGTTTCCCCACATGCTGAATATGTTTACTATTTCCATTGCTTGCATTTCTTACTGGCAGTAATTGGAATTAAACTTTTTTTTTTTCGTGAGAAGGAAGAGATTCCTTTGGTAAGATATCATCTTAAATGATGGCTCTCAAATACTTGAAAATGCAATTTTTCTCTGTCTTAGAGTGTGGGATTTAGACTCTAATTTGCATGATAAAAAACATTAAAAAAACTAGCCTTGTATTATGAGCTCTAACAAAATTTTCAGTTTACTCGTTTTGACCTTCCCATTATGGCAGTGGCTCTCAAATTTTAACGTCTGTGAAAAGCACTTGAGTCAAAGAATGAGAGATGGAATTGGGAATGAAAATATCATGACTTTTTTGGAAATCTTTCAGTTGTTTACAAGGAAAAAATTGTTTATGAAAATTTATGTAGTTAAAATTAAAACTTAGGCCAAGCGTGGTGGCTCACACCTGTAATCCCAGCACTTTGGGAGGCCGAGGCGGGTGGATCACCTGAGGTCAGGAGTTCGAGACCAGCCTGGCCAACATGGTGAAACCCCATCTCTACTAAAAATACAAAAATTAGCCAGGTGTGGTGGCAGGCACCTGTAATCCCAGCTACTAGGGAGGCTGAGGCAGGAGAATCGCTTGAACCTGGAAGGCAGAGGCTGCAGTTAGCCAAGATCGTGCCACTGCACTCCAGCCTGAGCAAAAGGGCAAGACTCCGTCTCAAAAAAAAAAAAAAATCATAAGATATCACCCCAGATGCATCTTAAATTTCAGATTCATGGACTCAACCAGGTAGTTCTAATTAGTCCAGGAATCCTAGATCCCACCTTTCTGGGATTAGAAACAAACAAATAAACAAAACAATAACAATAACAAAACACTAAGTGTTTGACATGGATATGAGAACCGCTGATTATTGATTTTTTCTTTTCCTTTTTTTTTTTTTTTTTTTTTTGAGATGGAGTCTTGTTCTGTCGCCCAGGCTGGAGAGTGCAGTGGTGCAATCTCGGTTCACTGCAAGCTCCGCCTCCTGGATTCACGCCATTTTCCGGCTGATTATTGATTTTTAAGTGGAAACACTTTTAAGTGATCTTGAAAGTTATCAGTTTAAGAACAGATACTTCTTTCATAAACAAATTGACAAAATAGCAAAAAAAATTGCTGAAAAAAATTATCAGTTTAAAACACTACAAGTAGTTAACACTGAAAGTTTTTAGTTTGCCAGAATTCTTAGATTTATCTTAGAAATAGTCCAAATTATATCAGTTTTTTTGTTTGTTTGTTTTTGTGACAGAGTCTCGCTGTGTCACCAGGCTGGAGTGCAGTGGCTCGATCTCGGCTCACTGCAACCTCTGCCTCCTGGGTTCAAGCGATTCTCCTGCCTCAGCCTGCCGAGTAGCTGGGACCATAGGCACGAGTCACCACGCCCAGCCAATTTTTGTATTTTTAGTAGAGATGGGGTTTCACCATGTTGGCCAGGATGGTCTCGATCTCTTGACCTCATGATCCGCCTGCCTCGGCCTCCCAAAGTGCTGGGGTTACAGGTGTGAGCCACTGCGCCCAGCCTATATTACATTTTTTACATTAGATTGTTTCCCTTCTAGAATGTCAGTTGAATAAAGGGCCTATTAAATTCTGTGGTTATTAGACAGTGTCTAATCTTTAGGCACCACAGATTAACAAGATTGTTCTTTATGAATTGATCCATTTATAAATATTCACTGAGTACCTACCATGTATCAGGCACACAAGCACTTTGTATGTAAAGTGCTGGGATTTGAGGAGTTCTTCCTGTTTGGAATAGAGTGTTATTTTGAACATAATAGTAATTCAATAAATGTGTGTTGAGTCACTGATTAAATTTAGCATAGAAAATACTATTATTTGAGCTCTTTTGAAATCTATACAAGAATGCTGTCAGAAAAAGTTGCATTGTTAGAACAAGTAAGTATCAGGAAATCCCCTTTGTAGTGGTGGCACTTTAGTGATATCAACCATAAAAACATATTCAGGGATCATAAGGTAAAGTTGAACAATACACTGAATCCTCTTAAAACACAAAAAGCAAAATTAAAGGGAGTATAGAACACACACTTAAACTAAAAATGTACTTTTTAACATTAATTGGATAATTTCCAACCCAATTTGCTAAGATAGTGCCAAACGGTGTTCCATTCTGGAAAGTAATCCATTATAGTATATTCATTATAGTATGAGAGTAAAATGAAGTGCTTGACTTCTAATTCAAGAGAGTAGACCTGAAGAAGTATATGTATTTAGCAGCCCTCCAAAAATAGTCCCAAAACTCCATTAAAATGATCATCTTAAATGATCACTTGGCCTGGTGAGGTGGCCCATTCCTGTAATCCCAGCACTTTGGGAGGCCCAGGCGAGAGGATCACTTGAGGCCAGGAGTTTAAGACTAGCCTGGGCAACATAGCAAGACACACTATCTACATTGTTTTTTTTAATCAGCTGGGCATGGTGGCACGCATCTGTAGTCCCAGTTACTCAGGAGGATGAGGCAGGAGGACCACTTGAGCCTGGAAGTTTGAGGTTGCAGTAAGCTGTGTACTCCAGTCTGGGCAACAAAGAGAAACCCTGAGAAAGAAGAAAGAAAGAAAAAGAAGAAAGAAAGAAAGAGAGAGAGAGAGGAAGGAAGGAAGGAAGGAAGGAAGGAAGGAAGGAAGGAAGGAAGGAAGGAGAGAGAGAGAAAGAAAGGGAGAAAGAGAGAGAGGAAGGAAGGAAGGAAGGAAGGAAGGAAGGAAGGAAGGAAGGGGAGAGAGAGAGAAAGAAAGGGAGAAAGAGAGAGAGGGCGGGAGGAAGGGAAGAGGAAAAGAAGGAAGGGAGGAAGAAAGGAAGGAAGGAAGGAAAGAAGGGAGGGAGGAAGGAAGGAAGGAAGGAAAGAAGGGAGGAAGGAAGGAAGGGAGGGAGGGAGGAAGGAAGGAGGGAGGGAAGGAAAGAAGGAAGGGAGGAAAGTGTTTTAAAAAAGATCAAAGCCACTGCTAGGTTATAGGCGATTTTTTAATGAATTAGGCAAAGATATCCCTTCTTTCAGGTAGGATGAGCACACTGCTAGGATTTCAGCCCCGCTTTATCCACTTGACTGGCTACCTTCGAGCAGAGTTAAACTGCACATCAATATGCTGCAGCCCTGGAATAACAGAATGACAAAACACGGTAGGTGGGTGGAGAGGGGAAGCTAAAAACATGCTAGTTCTTATTTAGTAAAGGGAGGATAGAAATAATTATTTTTTCTCAGTATCATTAAAAACATTTTTTAAATTGAGATATAATTAACATCCCGTAAAATTACCCTTTAAAATGTATAATTCAATGGGCTTTGGTATATTTAATAAAGTTGTGGCTGGGCACAGTGGCTCACTTATGTAATCCCAGCACTTTGGGAGGCCGAGGCGGGTGGATCACTTCAGGTGGAGAGTTTGAGACCAGCTTGGCCAACATGGAGAAGCCCCGTCTCTACTACAAAATACAAAATTAGCCAGACATGGTGGCGGGAGCCTGTAATCCCAGTTACTCGGGAAGCTGAGGCAGGAGAACTGCTTGAACCCAGGAAGCAGAGGTTGCGGTGAGCTGAGATTGCTCCATTGCACTCCAGCCTGGGTAACAAGAGCAAAACTCCATCTCGAAAAATAAAAATAAAAAGTTGTATAATCATCACCACTCTCTAATTCCAAAACGCTTCATCACCCCAAAAAGAAACTGCATCCGTTATCAGTCATTCCCCATGTTCTCCTCTCCCCTGCTCGTGGCAACCACTAATCTATTTTCTGCCTCTATGGATTTGCCCATACCAGACATTTCGTATAAAAGGAACCATATGGTATTTGGTCTTTTGTGCCTGGCTTCTTTCACTTAGTGTAATTTTTTGTTTGTTTGTTTTGAGATGGAGTCTCAGTCTATCACCCAGGCTGGAATGCAGTGGTGCAATCTCGGCTCACTGCAACCTCTGCCTCCTGGGTTCAAGCAATTCTCCTGACTCAGCCTCCCAAGTAGCTGGGATTATAGGCACCCACCACCAAGCCTGGCTAATTTTTTGTATTTTTAGTAGAGACAGGGTTTCACGACATGGGCCAGGCTGGTCTTGAACTCCTGACCTCATGATCCGCCCGCCTCAGCCTCCAAAAGTGTTGGGATTGCAGGTGTGAGCCACCGCCCGGCCCACTTAGTGTAATGTTTTTGAGGCTTATCCATGTGGTAGATGTATCAGTACTCCACTCCTTTTCTTTGTCTGAGTAATGTTCCATTGGCTATGTAGACCACATTTTGTGTATCCATTGTGGCATATACATTGGATACACACAATGTTGATGGACATTTGGGTTGTTTCCACTTTGGGGCTATTATGAATAATGCTGCTACAAACATTTGCATACAAGTGGCTTGACCTTTACAAGAAACTTATATTCTGTAATTTTTAAAATAGTTTTAAAGAAAAGAAAAAAGTTGTTATTTTCATAAAAGGCTAAGTGTGTAATTTCGTTTTCTTTTTTTTAGTTTTGTTTTTCCCCTGTTGTAATTTCTTTTTCTTTTTTTTTAATTTTGTTTTTCCCCTGATTCAAATATCCTTTCCTTATTTAGTTGTACTGAGTTTAGTTGCCCATATATTAAATCGTTAATAATCTTGTGGCTTATAAATATGTTTTATGCAACATTGCCTCCTTTAAACATGCTATGTGACAGATTTTTAAAAAGTTTTTGGAAATGTCTGAAGATACTTGGATTGCATTACTGAAGAATCACAGTGATAACTGTGTTTTATAGAGTCATAGTAAACAATGCCTTAAAGGCTAACAGTTTATTTTCAATCATTAATAAATTATACAAATCATCTAGACTACTGCAGTTCCATTTGGTGGAAGAACAGTTAAAGAGGTCAATCAAATTTATCTTTTTAAAACTAGGAAGAGTTAACTTCTTACCACTATAGAAATAATTTTTTAATAAAAACTCTGCATACTAAGGTGTGCAGAAATTGATCTGAAAGAAATTTACATACTACACTTTTACTAAGAGAATAAATGAATGTTATAGATTAAAATCAGAAAAATACTTTGAGAAGGAAAAAAGTGTCCATGTTATGGTGGTGGGAAGAGATGCTGCGAAAACACAATGTCAGTAAACCAAATATCACTCTTCAGTGAAGCCCTCACACCTCCTTAACTCCCTCTTCTACCTCCTCTCACTATTGTACAAAAGTGTCTAAACTTGTAAATGCAATTCATGACTATCTACCAGATACCCAAATATTTAAAAATCCAGTAGAAATGCAAAATAGAGCTCTGCCAATGCCAAAGCGTCACCCCCAGAGAGGGGCTCCAACCGAAGACCGGAAAGAGAGCTCTCCTGAAGGCCCTGGCAACAAGAAGTCTGCGGGCAGCTTGGCTCACATCCTTACCCTCGGGCATTTAAGAAATAGGCATGGGGAAAGGGAAGTTATATTACTGAACAATCATAGTGGGAACAGGCTATCTGAAATCACTCTGTTAGGAAGCCTTTGTCTTGAGCCTTCCCAGTCCTCAGACTCGGCTCAAAATATAAATTATGTATCAACAGTAGGTATTCAATGTATCAAGAGCCAAACTGGCACATGGGTCCAAATGTTCAAAACAGAATGTTCAAAACTAGCGCATGGGTCCAAATGTTCAAAACAGTTTTTTGTTTATAAAAACAGAAAAGCCTGTGGCTACCTAAGTAATGCAAAAATCAGCGGCTGGGGACTTAACTAATGGAATATTAGTCAGTGTTGCAGGCGTATAAAAATGTAAATGCAACTTCTTTTTTTTTTTTGAGACGGAGTCTCGCTCTTGTTGCCCCAGGCTGGAGTGCAATGGCACGATCTCGGCTCACCGTAACCTCCGCCTCCTGGGTTCAAGCGATTCTCCTGCCTCAGCCTCCTCAGTAGCTGGGATTACAGGCATGCACCACCTCACCTGGCTAATGTTTTGTATTTTTAGTAGAGACGAGGTTTCTCTATGTTGGTCAGGCTGGTCTCGAACTCCTGACCTCAGGTGATCTGCCCGCCTTGGCCTCCCAAAGTGCTAGGATTACAGGCATGAGCCACCACACCTGGCCTCTTATTTTTATTTATTTATTTTTATTTTTTTAGATGGAGTCTGCCTCTGTCACCCAGGCTGGAGTGCAGTGGCACAATCTCGGCTCACTGCAACCCCCGCCTTTCAGATTCAAGTGATTCTTGTGCCTCAGCCTCACCCTCCGGAGTAGCTGGGACTATAGCCTCAGCCTCAGCCTCAGCCTCCCGAGTAGCTGGGACTACTGTATCTCAGCCTCCCGAGTAGCTGGGACTACAAGTGCACGCCACTACGCACAGCTAATTTTTGTATGTTTAGTAAAGACAAGGTTTCACCATTTTGGCCAGGCTGGTCTTGAACTCCTGACCTCAAGTGATGTGCCTGCCTCCGCCTCCCAAAGTGCTAGAATTTACAGGTGTGAGCCACCACGCTCAGCCGAAAATACAACTTGTAATGGTGACTGAACTGATGACATCACCATTATTTCAATAATACAAATTTATTGAGAGCTGTTCGCTAGGTGCTAGTCACTTGCCATGTGCTAGGTGCTAAGGTTACAATAGTGAATTTAAAATCCCTGCCTTCTTGGAGTTACCCTCTAGTGTGGGAAGGCAGACAATGTACAAGTAAAAGTTAAACAAATATATAATTTCAGGCAATGATAACTCATATGACAAAAAATAAAGCTGTTAAGAGTATGAAGAATGACAGTGATGGAAGACTCTTAGGGGGCAACATTTGAATTATTTCCTTAAGAATAGGTTTGGGTTTACAAGCTAGTCACTCAGCAATCAGTCATTCAACAAACATTGATTGTCCACTTATTTGATTTCAGGCACTGTAGTACAGTGAGTCCTGGGCATAAAAAGATTAATCAACCGTGGCTTCTGCTGTCAGAGTATTTACATCTTAGTAAGGGAAGACAGACATTTCCACAGCAATCTATACTGACATGTAACAAGTGTTAGACCAGTGCAGAAGCACAGAGGAACAAAGTGACTTCCTAGTAAGGTCTTCCGGAAGGTATTCCAAAGAGAGGAACACAGCAGAGGTGGAAGATGAGGGCCATGTGTTGCTTCCCAATATATAAACAAAAAGGGGTCAAGAAAGGTGCAAGAAAGTGACTGCCCCCCAGGGATCTGCCAACCCAGGCCCCACCCAGTTATCCCAAAGCTTAGGGGACCCAGCTCTGCTGTAATCTGTTCTTGGCACAAACACGTTTTTTGTTGTTTGTTTTTTTTCAGTAACTGAAACTACCCTATCTTTCCCTAGGTCTAGATTCCTTGAGCATTTCTTAGCCTGAGCATGCTTATGTCCTTAGGTCTTCCGGAAGCTGTAGCATGCACACAAGTCCTCTCGGCAATTAACACACTTTACAACTCGACCATGATAGACGTTAAGGGTTGAAAATATTTCAGTAGAGAAACTTTTCTGATAAATCCAAACTCTCCCAGAGCAAATTACTCTGACCAACGTTTAAACAGAAGACTTATAAAAACAACATTTAACAGTTTGAAGGTTTTATGATGAAATGCATTGTCTGGGATTTCCTTCAGAACTGTAGAGCAGGGAGGGATGTGGGTGAGGGTACAGATGAAACAAGATTGCCCATGGCGTGACATTGGGTTAGGGTACGTGGGGGGTTCATTAGACTATTCTGCCTACTTTTATATAGTCTAGTGTTTTCCATAATAAAAAGTTTTTGGTTTTGTGTTTAGTTTTATAAGACAAAGCAGAATCTATAAATTCACACAATTGTCCTGAGAAAACCATGTTCATGCAGAAATCTCGGATTCATGGCTATTTCAAAGTCTACCCACTAGACTCATGACTTTTTTTCATATGCAAAAAAGAGAGTAGAATGTCCATGTAGACTGATAACTAAAGAGGAAACATATATTTTTAAAGATTTTAACATCCAAATTGTGTTTTAATATTAATGAGTGACTATTTCAGATTAGTGAGTGACTAGCAGTAAAAGTATTCTCAATGCTTTCATCCAGATGGTAAATAACATTTATTGAGTTCCTCCTGGGAGCCTGATTTGGTAATTCCTCCTGTTATCTCACTGATGAGATTAAGAGAATATATATGTGTATATTCTTTGTTTTCTAATAATATATATATTCCTATTTTAGAGACCCTGTCTCTAAAATATATATAGACATACACAAACATCTGTGAATATATATAAATATATATAAAATATGTGTGTGTGTGTGTGTGTATATATATATATATATGTATATTTTAGAGACAGGGTCTTGCTCCGTCGCCCAGGCTGGAGTACGGTGGCACCATCACAGCTCACTGTAGCCTCAAAGTCCTGGCCTGAGAATATATTATATTGCCATTTTACAGATGAGGAAACTAAGTCTCAGAGAGGTTGAATCTCTTGTTCAAAGTCACAACGAGCAGAAATGAAGGTCGGGGTTCTTTCCTTTACACCAGTACTTGATTAAAACAGAATTCTTTCTTCAGAAAGGAGAAGACAACTAGAAAGTAGGATGTGCCCCTCCAAGAAAATCATGAGTTCCCATCATCCTAACTTCTACTCAATCGGCTTCCTACCTCTTGATACTTAGAGGATAACCTGATACCCAAAGTAAGTCAATTTTTAGCAGGAAAAGTGGAGAAAAATTGAGAAAGAAGGACAAATGGCTCTTTTTTTATTCCCTGAAAACCAAAAGCACTTTTGAGCCTTTCAAATGTGTCTTAAACCATTAAAATCTTAAAATGTAAATAGTCTAACTCAAAACTGTTGAAATTACCAAGTGAAATCTCTCTGAAATTAAATGTCTATTAATTTCATACCCGTTTCCAAATTATGAAAAATAAAATAAAATGTTTTCAAAAATAGATGAGTAAAAAAAAACCAAGGAGTTATTTCATTCAGTGCTTTTAAGAGAGGGTTATTATATTTCTTTCCATTTTAAAAAATTACCTAGAAGAAAGCTCTACGTTGGTGTATCAAGAGAAAAATTACTAATTTGGCTATATTCTCTGTGGTTTTTTTCTTTTCTTTCTTTCTTTTTTTTATTTTTATTTTTTTGGTGCTATCGCACCTCTGTCACCCAGGCTGGAGTGCAGTGGTGCGATCTTGGCTCACTGCAACCTCCCAGGTTCAAGTGATTCTCCTGCCTCAGCCTCCCAAATAGCTGGGATTACAGGCACACACCACCACCCCCAGCTAATTTTTGTATTTTTAGTAGAGAGACGGGTTTCACCATGTTGGCCAGGCTGTTCATGAATTCCTGACCTCAAGTGATCCCGCCACCTTGGCCTAGTGCTGGGATTACAGGCGTGAGCCACTGCGCCTGGCCTCTCTGGGTTTTTTGAGCTAATACATAGCTATATTATATTCTTGACTTGAATATAATCAAGATTAATATTTCCATTAAAACGTCCCAGAAATTTTTATTAATTTATAGGCAACCATTCAAAATAGAAATAGAATGCTGAGTGAAGCAGAGGGGTACAGTATATGAGAAGATCAAGCAATTTTAAGTTAGAAGAAAAGGCTGTAAACCTGGCTTTGGTCCTTAAGACCTTGTAAGAGATGAGCAAGTTATTTTGTGAAGGGCAACACTGGAGGAGGCAGAATAAACACAGGAGGAGAAAAGGACCTTAATAAAATTAAAAGTAAAATTGGGAGGTTTGGGTAAAATTTCATAACTAGACGTAAAAATCACAAGTGGGAACGTGTCAGAGTCATTCAAAAAGTAGATACATTTGTGGAAGTGTGTGTGTGTGCATATGTGTATGTTTAACCTGCCTGGCATGTGGAACTGGTTATGATTTTTGAAATTTTAAATTAAGATCTTCTAAACCTCCTGGGAATTTATAACGCTTAGAGATTGATAAATGGTGTCTCAGATAAAGAGAAGGAGCAAATGTCAGCGCTACAATTATACACAGCTGCTGTAAATGAGTGGCTTGATTGCTTGACTGCAAATACAGCACACTAATTTTCCTAAGCTCAATCTGCAAAATGGTTTACGTGTCACTATTCTCAATGCCCAGTTTTGCCGAACACTTGGATAATAAAGAAAAATTTTTGCTACGATTTTAAATTTTTCCCTTAAGAAGTAGCATAACACTACTATAAAATATCTGAGGTCTGTCCAGTGAGACCAGTTTAAATATAGTTGGAGTAAAATGGAAAACAATTCAGTTATGGTAAACTTCTATTTCTAGACTTGCACTCTCTTCTTAATATAATAAACATAGTATGCAATTATAAACCTGGGAACAAAGTCCTCTTTATTGAAAGAAAATATGTATGCAAATCTCAAATGAGATAAACTAAGCATTAATTGCAAAAAAAAAAAGTCCCATGGGACCAAACACCAATATTTGGAAGGAGTCCTTGTGGTTTGGGAAAATTGAAATGGGCATAGTCTTTTGTCTCTAGGAACCCCATATGGATCGCACTGCCTATGTGCAAAGTTGCAGGGTGGGGACCATGTGCTGTTTATCATTTTATTCCCGGCACTTAGCAGAGGGCCTGGCACAAAATAAGCACTCAATAAAATGTGGAAAGAAAGAATTCTACAGCTATAGTTTATGCAGTGTTTTTCCAACTTTAAAAGATATGGCCCACAGTAAAAATCACATTTTATACCAACTCCTGGTACATTCAGATACACACACACACACTTGCATTACACAAAAATTATGAAGCAGCACTTTCTTTAATACAGTAGGTGTGTTCTGATTATTTCTGTCCTTTTTGCTTGACTAAAAAATACTGGTTATGACTGAATAAATTGATTTCATAACCTACTAATGGATCAAGCCTTGCAATTTGAAAAACAGACATATTATTTCAGTTTACATTACTTAACCTCTTACATTTATACACTTCACTACCCATAGGTCTCCTTAAGAAAAAAAATCACAAAATTTTTGATCCAGAGGGAATTTAGAAAATATTCAGCTCAACTCTAAAGTTTTGCACCACTTATGAATTCACTGTTGTGGGGTTCCCCTTAGTCACTGTTATTGAATTATGGGAATTTTCCGACCAAAAAACAGATTGGCCCCCATCTCACATCATATACAAAATTTAACTCAACATGAATTTAAAACCTAAAGGTAAGAACTAAACCTATAAAACTCTTAAAATAAATATTAGGAGCAAATTTCATGACTTTGGGTTAGTCACTGATATGACTCCAAAATTAAAAACAGGTAAACTGGACTTCATCAAATTTAAAAACTCAAATGACAACATCAAGAAAGTAAAAAGAACCAAGCATGGTGGCATCTGCCTGTAATTCCAGCTATTCAGGAGGCTGAGGCAGGAGGATCACTTGAGCCCTAAAGTTCAAGACCAGCCTAGGCAACATAGCAAGACCTCGTCTTTAAATAAATAAATAAATAAATAAATAAATATTTTAAAATGTAAAAAGACAACTTACAGCCTGGGATAATATATTGGCAAACCATGTATCTGATAAGAGACTTGGATATAGAATATGTAAATAAATAACTCTTACAACTCAACAATAGAAAGAAAAATAATCCAATTTAAAAACAGGGAAAGGATTTAAGTAGACTTTCTTCAAAAAAGATAAATGGCTAATGAACACATGAAAAGATGCTCAACAGGATAGTCACCAGGGCAATGCAAATCAAAACCATGAGACACCAGCTCGGGCAACATAGTGAGATCCCATCTCTACAAAAGAATACAAAAATTAGCTGGTGTGGTGGCATGCACCTGTTGTCCCAGCTACTTGGGAGGCTGAGGTGGGAGGATTGCTTTAGCCCAGGAATTCGAGGCTGCAGTGAACTATGATTGCACCACTGCACTCCAGCCTGGGTGAGAGAGCAATACCTTGTCTCAAAACAAACAAACAAACAAAACCCCATGAGGTATCACTTCATACCCTTTAGGTTGGCTAAAATAAAAAAGACTATAACAAGTGTTGACAAGGATGTGGAAAAACTGGAACCCTGACACATTGCTGGTGGAATTGTAAAATAGTGTGCCCACTTTGGAAAACAGACTGGCAGTTCCTCAAAAACACCGAGTTACCTTATGATCCTGCAATTCTGTCCCTAGGTATATACTCAAGAGAAATAAAAATATATGTCCACAAGTAACCTTGTACATGAATGCTCACAGCAGCATTATTCATAATAGCCCATAAAAGTAGAAACAACCTAAATATTCATCAATTCATGGGATGAATAAACAAAATGTGGTATACATGTATAATGGAATATTGACCATAAAAAGGAATGAAATATTAATATAAGCTATAACATGGATGAGCCTCACAAATACTATGCTAAGTGAAAGAAGAAAGTCACAAAGGACTTCATATTCTATGATTCTATTTATATGAATTGTCCAGAATAGGTAAATCTATAGAAAAATAATATCTCTACCTAGAGTTGGTGGAATGACTGTTAATGGAGAGGAGGTTCCTTTTTGGAGTGATGAAAATGTTCTAAGGGTAGATTTGGTGATGATGGCACAGCTCTGTCAATAAACTAAAACTCATTGAATTGTACATTTTATTTATTTATTTTTTAGATGGAGTCTTGCTCTGGTGCCCAGGCTGATGTGCAGTGGCGCAATCTTGGCTTGTAACCTCTGCCTCCCAGGTTCAAGCTATTCTACTGCCTCAGCCTCCCGAGTAGCTGAGATTACAGGCACGTGCCACCACGCCCAGCTAATTTTTGTATTTCTTAGTAGAGACGGAGTTTCACCGTGTTGGCCAGGCTGGTCTTGAACTCCCGGCCTCAAGTGATCCACCTGCCTCGGCCTCCCAAAGTGCTGGGATTACAGGCGTAAGCTGCCATACCCGGCCTGAACTGTACATTTTACTTGTATGGTATTTACATTTTAGATTATATTAATTATTCCTCAATGAAACCGTAATTTTAAAAAGCAGGCTGGGCACAGTGGCTGGTGCCTGTAATCCCAGCACTTTGGGAAGCTGAGGCAGGAGGATCACTTGAGCCCAGGAGTTTCAGACTAGTCTAGGCAACATATCAAGACACAGTCTCTACTAAAAATAAAAATTAGAAAAAAATTAGCCAGGCATGGTGGTGTGCACCTGTAGTCCCAGCTACTTGGGAGCCTGGAGTGGGAAGATTCCTTGAGCCCAGGAAGTCGGGCTGAAGTGAGCCGTGATTGCGCCACGGCACTCCAGCCTGGGCGACACAGCAACACCCTGTCTCATAAAAAGAAGAAAGAAAGAAAAGAAAAAGAAAGGAAGAAAGAAAAAAAAAAAGCAGGTTGGAACTCTGGAATGAACAAGAAGTAGGACGCACGCAGCACTTCCGCCTGAGTGGAGACTGCGGATCCGCGTCAACGTGACTACCTAAATCACAGGCCAATAAATGGTCTTTCGGTGGTCAGTCCCTGTAAGATCTGTGGCTCTCAGCTTCTTATCTTAGGGCTGTGGAGGAAGGACATGAGTCTGTTGATTTAAGCTCTGAATCTTTTCCCTTGTGATACCCATCCTCGCAAAATTTGCTTCAACCACAAACGAGGACCTTCTGTACCAGAGGGGCAATAACCACAATGAAGCTAGGAAGAAATGCAGAGCACCCCAGCATATAGTCCATAAGCTTCCTGAAGTGGGGGGCCTCAGGCATCGCTGCCTCCCCAAAGAGGATCAGGCCCAGAACAGGATGCTCCAGAAATGAGACTGGAAAAAGGGAAAGAGGGGCCTCAAGTCCAGGAGACCAGCGGCTTTCTGAACGCGCACCTGCCAACCCACTTTGGACAGGTCATGATGGACAGCGTGGCAGGAAAAGAAAAGGTCACTGTCTACCCAACACATGAGAAACTGTTTCTCATGCCTCACGTCCCCACTCCGTCCCCACCCATGTTGTCTGAGTCCCTCGGTGTCAGAAACACTGCTAAGAATTTTAAGAAATTCTGTTAAGGAGTTTAAGAAATGTTTTTCATGATTAAAACTCAGTGACTTGTTAATAACCATGTAACTTAACAAATGCAAGGAACTCTGAAAGTGTGCAGTACCACCGGATCAGAAGAGAAAACCAAGGGACCCGAAATATGCTTTAATTAAATTTTCTTTTAAAATGTCACTGGAAAGAACATCTTGGGAAGACAGCCTGGCCGACCGCCGTGTGAAGGGCAAGCCACTCTGGCCGAGAGGGAGACCCACACCTCGGCTCTCCCCAGACCGGCCCTGGCCGGGGGCATCCCCCTGAAGTTCGGATCCCTCCTCGGAAATGGGACCCTCTCTGGGCCGCCTCCCAGCGGTGGTGGCGAGGAGCAAACGACACCAGGTAGCTGCCGCGGGGCAGAGAGTGGACGCGGGAAAGCCGGTGGCTCCCGCCGCGGGCCCTACTGTGCGCGGGCGGCAGCCGAGCCCCGGCCGCTCCCTCCCAGCCGCGCGCCGAGGCCGCCGCCCCCGCCCCCACCCCAGCCGGCCCGCGCTGGGCCCGGCTCGGCCCGACCCGGCTCCGCCGCGGGCAGGCGGGGCCCACCGCACTCGGAGCCCGAGCCCGAGCCGCAGCCGCCGCCTGGGGCGCTTGGGTCGGCCTCGGGGACACCGGAGAGGGGCGCCACGCCGCCGTGGCCGCAGGTCAGAGTCCGGGTGCCCGCGGCGCTCGGGACCCGACTGCCGGCGGGGCGCGGAGTGCTCAGGGAGGGGGCGCGGAGGGCCGGGGCCGAGGGAACGGGAACTGACGGGGTCCCAGACGGATGAGAGCTGGGGAGAAGGGGGTCTCGGCTGAGGGGTCCCGGGCTGAGGCAGGGTCATGGTCTGGGAGGACCCGGACTGACGGGTCGCGGGCGGGCGGGTCACGGGTGACCGGGTGAAGGGGTCTCCGGCTGAGGGCACCCGGGCTGAGGTTCGCGTCTATCGGAGCGCGCACTAGGGGCGGAGGGCGCGGGCAGCGCGCGAGGCGCGGGGACAGAGAGCCGCGGCCGGTACCGACTCGAGTGGATGCGAGCCGGTGAGTCTCGGCTTCCAGGACAGCCCCCCTCGGGAGAGCGCCGGGTGGGCGCGGAGCCGGGGACATGGGGACCTCCGCGTCCCCGGCGGAGGTGCGCAGGCGTCGGGAGCCGCTCCAGGGGAACTTTGGAGCAGGGTGTCTGGACCCGGGGAAGCGAAGATCCGCGTGCGTCCGTTCTGAGGCCGCGCGGCACCCCTGCTGAGGAGGAGGTCCCGTTCGCGGTCCAGAGCCGAGGGGCGACCGCCGCGTGGGGACCGGGGGACCGTTCAGCGAGGGGCGCGCTTGTGGCTGGCCAGGCCCCGTGCCCTGACGCGTTGTGCTGGCCCTGAGGCGCCCGGCGGAGGGGCTGGGGACGGGGACTGGGTTCCTCCGTGCCTCCGCGGATGGAGCGCGCAGCCTGGACCCCAGCCGCACCCCGGCGGGCTGGAAAGGCGAAGTCGCTGCGTTGTGGGCTCCTGCACGTGCCAGGCGCTGACCACTCCTCTTGGGAGCCTGACTGAGGGGGGTAGAGGCAGCAGAGGGTAACAGAAATCTCAGGTCCCTTGGTGGAAGGTGGGTGTGTGTAGTCGTGGTGCTTTACGCCTCGGTGTTTAGGGAGGAGCCTAAGGTAAGGAGTCAGAAACGGGGAGTAACCCAGCTGCGGCTTTTATATAAGGTCAGCGGTAGGTAAGGAAGAGGCCTTTACCTCTGCTGGTGACCAGAAGTCTGCATTTCTGCATTCTGCCTAATTCCCTTTCCTTAGGTGAGTTGGCTCACTCTCATTGCATTTTGTTGGAATGTGTTGGTGATAGGTCCGAAATTTGCAAAATTATTATATTATCCTTATATCATTTTTTTTTTGCAGTGCTCTTGTTTTATAAGAAGAATCCAATTCACTTGGGTCTTAGGCTAACGGTTGTAAAAATAGTGTCATTGTTATAAAAGAAATCAAGTCAAAAATAGTCGTCTGCCATGAAGAAACTGAAATTTTTCTTCTTTTCCTTGCGAGATTAGGGACAAAATAGAAAGTTTATTTGTGTAAATTATCATTTGGATATAAAACCAGACAATGATAAACTGAGTTGTATAATACCTATTCCTGGAAAACCTCTGATTTTGAAGTACGTTATTTTAACCCCAACTGTTTCTGTTATTCGTGAGACAAATTGTTAACTGGAGTTACTAAGAGAACAACGGATAACTTACTCTTTAAAAGGACCTGAGCAAATCTTCGACAGGTTTCAGGTGTTTTATGGCGGTCTTTCTGTCTATAGCTAAGCGATCTATTGCTGACTGAGAACAGAACCAACTGATGGTGCTAGATGATTTAGAAAACCTTTTCTCTTAAAGAAATACCTTTCACTCTTAGGGACGTTTGACAGAAAACACTCATAGATGCTACCAGTTAGCATTTGGAGTAATATATCAAAACATTCTGTTCAAGTTTTAAAGTAAATTTTATGTGGTATATTTTCAATCAGATTCACTTTGAAATCAAATACACTTTATTTGGAATCAAATAAAGTGTGTTTGAATATTCACTTTAATATACGAAACTTCAAAGGTAATGTCTCAGCCAAAAAGTGAAGTGTATTACAGAACTATCCATTTTTGTCTTCTTGTATACTGAACATAATTTTTCTCCCTGATTTAAATTACATGATATTTGATAGTTAACTTGCTAATAAGTATGTCTTAAAAGATCTTTGAATCAACTGGTGGCCATCTCAATCTTTTAAAACTCACTTGAAGGAAAAAAGAAACACTAATGATGGTTTTTTTAAAAATCAAAAACTTTTTTCATATTTACAAGTTTGTTTTTAGCTCTTAAACAATAACTTCTGTCAAACCATATGGCATCAGTGAGGTATAAAGTTTTGTAGAATCCCAGGCTGAAGACTTTTTACATGTTGTTTTCTCATTCCTTTACATTAAAAAAATATAATTTCTTTTTAAAATTAAAACTAAAATGTCCACCGGCATCATATTCTTTATTGAACTTAAGTGCTTTGAAAATATTTTTGCGATTGATATTTTTAATGATAAAATATAATATTTTCTTTGAAGGACTAGTTTCCTAAATGTTCATTTTTTCATATGTTTCAGAACTACTTTTTAAAAATTTCTAGATTATGCTTTAAAAAATTGCAATATTTCTAAATTCCTATGACATTTAAAATGTATACAAGAGAAAAGGTGTGACATGAGGAATATGAATTAGAAGTGGATTACTAATGGTCATAGTAAATTGTTTTTAATCAGTGTTATATAAATATAAACAAATACTTTTTTCTTCTGTAATTGTCTGACAATAAGGATGTTTGCCACTAACCTTAATTATCAAGATAATTATTCGCATGAAAGCTGTGTAAAAGGCACAACCATGGAACATATACAAGTATTAATAATACATTTCATTTAGTTTTCAGGTTATAAAATCGTTATTAATAACAAGAGGCTTTCATGAAGTAGGAAAATATGTTAAAATGATATTTTCTGAATGTTTCGCACATTCTGGCCCACACTTTCCCTTCTTTCCTAGCATCTATATATTCCCAATGCATAGGACAGAGTTGGTCATTCTAATTGTGGGTGTCTTTCTTCTGGATTCATTGTCACTTGGACTTGGAAATACAATATGTCATTAGGTGTGGCAAATGTACTGGAAGAAGTTTTTGGTCTCATAGGATTCCACTAAATAAATATTAGCTGTAGAGAATTTTTAAAAACTCACTAATAGAGAAAACTTGGTGAAGTCACTAGTCTGTAAGCGTAAACCTATGCTCCCCCCACAACTGAATTTCTAACTTGCTTATTTTTCCTGGTAGATCTCCACTTTGCTTACTCTCTCTCAACATCCCAAAGCAACAAAAAGCGCAGTGATTTTAATTGCTTACAAAGGTCCTTTGAAACGGATCTAATGTGACTCCACAAAAGAATAGTAAGAGTTGTGAATAACCATCTTGCAAGTGTAGATATCCCCAGCGTATCAACTTCGGTTAGTTTCATAGCGTTCTAAATCAAAAATTTAGATTTAAGATTATTTGAAATCTTCTTGGAAGTTCTTACTTACTGTTTGCGTTTTCTCAAAATACAGAGGTAGATTGGGGGAGTAATATAGTATATGTTTTAAAGCTGTTATTTAACTAAAATGTCATGTTTTAAATTTTATTTAACGCACTTAAAGTAGGTTCTTGGGAGAAAATCTATTCAAATACAATAGGCCATGTTTTGGGGAAAACTTTTGTAGATGTTTAGATAGTATCTGTCACCAATAATAGTATATGCTTAAATTATTTTGTAAAAACAGATTTACATATTTTTAAAATTTCTCTTCAACAATAAATACACATCAATATTTTAATACCGATAATTTCATTCAGAGTATGACTGTTTACATTTTCAACTGTTTCAATTATTATAGCTTAGGCAAGTCTCTTATCCTTTCTCTCAATTTCGTCACCTTTGAAACGGGGAAAGTCTTGCAGTTATTATTGCTTGCTTTTTTGCTATGATTTTAAGGCTTTATGAGCAAACCCATGTGCTTTAAATGATATGACCGTGACCCTGAATTTAATTGAGCTGATATTCTGAAAAGAACCTTCATGAATATCTATGTCATAGCTAACTTTTTTACCAATGTTAATAGTTCACCGTAGTTCAAACCTCAATAACTTTGAGATTGTTAAGATTGAAGATGATGCTTCTCATGTGGTGATGAATTTATAAACTGTTTCTGGGAATATTTTATTATCATTCAATTTAAAATTGTATTTTCCATTCCCTGATGACTTTGGACAAAAATCAGCATAGTCATTATTTTTATTCCAGCTTTGCGAGTCCTGTGTAGCCCCTCTTATGTTAATATTATACATCCGATGCATCTAGAAGGCACAGATTGTGTGCTTTTATTTGATAAAGCTCTAGTCTTTGCATATTTTTATGGCACACCTTGTGAATTCTTAATGTATATTCCCCAGGAGCAAGTTCATTTTATGATGAGGCCTAGGATCCATCAGATTAGAAGACAGTTTAGTGTCAGAACTTAAAAGACTAAATAGTGACTTGTGCTTATCAATAAAAATGGGTCTCTTTCAACAAGCACTCACCAAAAAATAGTGTTTTAGTGGCTTGAAAGGTTCAGATGTCTCCTAATAACCCACCTATTTGCTAGTAGGGAGTAAGTGGAAAAACATACAATTAACTGTGCAGCATCCAAATAATAAATTTTAAATTCTTCATGTGAATTGTTGATACATATTGTTGCGAAGTGTCTCCTACTTAAGAAAGTAAGGGACTTGGACTGAATATGCCAAAGAGGAGGCCTCTGCAAGCAGTGTCTTGGTGATGGGAAGTTACTGGTAACAGCACACGGGGTGATGGGGTGAAGAGGCTTGTGTGTGTGGGCCTTGGGGCTGAGGATTGTTGGAGAGGACTTCTCCCATCCTCTCTGGGCCCCAAACTGCACAGTGGACTGGCAAGCCGCTCTGCCCACTGCAGTGTGGAGCTACAGAGCCCAAGTAGGGACTTCACTAAAAGGATGCGGAGGCGAAGGCAAAGAAAGGCTCACGCTGGTGCGTGTAGGTGGGCTAATGTCCCTGTCGGGGAGTGGGGAGCCGTGTTATCTTCCACTGCCTTAATCCCTACAGTGTAGGCTTTCTCAGAGTCATTGCCATACCTTCAGCTGTTCCAGTGGCCAGGCTGTTCTCAACTGGAAAATCTTTTGTGGGACAGTGCCGTGAATTTTTTTTCCTACTGCGATTTTTTAGATAATAAAGGAATTGAAGTAAGTGGAGGTTTTAAACCTTCCAGTCAGGATTTAAACTAGATTGTGTAAGTTCAGTTCAGTTGGATTCAATATCTGTTTAGGAAGCATTTTTATTCCACTTCATTGATTTTAGAAAATAAATTCATTGCTTGGTTTTAACTATGTCACTATTAAAAAAAAAACACCACTTTAATTTGTGGACTCATCTGGGAGGATTATAATGTGTGGATAAGACGTATTGAGACAGATTATCTGACCTTCTGAGAAGAGTTCAGATTAGCATAAACGTGGGGTGAGAAGTCCTTCACAGTTTGCCACAGATAAGGAGAAGGTAGATATGAGGGAGGTAGAGAAATAGGGAAATACCCTGAGTAGGAATGTACCAGATCTGTATATGCTCAACTCCCACAATCAGCAGGTTGCATGATTACTGTGTATAGTCTTAAAATATAAGGTTGATTTCTAAGAATTTACCCTGCTTCTTGGTGACATCATAGGACATCTCAGTTTGCCACCTAGCACTGTTGTTCTCTCTGGCTCTATACTAAAGAAGATAATTTGGGCAAGGGAATGGAAGGAGGTTACTTTTTCATCCTGTATGTTTAAGGAATAAATTTTCCTTTATATCGAGGGCAGTGGAGAAACATAACTGTCAAACTGTTCGAGTGCAATGACAAAGTTCCGGAAGGAACTTCCTAACCTTGACCACAACCCCTCTGGCTGTCATTCACCTCTTAAAATGTCTTTGAATTTGAATGTCTTTGAATTGAAATTTAAAATGTCTTTGAATTTGAAAGTTTTGGGTCTACTTTTAAAATGCCAAAGTTCCTAGCAGGGTTAGTTCACTAAACCACTATCAGCAAAAATGTGAAAGGCTAGTTGCTTGTTTCCTTGCTACCTGAAAACAAGGCCTTTAAGGAGTAGAAAACAGATTTGGAGTTTGAAAGAGGGGGTTAGGAGAGGGAAAAATAAAGTTAATGCATGTCCCAGTTTCCTCATAAGCCAGACACTGTGAAACAAAATAGGAAAATAACCATTTGGAAAAGCAGTGATAGGAAAAGATATATTTACCCATCATTTTTTTTTTATTTTACTCAAGACAAGTCGCAGATCTTCCTTGAACCATTTTTGACCTCAAAACAGTTATTCTGAAACATCAATTAACCTAAGAAATGTTATCACAGTTCAAGTTATGAGCTAGTATTATCTTAATGTAATTAAATATCTGAATATTATCACTTCATTATATCTTGTATTTCCTCTGTGATGTTAGACAAATTATGTGGTCTCTTCATGAGTCAACTCTTCCAGGCTTTAAAAGTAGCTTCCTAATAGATTGAAATGAGAGGAACTTTTCAATCACTTCAGAAAATAATGTGCCAAAGTAGTATAAATAATGCTTAATCCTTTGGCAGATCCACAGATCATAAAATATCATACATTCAGCCAGTCACGGTGGCTCACGCCTGTAATCCCAGCACTTTGAGAGGCAGAGGCAGGTGGATCACCTGAGGTCGGGAGTTCGAGACCAACCTAACCAACATGGAGAAACCCCGCTTCTACTAAAAATACAAATTAGCTGGGCATGGTGGCACATGCCTTTAATCCCAGCTACTCAAGAGGCTGAGGCAGGAAAATTGCTTGAACCCAGGAGGCGGAGGTTGTGGTGAGCCGAGATCACACCATTGCACTCCAGCCTGGGCAATAAGAGTGAAACTCTGTCTCAAAATAATAATAATAATTATTATACATACTTAATTTTATTTTTGCTGAAAATAGTATGGCAAGCCAGTACATCTCTGTTAGAAACAGAAACTTAGTAGCCACCTCAAAAGCAAGGTCATAATTCTGTGAATCAGCTAATAGGTGGTATTTAGCAGTTAGGTATGGGCTACCCTCGTGCCTCATGACTAATCACATTGCGTACTCGTCATGCATTTTTTACAAAGTCTTGCTAAAGTCTGTGAATCTAAAACAGAGAATCCCAAAGTGTTCCTTACTAGATGTTATTCTTTCCGTCAGTTGATAATTACCTGTGTAAACAAGCTTTTGACTGCATCTAGAAAAGCACCTATATAAATTCTTTCTTCTGGTTTATATGGTGGATAAAGTTTATAAAGGAGAACAAACATAAGAATGATGTCAATATAAATGAAGTAGAAACTTCAAAAATCATTGGCATATGTCGAGTATAATCCAGAAGAGTGAAGAAAATACCCAGGCATTTGGCAATATAGGATTACTACATGTTTTCCTAAAGAATTTGGAACTGATTAGAAATATCCTGATTTTATTTAAAAACAATATCATGCATTTTTACAGTTTGTTTTCAAGAAGGTTCAAAAAAAAATTTTTTTTTTTTGAGACGGAGTTTCGCTCTTGTTGCCCAGGTTGGAGTGCAATGGCACCATCTTGGCTCACTGCAACCTCCGCCTCCCAGGTTCAAGCGATCCTCCTGCCTCAGCCTCCCGAGTAGCTGGGATTACAGGCGCCCACCACCACGCCTAGCTAATTTTTTGTATTTTTATTAGAGACGGGGTTTCACCATGTTGGCCAGTCTGGTCTTGAACTCCTGACCTCAGGAGATCCACCTCGGCCTCCCAAAGTGCTGGGATTATAGGCGTGAGCCACTGTGCCTGGCGAAGAAGGCTCAAATTTGGTGACTTTTAGGACTAGAGCAGTTTGATGTCTGCAAAAATCTAGATACCAGTTTCTTGAAGGCAGGTACTGACTGGATTCTATTCCAGCATATAGCACAATGCGTAGTAGGCACTTAAATGTTTTAGAAAGAAGAAAGAGCTGGTTGTGGTGGTGCACACCTGTAATCCCAGCACTTTGGGAGGTAGGCAGATCACTTGAGGCCAAGAGTTTGCGACCAGCCTGGCCAACATGGCAGAACCCCGTCTCCACTATAAATATAAAAATTAACTGGGTGTGGTGGCACACACCTTTAATCCCAGCTACTGGGGTGACTGAGACAGGAGAATCACTTGAACCCGGTAGGTGGAGGTTACAGTGAGCCGAGAAGATTGTGCCACTGCACTCTAGCCTGGGCAACAGAGCAAGACTTTGTCTCAAAAAAAAAAAAAAAGAATAAAGAATTAGTCTAAGGCAGTGGTTCTTAAAATGTGGTCCTGGGATCGTGAGCATCCTCTAGCAGCTTGTTAGAAATGCAGTTTCTTGGACCCCGTCCCAGACCTGGGGTGGGCCTAGCAATCTGTGTTTTAGGGACTCTGCTTTATATGCTGTTTGGGAACTCTTGGTCCAAGATGATTCTTGCACCCCACCTGATAGAGTGGGGCCCATTTGTCAGTGTGCTTTGGATGATTTCTAGTAGGCCTTACCCTTGCTTATGGTTAAGTTCTTTGCCCTATCCCTCTCCATTCATAGGATCTCTTGGAACCATCCTATAAAACTATCCCCATTGGCCTATCATTTATTACTTAGAAAAGCTCAGTGGTGTTGTCAATAAGCTTTTGTCAAGAGGCTAGCCGGCTCACTAATTAGACCTTGCAACACTGGTTCTTTTTAGCTTAGCATGGCTGCTTAGGAATCCCCAGTCTCCGCGTCAAAGACTACAGCTTCAAAGACTGGATTTTATAAAATCACAGAGGATGATCGGCCCTAGAGGACTGGTTCATGTTAAACAGATTTACAAGATACGGATTTGTAAACCTCAATTCCAGTTTAATAATAGTAGAAAATATTCCCTTCCTAGTGATTGTTGATAATAGTTTTTTTTATTTTAAAATTCTATAATTTCAAGGATTGAAGAGATTTACACTCATATATCTGATGTCACTAAGATTTAGTTCAGGTTACTTAGAAAGCATTGGGCAATGTTTTGTAACTTTTGGGACTTTTTCCAAAGGGCTGGAGGATATAGGAAAAGCCGTATACACAAACAGTTTCATAAAAGCATTGTTATAAGAACCCATATTTGGAAGTAACTTAAATATCCAACAGTAGGGAAATATTTAAGTAAGTTATGGTATAATCAATAGGTAAAATATTATACAATTATAATGACAATTTAGAAACTGCTCACGACTCTGAAGAATATTTAAAAAGTAGGATAAAAAATGTATGTGAACTATTGATTGGAACCTTACAAAAATGTATGTATATGAAAAAGTCTGGAAGAGAATATACAAAAGTGATAATAGTTATATTGAAGTAGTGAGATATGGAGGGCTTTTTGTTTTTATATTTTTCTCTCTTTCCCAAAGTTTATTCAGTAATATAAAATTACTTTTATAATTAAAAGCATACATTTATAGCTTTTTTTTCTTTTTGGTGTGTCTGTGCTTCTGATCAGTAAAGATCAAGACAATACATGATTTTTTTCGTATTATACCCAAAATTTATTTTATATTAAATTTTATTTCACATATTGGACTTCCCTGTACGTTTTACTTGCCTAGTCTCTATTTGGCATGGGGAATAGAAACCCATCTCGGTTATGGCCTCTTAATGTTCTCAGCCATACATAAGGTTTAATTTTGTTGATTTGTTTGGGTCCGTGATCTACTTGATCTTTAGCATATGCTGGCAAATAGAGCTTTTAAAAAATAGTTTCCAGAGTTACTTTCTTTTAAAGCCCTTCTCTCTTGATTTTTTTTCTAATTTTTTTCTATTATGTTCCTTTTTTTCTAAAATTGAATGACCTCATGATAGAGTTACCCAGTTTTCCCGCTCCTGACAGAATGTTGCACTTATTATCATAAATAGCAGCTGATGCAGATGCACACAAAGGTAAATTTCTGTTACAAATGGTCATTATAAGCCCTTGATATAATTTGTGATAATAATTTTAAAAATAAAAAGAAATGTAAAATAGCAAGCGAGTAGAGGTTTCCCAAAATCAGTGTGAACATTGTGAAAGTTATATATATTTATGTATAGACACACACACACACACACACACACTCACAGTAATAGCCTTTGAATGAATTCTTTTTTCATCTTTTCTGTTGCATTGTTCTAGAAATCCCAAAGGAGAAAGTTAAGTGGTTTTGCCTTTGACAGCGGTTACAGATTACATTTTTCTTGTCACTTTCTTTGGGACTTCTTTTGTGAAACTTGTGGCATGTCCTACCTAGAATAATCTTTATCTTAAAGTTTTAAAAGCTTTTTAGAAATTTTATATCAGTGTTGTAAATATTTATTCTGTATGCCTCCCCAGTTTGGGATGATTTCATCCTTAATGATAAGCCAAGACAAACTTCAGCTAACAATATTTAGTTTATAGATCTTAGAATGTGTTTATGGGTAAAACAAACTTGATGTGATGATACCTTAGAGAATAGATCTACTGAGATTGATGCTTTTTATTTTTGTTTTTGTATTTTATTTATTTGTTTATTGAGACAGGGTCTCACTCTGTCACCCAGGCTGGAGTGCAGTGGTGCCATCATGGCTCACTGCAGCCTCAACTTCCTGGGCTTAAGTGATCCTCCCACCTCAGCCTCCCGAGTAGCTGGGACTACAGGTGTGAGCCACTACACCCAGCTAATTTTTATATTTTTTGTAGAAACAGGGGTTTGCCATATTGCCAGGCTGGTCTCGAACTTGTAGGCCCAAGCAGTCCTCTGGCCTCTGCCTCCCAAGGTGCTGGGATTATAGGCGTGAGCCACGTGCCCAGCCCGAAGCTTTTTTTAAATGAAGATTTATTCAACAAATGTCTATTGAGTCCCTACTTTGTGCCAAAAGCTGTTTCAGATAAGGAGGATAAAGCAATGAACAGACAAATTCCATTCCTCCTTGGGTTTACAATTATTGTTATCTAGATTTAACGAGAACATTTTTCAGTGGGAATGACGGTGACTAAGAGGGATTGAATGGGCCTGTGCCTTGTAACTAGATGGCATTGCTAGGCACCATGGACTCAGGTGGCTCTCTCTGAGTTTGGTATAGTGTATGGGGAAGAAAATCTGTGTCCTTGAATATTTTTTCCTAGCTCTCTTACTATCCTATTATCTTAGGTTATATTGCATGTATTCTATGTTGTATATTATGCATAATATATTTATAATTTATTTCTGTCTCACTAATGAAGTTATTTCAAAGGAGGTAAGAATGAATCCTTTGCTAATAAGTTATTACTTTCCTTGAAAATCCAAATGACAAAAGGATTATTCACTTTGCAAAAGGATTATTTATTTTTATAATGTTTTCACAGTAGATTTAAGTGGTTAACTATTCAAGTGAATTTAATTTATAAATAAATCAATTAATTTAAAAAAATTATTTACCCCTAACAAAATGTAAAACAAAGTTCATGGAGAATGTTCCATTAACATAAAAAAAAAAACTTTTTTTCTTGGGAGGTAAAGTTGGCTACTTTCTCTTTAAAAGGCCGTTACAAACTTTTACAAGCTTAGAATATAATATTTGCATAAAAGGAGACCCAGATCCTATTTTAAACGACCAAATTATTTTGATCAAATTACTTACTTTAGCTATTTTCAATTTCTGTATTCACAAATTGTTTACTATTTCAGTTCTGTTTTCAAGTTGACAGAAGATATCATATTGACCACTTAGAAATAAATTCTGAACCACATGAATTTTTTGGGAAAAAATGATAAGGAAAATCAATTTTGATGGACTTTATATAAAGTTAAATAGAATTAATTCTTTCATATATACAGGGCCATGAAATGTTACAGTGTAACTCAATACAGATGTAACCAAAACCTTCACATTTTGCAAATTTCACCAGAGTTAATTTGTTTGGCTCTACAAACATTTACCAAATGACCACTCGTTAAACCTGCCCACCTATGAACATGACCTTATAAAATGGTGAGATATAGCAGTATCTGGCACTGGGCACACAAATTACCACGGCTCAATAAAAGCTGAGAAAATGACTCAGTGATTGAACACAGCGCATTGCCATGGTTGTGTCTTTAAGCCATTCATGTAATTCATGCTGTGTATTCGACTTAGCCTGCTGTATGATCTTTGATCCTAACCAAGCACAATACAGCCACAGTTAATTTCTTTTTATCGTGAACATTAAAGTTTTAAATGTCAGGTTGACTTTCTTTGTCATATAACTTGTGTATGAAATATTTATCCTGGTCCCAGCTTTTTTTTTTTTTTTTATTCTTAAAGGAGGTGAAACCAGCTTTTGAATTCAGAAAATGCAAACTAATATTAATATCAGCCTAAGTAAAACATAATTAGAAGGCAGATGTACTCTGAAATGGAATCTGATATATTCCATGTTCTGTGTTACACATATTTGCTGATTATTTGCTGTCATGTCTTATAATTTTCATGGGAAAATTCCATGTACCAAGCAAAATTGTTAGTTCCTAGAGGATAAGAATGTGTATAGTAGTTCTCATTCTCTTTACCTTGCTGTGCACTGTATACCTTCCTTAATTCCCAGCCAAACTGAGTGCACTATATACACTTTTTAATACTTTTCAACTTGATTTTATTTTGAGGACAAGTGTGTGCTTTTTCAATATCACTTGTATAGGATTCTCCACAATCTTAGGGAATTTCCTAAACTACTCTTTAAAATATTAATTCCTATTTTATGTATTGTTTTTATGATACATAATGATATGAAACTAATGCCAGGAGAAATTTCCATGTTGTTATTCCAGAGCAGGCAAAATGGGATATGAAAGGGAAAAATGTTAATTATAGACTTCAACATTCTATGTTGGACGTTGTAGTTGTTCTGGTCAGAAGAACAGGTTTTTTAATGGCCTAAGGGCCAGAGCATTGTTTTGCATTCTTGTTTGGAGACTTTCAATGGCAACTGTAACAAACTCTGCTTAGTACCACAGTTGGAGAAAAATTTACAATAATGCCCAATACAAAATGTTATTCAGACTTACTACTCATGCATAAAATAAAACTGGTTCTCTTCTTAAACTTCGTTCGTTGAATGTTAGATAAAACACTATCAAGATTTGGCCTCATTTGTTTATAATATGTAATTTAATTCAGTTGCTCAGCTAGTTCATATATGAATCACAAGTATTATCATCACAATTATTTAACAGTTAATCTCCTTCTATAAGGTAGATATGTGTTAATGAGCAATTTCAAAATACCAGAGAAACTGCTTTACATATACAAGCAAAGCAAATAGATGGACCTTGTGACATCTCTGGACATCCACTCTTCTTGGTAGGCCTTCATCTGTGAGTGTAGAATGAAGGTAGGAGTCTGCTCACTAAAGATCAATGCAAGGAACTTCCATGCTCTCCACCCTTGGGCAACCTGCCATTCTCCTCCTGCAACCACACCTGTTCAGCTACTAGGGCAAAGAAGTGCCCTGCTAGACACAAGCAGATGCTTCTCTTACCAAGAGAAGATAATATAAGGAAGGATAAAGAACTGAAACAGGTTTGAGGCTTTCTCTTATTCATCATCTAGAGTTCAGTTTTCTTGATTTATTATTCCTTCATGTCTTGCCAGACACAAGAGTTGCACATGTGTTCAAGTTGGTTCTAGGAACAAAGGAGATACCAGAGCTTCTGTAGCTAGGAGCTTATCATCTGCGTGAGCCAAGAAGGGGTAATGTTGAAACAGGTAACTAACAATTCACAGCAGTATGTGATTAAGGGCTAAAATAAGTAAAGGGAGAAAACAAATGCTACGGAAATTCAGAGAAGGCTAAGATCAGTGTAGAGTGGAGGGCACAGCCAGGTAAAGCCTCTTAGAGAAAGTGGGAATTGAACTAAACTTCGGAAGCTCGGATTGACAGGATAGCCTCACGAAAAATACTAAAAACAATACAGAAAATGAAACAAGAAGGGAATTAAAGGATGATTCCATTTGTACAAAATATCCCGAGTAGGTACATCCATAGAGATAGGAAGCAGATGAGTTGCCAGGGACTGAAGAGAAAGGAAAGGGGGAGTGACTGCTTAATGGGTACAGGATTTCCTCTGGAGGTGATGAACATGTTTTGGAACTACACAGAGGTGATGATTGCACAGCTTTAAGAATTACTAAATACCATTGGATTGTACACTTCATAAATACATTTTGAATTGTGAATTTTACCTCAAATTAAGAAAAAAAAAGTTCCTGGTTTGAGGTAACCAAAAGAGAAAATAATTTCCAGTATAAGAAAACAAAGCCTGGAATAGCAAATCAGCATAGAGTTAAGGGAAGGTTTGCAGAGATTAACCAGTTTGAAGTGGAGAGTGCGTGGATGTGAGTAGTGAGAAACATGGTTGGAAGTGTAGATTTTAGGCCAGATGATAAAGGGTCTGGAATGCAGGAGAAGGAGTGTGGGTTTTATCTCAGGAGCGGGGAGATTCCAGATCGTAAGAAGAGGGGTGAGATGATTGAATCAGAAGATTGATTTGGCAGTAGCATGCAGGGAAAGCAGTCAGGAGGCTGCTGCAAAATCTGGACATACCATGAGATGGGCCTGTAAGAGTGAAGTGGAAGGGCAGATGTGGATGATGCTCTGAAGCAGCGAATGATGCTCAAAGTGTGGTCCATGGCTTGATGCTGCCCCACAAGTGTTAGTTACAGACCTGGCACACAGTAAGGATAGATTTGAGGGTAAGCCTTTAAAATTTTAATATTATTATGATATTCAAGCACATGATTTTGCATTTCATAGCAATATCCACAATGGGTGTAAGACAAGAAAACTTCCTTCATCCCAGAGTTAGAAGACCACTGCCCTAAAGGGTGAATGAGTGGAGTTGATGACTGACTCCTGTAGGGCAGTCTTTTTTTTTTTGGAGATGGAGTCTCACTCTGTCACCCAGGCTAGAGTGCAGTGGCACGATCTTGACTCACTGAAACCTCCGCCTCCTGGGTTCAAGCGATTCTCCTGCCTTACCCTCCTGAGTAGCTGGGATTACAGGCATGCACCACCACACCCGGCTAGTTTTTTAAAGTATTTTTAGTAGAGACGGGGTTTTGCCATATTGGCCAGGCTGGTTTCGAACTCCTGACCTCAAGTGATCTGCCCGCCTCAGCCTCCCAAAGTGCTGGGATTACAGATGTGAGCCACTGTGCCCGGCCAGGCAGTCATTTTATGGCACGTTTACAGTGTCCCACCCCTTGTGCTAGACACTGGGACCAGAGCAGTAGGCAAGATGGACTGGCACTTTCCCTTGTGGAGCTCACTGTCACATAAATAGTCCTTCTTTGTCAAAGGATTGCTAGTAATTAAAGGGAGGTCTAGTTCATCTCAGCATAAGGAACGCATTCTAATAACTACAGCTGTCCCACAGTGGGAAAGGATGATTTGTGGGAAAGTGAGTGCTTTGTCATTGGACATATTCATGCAGAGTTTGAATCATCTCTCAAGAAGTCTTGCTTTGGTGGGAGAAATGGAGTAAGTGACTTATAAGGTTTTGTGTAACTCTAAGGTGCCATGATTCCCTGTTCTCTAATATGAACTTAGTAGAACATGTTTTCTTCATAATTGGCTGTGTTGGAACATCAGTACATATACTAAGTTTCTGTCTGTTTCTATTAGCACTTGGAATTACAGTTACCTAAATTTACATGCAGATTCAATTTTGAACTTATCTGTACAGTTAGTTCCACAATTCTTTTTAAAGCAAGTACTATTCTCTAATGCCTTCTCAGACATTCACTTATATCCAACTTTAATATTTATAGTAAGTTCCTCTTTCACGTGATGTGTGTCACAAGTCATGCAAATTTCTGCAGAAGTGAGTTACATAAATTGCAGTCGAGCTGCTGACCTGTAAATCATTCGTTCTTGCCCCTGTGATGTCATGTTGTGGTTGAACAAGACCAGGCGTGACTACCCACTTGAGGATGTCTTTGGGATGCCATTTTAATTGGGTGAAATAACTTTTATTGTTCAACTTATGTGGCTAGTTACTGCAAATGTCAAACTGTTCTGTTTAACAGCTAGAATGATCACAGGTTAATCGCACTTTAGAGGATGTGGAGGACGTAGACTCCTATAGGAGTGATAGCCTTACTATATTTTGGGGGAAGTTCTAGAATGTTTTTAACTCAAATAAAGGACATTATTTTCATGAGGATGATTTTAATGCTTATGGTATGAGGTGAAGAAAAACGTTAGCTGCAGAAGAAAAAAATTTGTTTCACTTCAAGTCTAGTAGAATATTTTGTTAAAATAGCCAATTTTCATTGTGTATTGTTAAAACAGCATATACTTTTCATTAAGATGTATGTAAAAATTTCACATGTGCCTGGTATTACACAGTAGTTACCCAATAAATATTTATTGAATATTGTTGAATGAATGTGAGGTGAGGGCGGAGAAAATATTTCAAATGGAAAAATAGTATGAGCAAAGGAAAACGTGAATACAGAGAGAAGCAAAGATGGTTTCTTTAAAGTCGCATTTATATGTAATAACAATGGGAAAACTTTTTGGCTGAGTAATTTTGGTGGCTCCTTAATTTCTTAATATTTGACAACTAATGACGACTCTCTCTGATACTGATACCCAAAGTAAATAGCTGAGCTTGAACATGGAAAAGTTACTGCCTCTGACTAATCGGAATGTCTGAGCCTTTATTCTCTTCTATCTTCTTTCCTTCCTTTCTTCTTCTCTTTCCTCCTCTTTTCCCCTCAATTGTGGCACTAGCTCTTGTTCTTGTTCCCTCTATCCTTCTCCCCTTTTTCGTTCCTGGTGTTCCCTATGTTTTCTGTTTTCCTTCTTTTTCTGTCTCTGTTTCTCTCCTTCTGAATTTCTGCTTCCTTTCCTCTCTTTCCCAATTCCTACTGTCTCTGCCTTTGGTTGTCTCTGACTGTAATGTGGAAGTGAAGTATATTTTTATCTACTAAACACATGATCAAATAGGGATTTTTTATTCTGAATTTAACATTAACAAAATGTTATGTTGCTCTTTGTGAGACGAAATAAAGTTGGATGTCACTTATAAATGGGTTTTGATTGATTTTTTTAAAGTATTGAATCACTAATCTTCAAATTGGTAGAAGGAAGTCAGTAGACTTTGACTCATAAATTTTTGTAAGCATAATGGCTTGTTGAATAACTCCTAATTGTCTTTAACAACCTTGGTTTCTGTCTTTTTACCAAATGCAGACATAGCAGATGTCTTCAGCATCTAATTTTTTATTACACTTTCATATATGCAGTCATACAAGAGCTGGAGTATTTGTTTTGTTAATTCTGTATCTTTATTGTCTAGAACACTGCTAACAAATAGCAGATGCTCAACAAATAATTGTTTTTTTGTTTTGTTTTGTTTTGTTTTTTGAGACGGAGTCTTTCTCTGTCCCCCAGGCTGGAGTGCAGTGGCGCGATCTCGGCTCACTGCAAGCTCCGCCTCCTGGGTTCACGCCATTCTCCTGCCTCAGCCTCTCCGAGTAGCTGGGACTACAGGCGCCCGCCAACACGCCCGGCTAATTTTTTTTTTGTATTTTTAGTAGAGACGGGGTTTCACCGTGTTAGCCAGGATGGTCTCGATCTCCTGACCTCGTGATCTGCCCGCCTCGGCCTCCCAAAGTGCTGGGATTACAGGCTTGAGCCACTGCGCCCAGCCACCAAATAATTGTTGCTTAATATTTCAAATCTATAGTGTCGTTCTACCTCCTAATCCCAAGTAGCCACCATAACTTTTTGGACTAATATTACTCATTAAGGTAACTTAGTTTACAATCAATTTATAAATGTAACCATAGAATTTCGTGCTTAGAGAACGTTTTCTCTCCATTCTCTCTACCTTTAGACCATTCTGCAGTTTAAATCTTGAACCAAAATGTGATTTAACTATCCTTCTAAATGATTACTCCATAATTAACTCAAGCACCAAAGAAGTCATCTAGCTCTTGATGGTAATAATTAATATTTGTTGAATGCTTATTGTATATCAGGCTCTGTTTTAAGCACATTATATACATTATCTCACTTTATTCTTTCAACAGCTATGTACACCAGCAGTCCCCCACCTTTTTGGCACCAGGGACTGGTTTCATGGAAGACAGTTTTTCAACAGACTGGTGGCAGGGGGAAATGGTTTCAGGATGAAACTGTTCCACCTTAGATCATCAGGCATTAGTTAGATTCTCATAAGAAGCATGCAACACAGATCCCTCACGTGCACAGTTCACAATAGGGTTTGCACTCCTTTGAGAATCTAAGGCTGCTGCTGATCTGACAGGAGGCGGAGCTCAGGCAGTAATGTTCACTCGCCCATCACTCATCCCCTGCCATGTGGCCCGGTTCCTAACAGGCCATGGACTGCTACTGCTTCACGGCCCTGGGGTGGGGAACCCCTGATATACAGTATTAAAGTCAGATGAAGAAACAGGAACAGAGAGGTAAAATAACCTGCCAGGTGATAACAACTAGGATTTGAACCCAGACAATCTGAACCCAGCCACCCTGTCATGCACAGGAGCCTACTTTGCAAGTATTTGGCCTTCCAGGGAATGAGATGTCCACATCCCATCACCACCACCACCACTATTCCGCATTTAACAATTAGACCTATACAAGTGTAACCATATTCACATGTAACAGTGGATTAAATTTAAACTCTTAGTTATGTTAATTCACTGCAAATCAGCTTATGTGTCTTGTAAGTAGTAAGCAACTTGAAAGTACCTGTTGTTGCTTATGACAAGGTAAATTAGATCACCAAATCTTTATATTTAGTAACTTCATCATCACTTAAAAATCAACCACTGTTAGGAAATTCTTTTTTTTTTTCTCTATCTCTCTCTTTCTTAAATTCCTCTTAATCTAAATAAAGACATTTTATTTTGTCTTAGGATACAAAGGTCAATTGAATATAGCAAATTTTGTCAGTGTTGTAAAAATCCGGAGAGGAATGTAAACGGCTCATCTTGTCTCTGGCCTCTAATTGAATCAGTCAGCTATGGTGGGGTTAGGGGGCAGATCCATGTATTTACTTGCATGGGACAAAAATTAGTCATTTGTGAGTGTTCACATACTTCCACCTCCCCCAACCTACCAAAGAGAATTGTGATTTGACAGTACAATAATCCCTTCTCCTACTCTTAAAAAAGTTGATCTTACAAGGTCAGTCCTATATTTTTATGAAAAAGAATTAGAGAATGAGTAGAAAGGAACTAGTCACAAAAAGCAGAAGATTTGGGTTGATATACATAACAAAGTGCTGGGAATGAGAGGAAGAGGAAGAGATTGTGAAATTCCTGGGCTGGGAATAAAGACTGTGTGTAGGTAGGACGGCCTTTGGTGAAGGAGACAGTTTGGAGAGCATGGTGTATGAAAACACTTAAAGGAAAATTAAAGAGAATTAAGGGGAAATTAAAGGGAAGGAGTATATGAGAAGGGTTGTTTTGTGATTATAAGCTGAATTTTCTTTAATGTATTTTGAAAGACCCCGGTAAAGAAGGGAATTTCTTTTAATTTTGCAGAGAATGAGGAGTTGTCCAATTAGGTGTTGAATTGTTCTTGGAACTCTCAAGAGAGGAGTTGTGTTTAGAGATAGATTTGGGAGCTGTAAGCAAGTAGATGTGTTTGTGAGTCACAGTGCTGAGGACAAGAATATAAAGAAGAGATGAAGGCCAAGAAGAAACTTGGAGAACACAAAACAGAAAATCTCAGAAAGAAGGGGTACTAGGAAAAGGGACTAAAATAGTCATCATATGGTAGGATAATAGGAGGCCGTGCACAGTGACTCACATCTGTAATCCCAGCACTTTGGGAGGCCAAGGCTGGTTAGAGATCAGCATGGACAACATAAGGAGATCTCGACTCTACAAAAAATGAAAAATTAGCCAGGTGTGGTGGCGCACACATGTAGTCCCAGCTACTTGGGAGGCCGAGATGAGAGCATCACTTGAGCCTGGGTGGTTGAGGCTACAGTAAACCATGATCACACCACTGTACTCCAGCCTGGGTGACAGAGCAAGACCCTGTCTCAAAAAAAAAAAAAAAAAAAAGAAAGAAACTGATTTCAAGGAGCCAAGAAAAGAAAAGAGACAGATCTAATAGTGGAGGATGGGCAAAATATCAAATGCTGCAGAGGCCGAGACCATGGTGTGCTGGAGCCACGCTGTTAAATTTTCACAATTTTATTGAGCCAATTGCTATGCACGCCATTATTGAAACTTAAATTGAATACAGTTAAACATTATATTAAAAATAAAAGTAATAAATACACAAAGCACACCACTTCCTAATTACTTTACGTTGCTGAGATGATTCATGCCCATGGTATCTGAGTAGTGGAAATACATTGTAATATTTGTGCTGCTTTTAAATCAGTCATGGTGGGAGTATTTACACCACAAAAATTGGCAAACACTACCAATCAGGGCATTTTTCTCTGCAAGGAGAGCCAGTTAAATATTTATCAGCATGCCACTGGAAAAATAGAATTGAAGTCAAGAAAAGTCTAATGGATTTAGCATAGCAGGAAGGAGATGACATGGACTTAAGTTTCAGTAGAAAGGTAGGTGACAAAAACCACAGTAAAGGGAGTTGAGGAGTGAAATAATAAAAAATTAAAAACACGTGTTCAAGTAAGTTTGCGAACTGTTGAATTAAACCGAGAAGCAGGTTGTTATTGTTGATGGTGGTTTTGTTTTTTAAATTACAAGGTTTGCAGAGTACATACTATGCTAATGTACTTTATTAATCTCCAAAAATGAAGACCATATGGAAATTTATTTTGTGGTAGAACCTTTTCTGTTGGAAAATCTTAGGGAACAAGTTATCTATAGAATACATTTTGGGAAATGCTGCTCTAGTATTTCACAATTAAGATGATACTGATTGTAAAGTTTGAGATTAATATTCTTGTTCTTAAAGTTTCATACTTTTTAAAAGAAATTTTGTCAAGAATAGATGTTGAATTTTACTGAGTACTGTTTTTTTCATTTTTGTGGTAATCATACGGTTTTTTGACCTAGTGCTGTGACACATTTTAATAGATTTTCAAATATTAAATCTTCTTTGCCTTTCTGAGATAAATATAACTTGATTATGGTGGTTCATTATTTTAATAGAGGATTTAATTGTTAATTAGCATTTTATTTATTATTTAAAATCAATATTGATAAGTGGGACTGATATTTTTCTCTGTCGTCAGGTTTTAATATCAGTGTTATGATACTCCAGAAAAGTTAATTATGTCACTATATTTTTTCCTACTCAGAAACAGCTTATGTAGTAAGAAAATTATCTCTTCCTTGAAAGCTTTAAAAAATCACCTATAAAACTAATAGCTTTTGGGAGAAGTAATTCTTTGAAGTTTTCAATTATTTCCATTGTTAATTATTTTTCTATATCTTAAGTCAACTTCACCATTTATTTCATTTCAGACAAGTTAGTCTGAGTAAACTGCCGTTGGCCTGCCTTATTATTAGGTTCTGGTAAAAATCCCATCCCGAATGTAAAATCATTGTGTGAGTAGAGATAACAGCCCCTATCTAACGTGGGCTGTGTTGAAGTGTGAGGCAATTGTCTGCTGTCTTCACAGCCCAGTTCTCTGGCTTCTAGGGATGATGGGTAGGGTGTTTATAATCAAATGAATATAAACTACTCTTGAGTTAATTGACCAGATGGCAGAGGTGAAAGAACTGCAATCCTTGGTGTCTACTCTCCCCAGAATGGATCTTGTCTCTGCCCTACTGTGTTTCACATCTGGAGACGATTCCTGCTAAGATACAGTGCAATTCTGAATGGGTTCAGAAGGAAGAGGACTAGTAGCAGGAGGGGGTCTGGGGAAAGATTACCTAAATCTACCTGACTCTGACAGTAGTAAGAACCAGCCAAGTTTTCTGTTTGATCCAACACTTGGGGCTACACACTAGGAATAGATACCAGTTTCTAGAAATCTTTACTTTTTGCCCATATACTTCTGAAGAAATACCTATGTATTTCAAAGGAAAATTGGCACAAGTATCAAGGAAAGCTGGTACAACTTAATCTTAACCTGGAATCAACATTCTTTAATTTTTACATACGGATTTGGTTCCATTTTTTAGATTAAAATTTTTTCCTTTGTTTTCACGTATTTGAGCCCTTTTTAATAGTTGCCTTAAATGTAAAAAAAAAAAAAAACCCAAAAACAAAAAAAAACCCCAGTGGTAATCTGTCATAGATAAAGGTGTTTCTCATCTCTCATGTGTTCTGCCTGTTGTGTGTAATGAGTGGTTTCGCTGTGGGTGCTCCTTTCATTTCTGGCTAACACATTAGAGTGTGTTTATGTAAATTGCTGTGATACTGGTCAGCAGTCACAGCCAGAAAACATAAAACATGCGGGCATTACACACTGACACATTAGCTCTTTCTAAAGAAGAACATGTCCCATTCTGAAAAGAAAATTGTTGCTTTATTTTTGATATTGAGTCTGTATTAAAAAGTTTTCTTTTTTATTTTTGAGACAGGGTCTCACTCTGTTGCCCAGGCTGGAGTGCAGTGGTGTGATCATAGCTCACTGCAGCCTTGAACTCCGGGACTCAAGAGTTCCTCCTGCCTCAGCCTCTTGAGTAGCTGGGACTACAGGCACACGCCATCACGCCCAGCTAATTTTTCTATTTTTTGTAGAGACGGGGTTTCGCTGTGGTGCTCAGGCTGGTCTCCAACTCCTGGGCTCAAGCAATCCGCCTGCCTCAGCCTTCCAAAGTGGAAAGGTTTTCTCTCATTTTTCAAATAGAAGTACTAAACAATGCCAGAGAAATAAATAAATCGGCAAAATACATTGGCTATAGTTTATATTATTTCCTGCTAGAGTTAACAAAATGGGAAAACGTTTTATCTTCATGGTCTACTACATTTATGCCATGTGTTAAGTAATAAAATAGCTTTTGTAAATTATAAATTAAAAGGTACAGATTTAAAAGAGAAAATACTGTAGAGTTTCATGTAGGTTAGACTGCGTAGAATGTCGGGTCTTGATATTGGCGCTATTCAAGCCCTGATGATAAGGCTTTTGGCATTAGATGCTGTTTTGTCTTGATGGAAAATACAGCTATTCTAGGATCCTTGAGCCTTTCATAAGAGATAAGGTTGTGAATCCCAAGACCCTAGGACCATTTACTTAGATGATCCGCTCTCTGGTTCATCCTCTGAAAAGTCTGCTTTGCGAGGGGTGTGCTGCATTTGCCTTGCCTAAGTGGTTGTGGCACACAACTATACTGTCACCTTAGGCTTAATAACCATGTGTCATCTAGAATGAAGTTGTATTTTACTAAGGATTGTTTTTGCAATGTATAACTTATCAAACATTAACTTTCAGGGTTATTAATCCTTTTAAGGTCTAGTTTTTCTTAAGTCTGCGCAGTAATAGAGGTATCGTCATTCATGTGACATAAAAGATGGAAAGGGACTTCATTCATGTTAGTGACGGAAATAGGAAAGTAGGTGAAGTGAATCTAATACATGTTTCTTTTATGAAATAATTTTAAAAAGATTCTCCAGCCCTGCATGATTTATGATGAATCATTTTGTGGTCTGTTAGTTACTTCCAGAGAATAGAAAGCATTGTAGGCTCAGGGAAAGCAAACATTCAGAATGAAATCCAATAGAGAAGGTAAATTTATTTGGGCATGTACATTTTGGCAGCCTAGGCTATGTACATGTGTACACATTTTGAACATGTGTGTATATTGAAAATCTTGTTTCTTTTTTATTGTTCAGATTTGAAAGAAGCCAACACTAAACCACAAATATACAAGAAGGCCATTTTCTCAAAAAAGAGTCAGCCTTTAACGGTAAGTAAAATCAGAATTTATACTGCATTTGTATTGAAAAGTATCCCTTTTAAAGAATATGCAAATTATACATTGTATTTTATTGTAAAATTTCCTAGAAAGTGATTTTTGACTATTATAATACTTTCTGCTATATAATTTTCCAGTCAGTTGGACTATGCAGTGTAACATATTTGTCTAACACAAAACGAAGGTAGGATAGGAAAATGACCTAGAAGTTGAGAAATAACTCAAGTCCTTAAAAATGAATCTCTAATTAAAGTCTTTTACATTCATCTTATTTTTCTACTTAAGTAATAATTACATTATTTTAGATTCTTATGATTTAATTAAGTTTAGATAAAAATTAAGATTTCTTTCCTGGTTCCCTATTGGCCATGCAGTCATAACCTGTGGTCACAAAGGAGAAAGTAGCTTCGTATAAGCCAAATGTACTCCATTCTAGGAGGAAGAATTGCTAAGTTATAGCTGGCACCTGGCATTAAAACTACTTCCTTCCTGGAACCGACTAGATTGGGGTAGAATTTCAGAGGCTCCAGGGGCTCCCAAAGTTTTGGGATGTCCACCATGGATAATTTATCCTTCCGAGGCCTAACTATAGGGTTCTAAGGCAGTTCTTAGTCCCCAACTGTTTTGGGAAGGAAAAGGAGATGTGCCACTTTAAGGTTTTGTGTAGTTTTAGGACTGTTGATTTTGGTAAATCATGAGCTATCGCAGAATAGTTCACTTTCCCGAAATCTGCAAATAAATGAAATCCACAACATTGAATAAAGAATCATCAGATAGATAGATAGAGAAATTAATATAGAGATGTGTATATATGTGGGTTATTATACGTATATGTGTTTGCTAACTCTGTCTGCTTCTAGAGGACCTAGAAGCAGTGACTCTCCAGTAGCAAACTAGATCGTGGTTTCCAAATACAGGCTGAGCATCCCAAATCTGAAAATCTGAAATTCAAAATGCTTCCAGATTCCAAACTTTTCGGCCATATAGGTGATGCTCAAAGAAAATACTCTTGGAGCATTTTGGATTTGGGATTTTTGGATTTGGGATGCTCAACAAGTAAGTGTTAAGCAAATATTCCAAAATCCAAAAAAATTCAAAATCCGAGATATTTCTGGTCCGAAACATTTTGGATAAGAGATCTCAATCTATACCATTTTTCCTTAAAGGAAATCAGAGCTCTTTGGAGAAGTGGTTAATTCTAAGGCTGGGGCAGGGAAAATACAAGCCGAGCCTGGAGGATGTTGTGGATGTGCTCAGAAGAGTCAATCTGAAAGAGCTTCCAGGGGCCAAAGAAGCTGGAACAATTTCATCAATAAAATAACTACCTATAATACCGAATTATAATCTTATTTATAAATAAAACATATACACATGAGTCCAGATTGATATACATAAATGACTGAATAAGTAAATAAATGGGGGGAGAAGAACTCTTCCTTGTAGAAGACTTTAATAAATGTGAAAGGAATGGGGGAAATAGAAAATTATTGTCACAAAGCCACAGCAATAATTGCTACATGCAACTTCCACTGATAAATACTAAAATTAGTGAGTGGGCCAGGCGTAGTGGCTCACGCCTGTAATCCCAGCACTTTGGGATGCTGAGGTGAGCGGGTCATTTGAGGTCAAGAGTTCGAGACTAGACTGGCCAACATGTCGAAACCCCATCTCTACTAAAAATACAAAAATTAGCTGGGTGTGATGGCGGATGCCCATGATCCCAGCTACTTGGGAGGCTGAGGCATGAGAATCACTTGAACCCAAGAGGTGGAGGTTGCAGTGAGCTGAGATCGTACCACTGCACTCCAGCCTGGGCGACAGAGCAAGACTCCCTCTCAAAAAATAAATAAATAAATTAATTAAATAAAATAATTGAGTGAAAGTTTAAGGTGAAACAGAATATTTGCTGTATCTGCCCCCACTTACTTGTTAATTACAAAAGGAAAAATAGTAACTTTACAGTGGAGAATCCTGACAGACACCACCTTAACCACATGATCAAGGTCAATATCAGGGATAATAAGACATAGTGAGCTCATATGCCCCTGATAGAATGTCCTGAAAAGGACACATCATGCCTTTCGAATTCTTCCCAAACATCCTTAATCTCATTTGACTATGAGAAAGCTTTAACCTAAATACAGACACATTCTTCAAAATATCTGACCCTCGCTGTTCAACAGTGTCAGAGGCATAAAAGACACATCTTTACTAAGGAACCACCACAGATTTGGAGGAGAATATTGCATGACAGCTAAATGCAATGTGGGATCCTGGATTGGATCCTAGAGCTGAAAAGGGACATTAGTAGGAAAACTGGTGAAATCCAAATAGTTATAGTATTGTGCCATTCTCAATTTATTAGGTCTTTTTTTGCTTTTATTATTATTTTTAATTAACATATAATTGTACATATTTATGTGGTACAGTGTGATATTTCAGTACGTGCGTACAATGTGTAGTGATCAAATCAGGGTAAGCAGCATATCCATCACCTCAAACATTTACCATTTTTTTGTCTTGGGAACATTCAAAATCTGCTCTTCTAGCTATTGGAAAATATACAATAGGTTGCTGTTAATTATATTCACCCCACAGTGCTATAGATCATTAGAACTGTTCCTTGTATCTAACTGTAATTTTTTGTCTGGTTACCAATCTCTGGCTATCCCCAGCCCCTCCCAGCCTCTAGTAGCAGCTATTCTACTGTCCACTTCTATGAGATCAACTTTTTAAACTTCTGCCTATGAGTGAGAACATATGGTGTCTTTCTGGCTTATTTCACTTAACATAATCACCACCAAGCTCATCCATGTTGTCATGAATGACAGGATTTCATTCTGTTTTATGGCTGAATGGTATTCCATTGTGTATGTGAGCCACATTTTCTTTATCCATTCATCTGTTGCTGGAAGTCAGGTGGATGCTGTATCTTGGCTTCAGTGTATCAACGCTGATAATTGTGCTGGGACTGCACTGTGGTAACTGGGGGGGAAGCTGGCTGAAGGATACGTAGGAACTCCCTCCACTATCTTTGCAACCTTTCTGTAAGCCTCAGATTATTTCAAGTTAAGAAGTTTTTTACAGGTCACAATGGAGTCACTAAATAATCATTCTCATTAGATTTTCGCTAATTTATAGAGTAAGATTCTGCATTTGCAAATCTTAGAAGAGTAATGCGGGGGCATTCTTTTCATCAAGACTATTTCTTGAGCTATTTTCTAATCCTTCTCATACACACTCCCATCCCTACCTGTACAAGTCTGGTCTCTATTTAGTGTACTTAATACTTTAGCCAGTTGCTTACAGCCGTCTAGAAACCTGTGAGTGGGAATAACTCCACAAAGCTCTGCCTTCTCAGGAACCACATCTTAGCAGTGTTTTTTGTTGGTGACAGTGAGGGTCTGATTTGAATGTTCACACCAGAAGTGTCAAAGTATTTCGTGAAATACTTTGAAAAAAATCTCTTGATCCACCAATCATCATTACCCAAGACAGGATTTGAACAAGAATTTAGAACTCGTAGTCTTATATTTGTTTGAATGGGAAGAGGAGAGAAGAAGACCATATTGTTTCTAGGCAAATTGTCTGGGAATTCAGTGAATACAAGTAGTACTACGGGGACTTTCATTCTTAAAGGAAATCAATGACAGCATTAAGTTGTCTAGAAAATCAGTTTAGAAAAGCATAAAGCCTTTTAAAATAAAAAGAGCAAACTCTTAAGAGCAGGTATGTACTTTGGCGTCTGAAAATGAGCGGTCTAAATTCAAGCATTTTGGTATGAAAAATGAAATGTGAAGTATTTGGAATTCAACCCTGAATTTTTTTGCCGGTAACTCTTGTGTATGTTCAACTAATTTAGCAAACTACACTAGTTCACATTTTTTATGTGAAATAAGAAATGACAGAAGTTGCACCTAAAGTAGTCAAATTTCACAGAGACAGAAAGTGGAATGGTGCTTACCAGGGACTGGGGCACGGGAAGGGAATGGGGAGTTAGTGTTTAATGGGGATTTCAGTTTTGCAAGATGAAAGCATCCTGGAGAATGGTTACACAACATTGTGAATGTACTTAATGCCATTGAATGCACACTTAAAATGGTTAAAATGGTAAATTTTATATTGTGTATATTTTATTACAGTTTTAAAAACTAAAAAAGAAGTAACAAGTCTTCAGCAGTTATATTCCACTTCTTTGCCAGGGTGTCTGGCTCTAAGGGGAATCTCTGCTTAGAGGACCATTAATCCTTAGGAACCTTTTTTTTAAAAAAAAATCTAAAGATGGTTCCTGGACATCATTTACCAACTGGCAGTTTAAATGGCCTGTGTACCATAAATTGTGAGGTTAAAAAAAATCTGGTACACAGGAAACAGTAGAGCCGGGTGGCTGGGAGAGTTTCTTTTGGGGTTAATTTATAACTAAGACAAATGAATCTATAAAAAGAAGAAAAGCCCCATAAGAAATATGCTAACTGATGGTGAGGGAGAAAAAGGGTTTAGATAAAAGATATCTGAACTTGTTTGGTCTCAATGATTTTATGACTGAGGAATTCAATTATAGATGTACTGGGTGGAGCAAATCACAATTCTGTAAATTACTAATAGGACACAACGATCTTTATCATTTTCTGTATGTGCTCACATGCAAAGTTCAGTCTTGCCCTCTGTAAATAAACTCTCTGCCTAGCTATACCCATGCTATGAATTCAGGGCTTGAGTGTTGAAACATCGGCAATGCTTACTGCCCCAACCTTAAAGGCGGGTGGAACTGCGATTAGGAACGAAGACAAATTACTTTTGCTTTTGAATTTTGGCCTTTGGGTTTGTTTCATTTTTGTTCATTTCTTTTCATTTTTATTACTAAAAAGCTGTGAAATACTTTTTAAAATAAAAAGATCACAACCACACAAACTGTTCTTCTGTAGTTTCTTCCAGTTTTGTTCACATGTGTATGCTTTTTATTTACTGACAGTTACCGTATATGTATCCCTTGGCCCTCAGCCTCTTTCACTGTTAGGTCCTATAAATTTTTCATTTCTACCTGGCTAATCTTAGTGATAGCACGTAATTTACTAAGCCAGTTTTTAGGTGGCTTCTGGTGTTTTTATTATTGTGTAATTATGTTTTATTCTTATACCATTACATACCATGAATATCTTTATGTACATATTTCACTCAATTAAAAAAATTATTTTTTTCAGATAAATGGCCAAGAGAGGAATTTCTTTGTTAAAGTGTTTGAGCAATTAATTACCTTACTCTTGCATTATTAATTTTATGACATTTCAAATTGCTTGGAGGATATATTAATAGCAAATGAACAAAACATACAAAACAAATATATTTTAGAAATATATTTAAATGATTTCTGTTAAATTAAATGAATTATCATTTACTTAAGGCTTTGGGTGTATGATAGTGAGAGGCTGGAGAGTGAAGAGCTTCGATAATTGTTTAGAGATTAGAACGATGTGAGCAGTTTATTTTTATTTTTATTCTTTAGAGGCAGGGCCTTCCTCTGTTGCTCAGGCTGGAGTGCAGCGGTGCGATCATAGCTCACTGCAACTTCAAATTCCTGGACTCAAGTGACCCTCTTGCCTCAGCCGCCGGAGTAGCTGGGACTACAGGCACACACCACCACACCTGGCTAATTGCTAAATTATTTTCAGAGATGAGGCCTTGCTATGTTGCTCAGACTGGTCTCAAACGTCTGGCCTCAAGCAATCCTCCTGCTTTGGCCTCCCAAATGGTGTTTTTTTTTTTTTTTTTTTAAACCCAGCTTAATAGCAAAGAAGTTACAGATTATTTCCTGAGGCTATGTCAAATTTAAATAAAATGTAAAGACTGTGCTGTAGGTCCCTTACGACCTTTAAGTCTAACTTGCTAGTTATTAGGAAGAAATGATTGCTTTTGAAAATGCAGATTTAACAAAGTAGGACTTTCATAGAGATAAGTTCAAATCAGTTTTTAAAAAATATTTATTTAAAACCAAATATTTTTAAATTTGTTGTTTGAATATTTGAGAAACAAATTTTAGTATAAAGATATAATAAGAATTTTAAGATACAAAACTATATGTTTACAATGTATTAAAATGAATAGGAAAAAGATTATGGGTGAAACTCTCCATTTTACTCTCAACTTTCTGTTTGGGGGTTCAATGTCTCCTTCCCCAGTTTTCTTTGCCTCAAATAAATAAATAAAGCCAATTATGAGCTCTACAGTCTGAGTTATAGCATTCTTGGTTCTTTGGATACCGCCAATAACTTATATATCACAAATAATACATATACAGTGTTACATAGTAAGTACTCAATAATTGGAAGCTGGTTCCATGGGGCAAAAGGAAAGCAACTGTGTTCTCTTTCATACTGTTCTAGTTTTTTTTTTTTTTCCTTGAAGCTTGTGACTCTTGTTCTTCAGTCCAGATCCTGTGATCTGAAATAAATTATTAAAAGTTAGATATTTTTAACCTTTTATACTCCCACTAGACAGGACATAGGAAATTTAGTGATGTAAGCATCTTTAATAATCTTTAAAAGGCATAAGACTTGGTGGCTGGGACAAGAAACAATTAGGTATAAATTTCAGGGAAATACCATAATGGCATGACTTTTGTTTTCTTTTGTTAACAAGCCACATGGCTTTCCTCTCAAGCCCAAGGAATACATAGTGTGTTCTCCTTTTAAGATTTCAGTTTTGTCTGCATCACAGAGATGTATGTTTCCCTAAGTTTGCTCACTATAATTTGTGATTGCTATTTTTCTTATCTGCGAAGGAAGTACAGCAGCTCCCACTGGGGAAATACCATGTTAAGTTGATCCTAAAATAAGAAATCTAAGGGAAAGGTCACATCCTAATAACTTGTGCAAATCTAAATTCCCATGGAGCTTTACAATCATTTTGTAGGAGTAGAGTATTAAAAAATCTATTATTGAACTTCTTCCAGATAGTGTCGTAAAATTGAAGTACTTTTATATACAGAAGTAACCACTAAATTATAAATACAATTGACAAGACCTAATTTTTTAAGCAATCTATTATGAATACCTAGAGAAATCTGGCATGACTAATAAACCACAAAATCTTTCTTGTCACTTTCACTGGAAATATGAAGTATATTACCCATGAAGTATTGTGATAATTACATACAATAGTAATTTTCTATTACTATAGAGATACTTAACACTCAATTTTTACTTTTTTTTTTTTTTTTTTTTACTGATGCTAACCTTTCAGTTATACTTTCGAAGAACCTTAACCATGTCGTTCCAGGGAAATTCACTGCTTTGGAAGCCAAGTCACTGAGTTACTGTCTTTCCTCTTCTGTTCTTTGGCCGTCATTTAAGTTTCCTTACCTGTTAAGTAAAAGATGTTTATGTTAAGGATCAAGTAAGATCAAATATATAAAGGGCTTAGAAATAATTTACAGCATATATTTATGGTGTTACTGTAATAATTGCCTTCACTTTTTTATCTTTTCCAAGTGAATAAATCAAAATAGAAAGAGGTTGAGTAACTTACTCAAGCTAACAGTCACTGGTACACGCTAATCAGTGCCCCACTCACTGGTCAAATCTAAGTAATTCTTAAGGATGGAGTGTAAATGGAAACTGCTCCTTATGCTGCCTACAGAGGTATTACATTTTGCAGTAAGGATTGATTGTTTCCTAGCACATACTAACTAACCTGTTTTGAGGATGTGTTGTTAGAAATGCATCTTGGACATTTATGTATATATGCATGTATATATATGTATGTATGTATGCATGTATGTATTGCTAGAGGAATGTGCATCCCTGCTTTCTTACTACAAATTAAAGCTGAACAGAATGTGGTGTTTGTCTTTTGGTATTGTCTAAATAAATACCAGTATCTACTAGTATTTATTTCCTTGCTGGTAATAATGTGTTTTCATTAATTTAAGATTTATAGGAACATACTTGGGTGCTCTACCTGCTAGAAACTGATCTGTAGCATGAGCCATTTGTTGAAATTACTTAGATATTCCTGCATTTATTTCTGTTTCAGACCCCACAATAACTATATTACTATAAGAAATATAGGCCAGGCACAGTGGGTGGGTCACACCTGTAATTCCAGGAGTTTGGGAGGCCAGGTGGGTGGGTTACACCTGTAATCCCAGCAGTTTGGGAGGCCCAGGCAAGAGGATGGCTTGAGGCCAAGAGTTGGAGACCAGCGTAAGCAACATAGTGAGACCCTGTCTCTGCAGAAATTAAAATAAAAAAATTAGCCAGGCATGGTGGCGCCCGCCAGTAATTCCAGCTACTTAGGTGGCTGAAGCAGGAGGATCACTTGAGCTGGAGGCCAAGGCTGCAGTGAGCCATGATTGCACCACTGCACTCCAGCCTGAGGGACAGAGTGAGACCCTGTCAAAGAAAAAAGAAAAGAGAAGAGAAGAGAAGACTAAATTGTTTTTTAAATGCTTATCTATGTGATGTGAGTTCAAAGAATCTCTGCAATGATTCAATATCTTTTTAATATTTTTGTTTGGGAAAAGCATTAAGCTCCTTCATTGTGTTAATTAATTCAGTTTTCTCTTTTATGTTATATACCAACATGAAAAGTATGAGATGTTAGAGGCCCACATCAGTACCCTACCACATATTTACCAGGAAAAGCTGACTTTATGCTTAATGACAGCAGTCACTCCTTTAAAATGTGTGGCCTCTGTGTCCGATGGCATGGACTCACTTCCTTTAAGTTCATGTCCTTCTGAAGATCAGCTGGGCTGGGATGAGTGGTGGCTGGCATGTGGTGGAGTGTCTTGCTTCCCTCTGATACGTGGAAGTTATAAAAAGTCTCACTAATGAATTTTCTTAATATATATGGGGTAACTAATTTATGCATCAGACTTTGGAATAAAAGTAATAGCAACAGCAAATGAGAGTCTATGAATAATTCATTTTTTTTGTACACTTCTGCCCCGAGGTGTCAAATGCTGCAGGGTGGAGGTAGAGGGAGACACAAAATCTTTCTGTATAGGAACCTACTGATCACTGCTACTATAAATTTTTCTAACCATTTTATTTGCATTGATTATTGTTTTAGTTCAGATTTTCCTTATTCCTCATTTGGGTTATTGCAGATTAGCTCTCTGACCCAGCAATCCATCGTTTCCATCATCCTCCAGTCCATAGTTCTATTTCATCCCCTTTCAGAGAGCATTAGAGATTCTGTGGTCGGCCCAGCCTACCTCTTCGATGTCATCACCTCCACCTGCTCCCACAAATCTTATGGGTCAGACACACCAGGCTGCTCAGTGTCCTGTCACAGCACTGAGTTTATGACTGGGATGGATTGATTTTCATACTATTGTTGATTCAACATTTTTTATAATGTACTTCTTGATAACAGAGACCATGTTCAGAGATCCCTAGTGCTTAACACAATTCCTACCAAATATTATGCAAGTAATAAAATTGCAGTGTCATTGAACATTTTTAGATATGCGTTTATTTCTACTAATTAATCTTAGTAGTATTAGCAGCCTTGACTAAATATTATTTTTAAATTTATCAACATGTGATGCAAAGCGTGCTACAGAATTAAATTAAGAAAAGAATTTCCGTGAGAGATATGCATTTACAATTTTGTAGATTTAATCTTTGCATAGACTTTTTTGTTGCAGATATTGAAAATGAATCCATAAAAATACATAGATCCCTTTGCTAGCCACTTTTAATTTAGGGATGAGGAATATTCAGTTCACAGACTGGCTAGCACTTTTTAGCTTTCTTTAGCGTTTGAAGCAGGGCTTCTAAGTCACATGAAAGACTAGACTAGTTATTGGCATTTAAATTTTTTGGCTCCTACTTGTATGTATTATTTATTAAACAAGTAGTTATTGCACTACCTTTATGTATGCAGCACTGTTTTAGACAAAATAGAACTGTGACATATTCCTTGCTCATGGTCTTGTTTCAAAGACAATACCTACAACTGAAAGAATTAAATAATAGAGCCAGGCAGTATCTGAGGAAAAGCATGCAGTAAAAGTTCAGAGAAGAAGATACACGTGCAGAACTGGAATGGTCAGTAGTTGCTTCATGAGATGGTTGCACTGAGCTGAACCCTTAAGTAAGGATGTGGATACATGAGAAGGAAGAAGCTGGAAATTTTAAACATGAGGAGCTTCATGGGGAAAGAATTTCAAGCTATCAAAAGATATCAAAGATTGAGGAATTTGGACTTGGTCTGGGAGGTATTGGGGATCTTGAAGATTTGGGGGTAGGGAAGTGATACTACAAAAGCTGTGTTTGGAAGGCACAAGTGAAACAGAGTTGGGTTTTTTTTTGTTTTTTTTGTTTGTTTGTTTGTTTTTTTGACAGGGTCTCACTCTGTTGCTCAGGCTGGAGTGCAGTGGTACCATCTTGGTTCACTGCAACCTCAACCTCTCGGGCTGGAGTGATCCTCCTGCCTCAGCCTCCCAAGTAGCTGGGACTACAGGCATACAACACCATGCCTAGCTAATTTTTGTATATATATATATATTTTTTGTAGAGGTGGAATCTCACAAATCTCAAGACCCAGCCTGGTCTTGAACTCCTGAGCTCAAGCCATCCTCCCACCTCAGCCTCCCAAAGTGTTGAGATTATGGGCATGAGCCATTGTGCCCAGCTAAAAGAGAGATTTTGATAGCTTATATGATTTGATGACTGAATAAAAAATAAAGAGGATGAAAAAAGTGAAAAATGAATTTTTGGCTGATAAATAGAGAGATGGAGGTATTAAAAGAAATTGAGAAGAGAGACTCTGTTTTGGGAGGAAGAGAGATTAACTTGATTTTTGGATTTGATGAAGATGTGAAATTAGGTGACCAGACCTCGGTTCAGATTTTAGAATCAGACTCTTTGATTTGGTGTCATTAACACTGATTGAAGAATGTTTTGAAAGCTGAGGTATTAAGAAACAACACAAAGGTGGAGTTTGAAAGAGGAAGATGAGCGTGTGGAGAGAGTGCCATGCCAAAGGAGGGGACTTTTAAGAAAAGGAAGACAACACTTAGTACTTCTGTGTACCCAGCCTTGTAGGAATAACTTTACTGTATAAACTTATTTCATTCTCACAGTACCATGTAAAGTAGGAATTATCATTGTCCCTATTTGACAGGTGAATTAAGTGAAGTTTATTGTGGTTAAATAACTTGCCTGAATGTCATGCTGCTGGTGCAAGGTGAATCTGGATTTAAACTTAGATCTGTCTTTCTAACCCCCAAGCCCACATACTTTAATTGAAATGCTGCAAAATGGTAATGAAAGGTCAAGAAGAATAAAAAAAAAAAGAGTAAGGCCATTAGAATGTTCAAGGAGAAGATCATTGTTTAAGATTATAAAAGCATAGTGGTAGGAATATTTTGGCATTTAGAAGGTAATAGTAAATTAACGGAGGAAGTGACCCTAGACCATTGCTAATTTGGGCAGCACGTATGACAGTTCTTCTGAGGCAGCTGAGTCAAGTACAGTAGGGGAGAGTGCTTATCAGTGGAGAAGGTGGGAATGGTGTTGGAGAGGTCTCAGAATAAACATTAAGTAATCCCAGCACTTTGGGAGGCTAAGGCAGGCAGATCACCTGAAGTCAGGAGTTCAAGAGCAGCCTGGCCAACATGGTGAAATCCCGTTTCCACTAAAAATACACAAATTAGCCATGTGTGGTGGTGCTCGCCTGTAATCCCAGCTACTTGGGAGGCTGAGGCAGGAAAATCTCTTGAACCCAGGAGGTGGAGGTTGTAGTGAGCTGAGATCGTGCCACTGCACTCCAGGCTGGGCAACAGAGCAAGACTCTCTCTCAAAAGAAAAAAAAAAAGAATAGACATTAAAAAGACACAGACGATGTGAGAGAAAAGACTGCTCCCACCAAGTTTAGAAGAAAGGATAATGAGGTTGATGTGCCTACTGTGCAGGGGGGATAAGAGAAAGGTGTCAGGCAAGCATAGATGTATAAAAGCACTAGTTACAACTATACTTTGAAAGTTATATTTTACCTGGAAGAAATCTCAAAAAACAAAGACTACATGGCAGTTAAGTGACCCTAATCAAGTCACTTTCCCTCTTCAGGCCTCAGTTTTCCCATGTTAGGTTAAATTAGGTGAGACAAACTGATCTTTTAGAACCATTCTATAATACTGTGCTTAACTTTCTAAGCATTCTGGAATGGAGCAGCCTTGATCTTTTCACAGATACATCAACCATATAGCTTTATTTATAAAAGGAACATGTTGAGATAACTAAAATTAGAGCTAATATCTTCATAGGTACAAAGAAACTTTTAGAACTTAAGTCCACAAGTCAGAATTTCTGGATGCATTCCTTTTTCTTCTTATTAAAAATTGTTAAGATATCTGATTAGACTAGTTGTAAATTCCCTTGAAAGCAAGGATGATATCCTGCTCTCCACTGTGTCCTCAGCATCAAGGACAGTGCCTGACACAGAACAATTACCAATGAATATTTACGAAATGAACGAAAGTTTGAATTGCAAAATTAAATGCCACCAATAAAGAGGCTTTGTGGCTGAGCATGGTGGCTCAAGCCTGTAATTCCAGCACTTTGGGAGGCTGAGGCGGGCGGATCACTTGAGCTCAGGAGCTCAAGACCAGCCTGGCCAGTATGGTGAGACCCCGTCTCTACTAAAAATATAAAACATCGGCTGGGCGCAGTGGCTCACACCTGTAATCCCAACACTGGGAGGCTGAGGCGGGCAGATCGCCTGAGGTCAGGAGTTCGAGACCAGCCTGGCAAACATGGTGAAACCCTGTCTCTACTAAAAATACAAAAATTAGCCAGGTGTGATGGCAGGCACATATAATCCCAGCTACTCGGGAGGCTGAGGCAGGAGAATCACTTGAACCCAAGAGGCAGAGGTTGCAGTGAGCCAAGATCACACCATTGCACTCTAGCCTGGGCAACAAGAGCAAGACTTTGTCTCTAAATAAATAAATAAAAGTATAAAAAATGAGCCAGTGTGGTGGTGTGCACCTGTAATCCCAGATACTCGGGAGGCTGAGGCAAGAGAATCGCTTGAACCCAGGAGGTGGAGGTTGCAGTGAGCCAAGATTACACCACTGCACTCCAGCCTGGGTGACAGAGCAAGACTCTGTCTCCAAAAAAAAAAAAAAGGCTTAGTATAGAACTCTTCCCATTCTTTTTTCTCTTTGATTTTTTTTTTTTTTTCTCAATCTCTTCCATGACAATTCGGGGACACGTTAATTGTGCAAAAGGCAGTCACTTGTCTGTATTGTCTATTTTTGTATCACTTAAATTGGTTTTTCATTTGGTTGCTATGTTGACTTTTTGTGAAAAGGGAACTGAACTTGTGAATTGACTGACAGTGGAAATCATAGGATTTTCAAAAATAAGTTTTGTAGTTACTTAAAAATTAGTATTCTAGTTTTCCATCATTCATTAGTTTAATTGTTACCAAAAATATTTTCTTTATAAAAAGAAATTATGTTTTATATTATAGAGGAAAATGATTTAGAAAAACAGAAATCTATTTCTGAGCAAATTTAGTGATGCTGATGTAAGAAAAAGAAAACCACAAGAAGTCATCCCAAATTTGGTAACGCTTCCTGTCTTAAACACATGATTTCACTTGTCTTCTGGCTAGCTAAAGGTTACAAAATGTCACCATAATACCTTTTACTTCCTTATGAGTTCTTGCTACTCCACCCCCTACCCCCAAATATGGTAGATCAAGTTGTAAAAACCCTGAAGTGTGACAATATAGTTTATTGCACTTATAGTTAGAAATATTCTGCCAAGATGGGCTGAGAAATGGAGGAAATGGATTTAAATTTACAGCAGTCCAGTGATACACAATATACTTTTTCCAGACCACTGAAACAGCAAGCCAACTTTTAACTTTAATACTTCATACAGTGGAAAAGTTACAGCTGTAATAAAATCAACAGATACATCTCTGGTTAATGTTCTCAAATGAGAAAATTGACTGCAAGAACATTTGTCCAAATACATGCTTTTATATACTTTATGCTACTTTCCAGAATATTAACAGTTTTACATAGCGCTGTTTTGGAAGTCACTCATTGTTTTCATCTTTCTGATTAAGAAATAGGGCCAAAGTTGTGCATTGCACTGGTAGTAGACTTTTAAAGATGTCTTTGTCTCTTTTTCAGTACTAAGCTTCAAGTTCATAGATTATCCTTGATCTTTCCTTTCCTAGGTAGAGATTTAGAGTATTTGTTTATGTGAGATATAAAAAAAAGAGAGATTTTAACAAATGACTGTTTGATTCTTGGGTAGAAACTAATACTGATCAAGACCAACCAAGTATTGACACAAGATCGGGCGGGTTCAGGGTGGTACGCCCATAGACGACAACCAAGTATTCAAACATTGAGTGTTCGGTGGAAGCTCTACAGATATCCTGGGTTTTGATTCAAGATAGTGACAGCCATCCTATGAGAATGTGAACTTGAAATAAGATTTTGATTACTTTTTTTTCCTCCTTTAAAGGTTTGTTCAATTTTAACAATTTTAACTTTTTTTTTCAAAATCTGCATTATCACAGTATATTTTAAAAGAATGACTAATTTACTGTGATATATTTGGGATTTACCTTGGAAGAGATTATCTTCCAATTTAAAATACCAGAGGTAGAGTGAAGAGTCAGGTGGTAAAAGAGAAGGAGACTGGATGTTTGTACCCAATTTGCTTCTTCCCCTTTGTTCTGCTGCTGGTTTTATTTTAGCTGTTCTGTTTGCCTCACCGCAGGCAGCGTCACCACTCGGGTTCCAATCTTCTGGATGTAGAGTTTTCAAACCATCTATAAATTAGCAATCTAAGTGGAACTTTGGCAAATGAGGTTGCCAACAAGCATTTTCTTTATATTTAGATAATTTGAGCTCATGGCCTCTGGGCATTTGGTAAGAAATCCAGTAAAGAGAAGCCTAAAGAACAGAATCTTTATTATGAGTAGTTGCCTTTTTCCACTCAGCAGTTTGATTCCAAGCACCCTGATAAAAACTAGAGACATAGTCTAGTTGGCAGGTTTTTTGAAGAGAATGAGAAGCCCAAACCAAAAGAGAATGAAGACCACAGCAGAGAACTACCGAGGTAGCTGGCGCAGATGCTTTTTTGGCACTGTTGAGAAAGGCTTCAGACCCACAGTCTGAAGAGGTGGAGAACCCCTCCTCCAGGAGCAGGGAATAAGAGTGACAATTGTTCTGTAGGATTGTTGACTTAGATTCAGGGAAGTTCTTCAGAAAATATATTCAGATCACAAAAAAGGTGTTAAAATGCCAGAATTTTTCAGCCAAGAATGGCACTTCCTTCTATCAGCATCACTCATCAAGTTGAAATTTATGAGTGTCCTTTGTTATCACAAACAAAGCAAGCAAACTGAACAAATGAGAATGCTTCTTTAGTATCTACATGGCACTTTAAAAGCTCTGTTTTCCTTACAAAATATGTGTATGGAAAGGTAAAATGGGAATAAATAGTATTAAGTTCTGTTCTTAGAACCTACTGTATAGTGTAATAGTGCTCTCACTTTTCTCTCCTTGATTCTGATGTCACTTAATCACTCATTGTCACCTGCACTAGAGGGGGATAAAAAGGATAATAGGAAATCAGAATATTTTGATATGTAGTTCAACTGTTGATCAATTATCTTTGAGACTTTTAACATATATGACTAAGGAGGATTAATAATTAACATGAGCTGTAGAATTAAAGTTTGTATGGCTTGATAAGTATAAACCAGTTTTGGGGCCGCTATAATTCTAAAAAGAGCAGGTAGACTAGATGATTAGTTGTACACTTATTACTGCTAATTCTTGATTGTAGAACAAATTTTCCTATGAAAACCATGTTGTGTATTTTATATCTCTATTAGTCATTAAAAGGTTAGCAGTTTTAGATGTCCAACCAGTAAAAAACAAGTTGCCCATTCTCTCATTTTTTTTTATTGTGGTAAAATATATTTACATAAAATTCACAATTTTAACCATCTTAAGTGTACATTGGTACAGTGGCATTGGTTACGTTCACAATGTTATACAACTGTCATCCTTATCTATTTCCAAAGCTTTTTCATCACCCAAACAGAAGCTGTATACCCATTAAACAACAACTCCACATCACCCACTCCCCAGCCCTGGTTACCTCTGTTCTACTTTCTGTCTCTATGAATTTGGATATTCCAATTATTTCATATAAGTGGACTCATATTTGTCCTTTTTATATGGCTTATTTCATTTAGCACATTGTCTTCAAGGTACATCCATGTTGCAGCATGTATCAGAATGCCATTCTTTTTTATGGCTGAGTAATATTCCCTTGCATGGATATACCACATTGTGTTTCTCCATTCATCTATTGATAGATACTTGGGTTGTTTTTGCCTTTTGCTATTGCAGATAATGCTTCAGTAAACATTGGTGTTCAAGTATCTGTTTTAGTCCCCACTTTCAGTTCTTTTGGGTATATACCCAGGAGTGAAATGCTGGGTCATATGGTAATTCTGTTTTGCTCTTTAAGCAACTGCCAAACTGCTTTTCACAGCTGCTATACCATTCTGCATTCCCACCAGCAATATATATGGGTTCTAACGTCTCTACATCGCTACGACACCTTTTTAAAAAAAAAAAATATGGTTGTCCTATTAGGTGTGAAGTGTTATCTCATTGTGGTTTTGATTTGCATTTTCGTAATGGCTACTGATGGTAAGCATCTTTTCATGTGCTTATTGGTCATTTGTATGGGTTCTTTAGAGAAATGGGTATTCAAGACTTTTGTCCATTTTTAAATTGGGTTGTTTGCCTTTTGCCTTTCTATTCTTCTCTCACTTTTAAATTGATTTTCTCCCATATTTCTCCACAAAGTCAAAAAGATGATTTCATTTGAGCACAGATAAATGCTGTCAGCCTTCCATTGCCATACACACTGAATTAAGGTCAGATGCTTTTTGTGCTGTTGCTAAAATCACTTGAGAATCTGTCTCTCTTCAACTGAAAGAGTTGTTCTGGATGCGTTGATGTTGTGGAATTCCTTGTATTCTCTCCCAAAGCTCATTTTAACAAGCTCACATTTAGGGTATGATTCACTGTGAAGTATTCCAGAAAATAAAATCCGTTTTCTCAGAATGATGAGAAATTTTAAACCTTGAAGAGACCATCTCTTTTCCAAACTGAGATCCACAGATTCTTGGAGATCCACAAATGTATTATTGGGCTCTGAGAGTTTTAGAATTTTAAATAATCTGTTTTTATATCAATAATCTAAAAGGTCATTATAAAGCCCAAATTTCACAATACAAGGACATTTTCCTGGAATAAGACTGTTTTCTTACATTAGTAAGATAGAAGTGACTTGCCCAAGATAACACAGCAAGTTAAAACCAACACTAAAACTCATCTTCGGAAGCTTTACTCAGTGTTCTTTATACTAGTGTGGAGATCTTGCAATGATTCTGTCTTCATTAAGTCTGCAGGTAGTGGGGAAAGCAGAAAAAGAACAAGTATTAACTAAAATGATGAGTGCTGTGAGGGAGAAAATAGCAGTATGAGTTGTGTAGAATGAGAGCAGTTGCATAGGATGAGTTAAGCTACTGTGAGAGTTTGAGGAGGTGGTTTTTATGCTGATAGTTGAAAAGTGAATTGGTGTTACCTTAAGGGGGTTGTGAGAAGAACCATATTACAGATGGAAGAAATAAGATGTAAAGGCTCTGATGTGGGAAACAGCTTAGTTTACTCACTGATTTAAATGAAGAAAAGGAATCCAGTGAGGCTTCAGAGAGAAGCAAGAACTAGGTTATTCAGGGTTTAAGACAATCAAAAGTCAAAACAGAATTTAAACAGGGGACTGACATAACCTGATTTGTATCATGCTGGCTGTAGTATGCAGAATTGATTGGAGAGGAGAGGATGGCAGACAGGACGCCAGGTAGGAAGCTATGGAAAGATGCATATGAGAGAAGAGAGTGTCTTTGGATTCCAGTTGGTAAGTGGAAGTGATTGAAGCATGTGGCTGAATGTAAATGTTTAATAAGTAGATTTAAAAGGACATGGAGATTGTTTTGATGGGGATGTCTGGGCCGTCAATTATGACTCCCTGTTTTTGCCAATGATCATCTGGGAGATTGGTGGCAGCATTTACTAAGATAGGGCTCATTGAAGGAGGACCAGTTTTAGGGAATAGAGGATGAATGGAGTTTTTAACCTGTTGAGTTTCAGTTGCCTATGAGATGTTTCAATGGAGTTACCAAATAGATATTTCTATGTAGTGTCGAGGTTCAGACTAGAGGACTGAAGCAGAGATATAAATTTGGTCTTAATATATCCATAGTGTTTGAACTATATGTGCTGAGATAGTTATATAAGAATGGTTGTCAAATTAAGAATTTTTTCCAATTCCTTTGCCAGAATCTAGTCATGTGAAATGATGAGGAACTGGAATGTACAGTGTATACATTGTTCTTGGCAAAACTAAATTTAAATTTCTGCTTAACCTAATCAACCAAAAAGCCCTTTTCATTTCTGCCTGTGTAAAATCTTTCCTCAACATATTAAGCCATTTTTCTGTCTTGGTAAATATTATAGGGTGAAATAAAATTTAAACTGAATTTAGATAGCCCTGAATTGATGATTCAAGAACTTTTAGAATCTTAGTTTTATTTTTGAATAGCAAATAACATTATACTGTATATATAGAAAATGTTGAAGATTATCCCAGGAAGTGCTCTGGAAGCTGCTTTTAAAAATAAATAACTTAGCCGGGCGCGGTGGCTCACGCCTGTAATCCCAGCACTTTGGGAGGCCGAGGCGGGCGGATCACGAGGTCAGGAGATCGAGACCATCCTGGCTAACACGGTGAAACCCCGTCTCTACTAAAAATACAAAAAATTAGCCGGGCGAGGTGGCGGGCCCCTGTAGTCCCAGCTACGCGGGAGGCTGAGGCAGGAGAATGACGTGAACCCGGGCGGCGGAGCCTGCAGTGAGCCGAGATTGCGTCACTGCACTCCAGCCTGGGCGACAGAGCGAGACTCTATCTCAAAAATAAATAAATAAATAAATAACTTTTAAACTGCCTTTTCCCCCTTAGCATTTGCTCATTTGTTCTAAAGGTAGAGGAACAACTTTCAGTGTGTTAAGGGTTTTTAATAGTTAGTCACAGTTATATGGCATTTGTTTTTGTTTAATATGTGGATTTTTATGTAATTCCACCCAGAGGCCTAGGTATATCAGTACATTCCTCAGCATCATTAATGTCATCCAAATAGATAGTCTTTGATTACTGATCACTGACTCCATATATAGGGCAGTGATTTCAAAATTATTCTACTACCATTGCAAGTAGACATGTATACAGTAAAGAACCATCCGAAGGCCAGGAGCAGTGACTTACGCCTATAGTCCCAGCACTTTGAGAGACCAAGCTGGGAGGATCGTTTGAGCCCAGGAGTTCAAGACTAGCCTGGGAAACATAGTGAGACCCCATCTCTACAAAAAATTTTAAAAATTGGCTGGGCATGGTGGGACGCATACTTGTAGTCCCAGCTACTTGGAAGGCTGAGGGAGGATCGCTTGAGCCCGGGAGGTCGAGGCTCCAGTGAGCCATGTTCACACCACTGCACTCCAACCTAGGCAACAGAGTGAGATCCTGTCTCTAAAAATAAAAAATCTGAAAAGTTATGTCTAAATTAGGTTTGAGTAAATGAAGTCATGAGCCAGCTGCATAGGTGATCTTTCTAGTGGTAGCAGTACCAAAATGGGCCTTGTAAAAACAAACAAACAAACAAAAACACCCTTTTAAATGTAGTTCGGGGAGAAGGAAGCTAGTATTTCAACTTACTATATGCCAAGCACTTCTAAGTGCTTTACATTATTCTCTTTAATATTATTTCTTATATTCATCACCACAATCCTCATTTACAACTGAGGAAACAGAAGGAGGTTAAATAGCTTTGCCCAAAGTTACACCACTGGCATGTGGTGATGCAGGGCTTCCAGCTTGAGTATATCTAATTTTATAGCCATCATTCTTTCTCTTTCCATCTCTGTATCTCTCTGGGAGTCAGGAGACCTATATTCCTGTGTTTTTGTTGTTGTTTTGAGACAGAGTCTCACTCTGTTGCTCAGGCTGGAGTGCAGTACTGCCATTGTGGCTCACTGCAACCTCAACCTACCAGGCTCGAGTGATCCTCAGCTGTGCCATCTTGCTATGGAACCTTGGCTAAGCCACGTTCTGAGCTATCGTAAAGCACGGTAATAGGTTCACATTCACGCTCCCCCATCATGCTCATGCCCCCTACCTCGCCTAGAAGGCTCCGCACTTCCTTTCTGTGTGCTCGTTCATTCAGTTATCAGTCATTTTATCAGTTAGTCAGACAACAGTCTTTATTCATACGACATTAGTGACTGAGGTTCTGTTGAGTGACGCAGATAGGAAATAACCTAGCTGCATGGTCTCTGTCTTTCAAAAGGCCATACTCTTAGGATCCACATACAGGCCCCTGTCTTCCATGAAGCCATTGTCCCCAGCCATCCCATTTTGACGGGTTTTTTTGAGTCCCTCTGAAACTTTGGCCTTTTTACATTTATCTGGCAGTTAACTAGGTGCTGCTTTGTGACAGTTCTATTATTGGATACAATTCTTAATTCAAATCATGTATCATTACTTAACTTTTCACCTCTTTGCAGCTTCTTTCTCCTAGAAGATTACAAGTTCCTTAAGAGCAGGCTTATACTTCTTTGTGTAATATTTCCCACAGTGTCTCTTAAATAGCAAAGTTTTTTGACCTGATTTACTAAAAAAAAGTTTGTTGACTTGGCTTAAATTTTCTTTTCTTTTCTTTTTTTCTTTCTTTTTCTTTTTTTTTTTGAGACGGAGTCTTGCTCTGTCACCCTGGCTGGAGTGCAGTGGTGCGATTTCAGCTCACTGCAACCTCTGCCTCCCGGGTTCAAGCAATTCTCGTGCCTCAGTCTCCCAAGTAGCCAGGATTACAGGTGCCCACCACCATGCCCAACCAATTTTTATATTTTTAGTAGAGATGGGTTTTTGCCATGTTGTACAGGCTGGTCTCGAATTCCTGACCTCAAGTGGTCCGCCCTCCTCGGCCTCCTAAAGTGTTGGGATTACAGGTGTGGAAGCCACCGTGCCTGGATGACTTGAGTTAAATTTTTTAAGTTTAGAGTTTACTCCCTGGTTGAATGATCTGGGCCAAGTTACATAGCTTCTGTGAACCTCCTCAGTTTTCAACAAAATGGGAATAATTCCTACTTCTCAAGATGAAATATGTAATATATGCAAAAGTGCTCCGTGAACTCTAAAAGACTATACAAATATTACTGATTATTTTATTTTATAGTCAAAGCCACCCTGTCCTGCATTGCTCCAGTAGACACTTTATGTACCAACATGTACTTCAGCTGTTCACATTATATACTTTTATCTCTGTTATCCTACCATCTAGGTCAATACATTTTAACATCTTTATTTGCTCTAAGTTTATTTCTAATTTTTTATTCTTTATTTTGTTCATTCCCATACTTACTTTTACTTATGACTATGGATTTAAGTAGCATGAACTGTCTTCAGACTGGCCTACTGTGATGAGTCACAATACCCATCATAATGGATCCAGACTGCAAAATTGGGAGTAATAAAAATTACTGTTAACTTTCTTTTAAGGTAGTTTAATGCATTTACTTGCAGGTTCAGATGGGTAGAAATGGTACATTGTTAGGAATTCACTATTGAGATGATTTTTAGTCTATATTAGAGCTCTGAATACTCTGCAAATAATATGTGAGCACCGGTACCATCAAAGCATGTGTTGCCTTAGGTGGTGTTTACAGACCTTGTCAGAGTTGGTAGTAATTCCAGAATATAATCATTTCAATAGCTAAGGCTTATGGTTAAGACTTCCAAAGTGTTCAGAATTTACTGAATTGAATTATTTGAGGTTTTGCTACTGTGTTACTTGTAGTCATCAAATTGAGCTTTATTTTACTGCCTTCATTGAAATAAGCAGTTTTGACCATTTAAAAATATTTTTAATAGGATACTTATTTTCTCTAGCATTTTTAGAGTGTGGTTCCTGTGTGGTGAATGTCTGTCACCTCTTGGAAGCCTTGAAATATACAAATTGACTATTGTTGTTTATGTTGAAAGATATTAAAATGAGATTTGTAATCTAAATGGGCATTACTTACTTCACATCTGGTTGCTTGAAAAGTGGCCAGATGCAACAGTTCTTAATGCAAGAGAGCCTACGGCAGAAACTTTGCAATTCTCACCCTCTACAAAACAGCTGCCCTGTGTGAACCTTCAGTGGTAAAAAAAAAAAAAAAAAAAAAAAAAAAAAAGAAGAAAAGCCAAGCAAAGAAAATTCACCCCACCACATTCTAATTACAGATTTCCAATAAAAGCATTAATATGATTCCTAGATCAATGAGCTAATCATTAGAAAAGGAAGGCAACGTGGGGAAAAAAAACAAAACAACGATGGCAGCATTGACCTAGTTTCTAGTTGCCAGGACCAAAGACATCGTGACAACCACTATCCTTTCTAAATCTCCTTACCTTGCTTAATCTTAAAGTGATGGTATGTCCTGGTTTGCCTGTGACAGTCCCGGTTTATGCCTGTTGTCCTAGTGTGATTTTTTAATAGTGCCCTCTTTCACTCTTAAAAGTGTCCCAGTTTGGGTAAGGAGGTATATGCCCATCTTAATTTAATCTCTTTATCTCAGAGACATTAATTAGGAAGGGTAAGAAGTGGGAGTTATGAGAATATATTAAAGGGAAAATGATACTCCGGTTGAGACAGTGCTGGAACCAAAAAGCTACTGATCTGAATTCTCCGTAATAAGATGAGAATTGTTTTGCTAACACATTCTGAACATCACAAGATACATCAGATTAATGCTGGTTGCTCTTGGGGAGTTGTGGGGAGGAGGAGGATAACCAGGTCAGGAGTTTGTGGTATCTTTTGTGCAACACTAACGTTAAGCTTCCTGTCTGAGGTTTTCCATGTTGTGAGTTTTCACCTCTTGATGCTCTTTGAGGACTAGTGATGCTGACATCTACTAGAAACACTTCAGAGAAAAAAAAAAAGGATGGAAGATAATAGTTCTTTAGAAAAATGGAAATATTTACATTATTCTTGATAACTTTGTTCTTCTTTGAAAAAGATTAGCTGAACATCCCTGCTGATTACCTTAATAATCTACTCTGAAATTTAATTTTATCTACTTTAGAAGCCTTGCTGTGGATATATTCTCCTTTAGAGTCCTCCAGATTTGATAGCTATTATTTTTTAATAATAGTTAAGTGCCTTTATTTTGTTTAAAGTACCGAAAACTGAATCAGGTCTCAGGAACTAGTTATGAGCATCTGATTATTTAGCTGGGAAAAGAAGGTAAGGAAGAAGAATATTTGAATAAAGGCCTTTAGGTTTTTATAAATACATTATGCAAAGAGTGATAACCATCTTTCTTACAACCTCTTCTGAAAGTAAAGCAAGGGGGCTGAGCTTCTTGTGGATGTTTAAGTTTGAATAGGGTACTCTCCTGAAGGCCTTTAAAAATACAGTAGCTTGTCTGTTTGGAGTTCAGCAATCAATCAATCAAGTCTTGAACACCTAATGCTGCACTAAGAATTATAAATGAAGTAGAAGGCATACTCTTTCATGTCTTCAAATGACTTAATAATATACTTGGAGAAATAAAACAAATATACGTAAAACAGATCAGGTCTAAATTATGTGGTATTGACTCTATATGAGTTATTAGGATGAATTGGCATTCAAAGAGCATTTAATTTGTGCCAACCAGTAGAAATATCTCATTGTGTTACAGCGTAAGAAAGATCAGGAAGCCAGAAACAAGTCTTAGTGGATGGCAGAAAGTAAGAATATATACATTCATTTCTACACTAATGCATCTATTCAGTATTTCTTGAGCACTTACTATATGCTATAGGCACATAGGAGTGAGTAGGTACATTGTTCTGAGTAGAACTTATGTGTTAGGAAATAGTGAACAAAAAGTGGGAGGACAGGTGGGTGTGTGGGCAGAGTATAGCAATAATATTGTTAACCTATGCAAAGGTTAGGCTGATTCTGAATAGAGACAAAGGTTTATAATGGAAGATTCCTTTTAACACTTAAAATTCATGAAACGAAGAGCTCAAAGAAAATCTTAGAAGCCATCTAATCTGCTCTCCTTTCCCTATCTCCACTTGAAAAATGGGGACTTCAGAGCAGAGCTGTTGCGACTTGCCTGAATTCATAAACCGAGTTAGTGGTGGAGCTGAAAGTCGAGCCTGGCTCTTCTGTTTTTACCATTTGCAGTTGCCCCCCCCCCCCCCCCCCCCACCGCCGCCATTCATGGGTTCCACATCCATGGATTCAACCAACTATGGATCAAAAGTATTTTTTAAAAATAAAAATAGCAATACAATAATTAAAAATAGAAAATGTAAAATACAGTATAAACAACTATTTACATAGCATTACATTGTATTAGCTGTTATACGTAATCTAGAGATAATTTAAAGTATAATGGAGAATGTGCATAGGTTATGTTCAAATAGTACGCTATTTTAGATTAGGGACTTGAGCATCTTGGATTTTTGTATCCACAAGGTCCTGGAACCAATCCTTCATGAATACGGAAGGACAAATAAATATATCCTTCTGCCTCTTCAGTCTTAAAGTTAGCTAAAACATTTCACTTCCCCATGCCAACTCTGTGAATACCAGGTCTTAGATCCTAAACTAAAGGTTTGGAAGGCAATCATTATTCAGACATAGGAAAGTATGACTTAGAAAATGAATCTGTTTCATGTCTCAATTTTAATAAAAGTCTTGTTTATAAAATGACAAAAGGCTCAATGAGACTAACAACATACAACTTGTAATAAATGTTTTGTAACCATGACACTGATGAGCTGTGTTTTAGACCTAGCTGTCACTAATTGGCTGTGTGATTTTTTGCATAAGTTGTGTCTCCTCTTTTGTCTTTATTTATATTATGACAATTTAAATTCTGTTTCAGTTATTTTATTACTATATATATATATATCTTACAATTGCTTGAGTACAGCACAGACTTCAAGGAAAAAATTTCTTATGATTCTCAGTGTTCACATAATTTTTATTAAATGTAACTTAAATATATATAAAACAAATTGTAAACTATGTTTATAGCTCTTATATATTTACACAACCAAAATAAATTTTAAAATAAGTTGTAAAGCCCTTAACATTAAAGGTACAAATATGGAAATGACTGCTATAGCATATACTTTTGGGGATTCAACACCTTTTGCTGCTTAATGCCATATCTGATTAAATTTTTCCAAGATTTTTTTCTTTTTCAACTCTTCTGTGAAACATTCCTTTCTACAGTATTACTGGATCTAGTATGAACTCAGTTAACTCAGATGAATCATTTACATATTAAAAGTTTACCTTCGTTCTTCTTTCACTAACCTTAGACAACTAAAGTTGTGATATTGGGCACCAGTGAAATCACAGGTAGAAACTGTGGCGCTGAAACTGCTTGTCTGTATTCAGTTATAAAATCTTACATATAATCTAAAATATGAATTCTTACACATTTTATGTCATTAAAATTAAGGTAAAATTGAAAACAGTATTAAAAACTTTTCCTCAGAAATCGGAAACAATCTAAATGTCCATCAGCTGAATGGATAGACAAAATGTGCTATATCAATACACAGCCTAATCTAGGGAGTTCAGCCATAAACAGGCGTGAACTGCTGACACATGCCACAACTTGAACCTCCAGACTCAACCTCAGAACCTCCAAAACATTATGCTAAGTGAAAAAAAACTAAACAAATGAGACCATATATCATATGATTCCATTTATCTGAAATGTCTAATAAAAGAAGCAAATCTATAGAGGCAGAAAAGTATAATAGATTAATAGTTGTCTGGGATTGGGGGTAGGAATTGGCGTTTGATTGTAAATCAGCATGACAGATCTTACTAGGTGATTAAAATGTTCTAAAACTGATTTATGGTGATGGTTGCAAAACCTGGTAAATTTACTAAAATTCATTGAATTGCACATTCAAAATGGTGAACTTTATGGTATGTAAAATATCCATCCATGATGCTGTTTTAAAAGCTTTTTATGAAGACTTCTAGATCTCCTAAGAATATTTAGGTATTAGATATTTTCTCCCTTGACCCTTCCAAGGTCAGAAGACACGGCTGAAAAAAAATACTTTTAGTGGAACCAAAGAATGGATCCAGTAACTACAGTATCGTGGATTCTAGCTTTGACTCTGTCATTGACTCTACTTGGGCAAGGCCCTGAGCAAGTCACTTAACCTCTTTGTGCCTTGGTTTCCCCATCCATAAAGAGGGTGTTAGTTTAAATGTTCTCTAGAATTTCTTGCACACATGACAGTCGCATCCTCACATTTCTGTTACCTGAATTTCTGCCTCCTAGTGATTCCCCCTCCCTCAAATACTCTAACAAAGCCCCTTTATTCAGCATATGGCATATGTGGCATATTGCTTGTCTCACTAATTCTTGCTCACGCAAGCTTCCTGACCTTACTGCATAGGTCTTTCAGGTACACAGTTCTCAAAGTGTTGATCTGAAAGTTCCATACAAGACTGGCTCCCCATCATTCATTAATCTCCCAGAGGCTACCTTCTCATCCTATGTAACTGTCTTATGGAAGCTCTCCCATAGATAACAATATACTTCCCCTTTAGGCAGTACATGGAGAAACAATGGGCTATACAATGGAACCATCCTATGAGATTACACAGAATGAGAACCTGGCCCATTGTTTTCTCCTGCTGCCTAAGGAAGGAATTGTGCTCTTGGATCCCCGTACAGATTTTGGCTTGTCCACCTCCTTGAATTCCCAAGTAACAATTAAGCAATCTCCCTCCTTCCCTCTTCTCATTTCAATGTGTAGGATACTTGTCAACTTGCCCAGAGTTACTGTAGGCATTTTGAGTTATTCATCTGGCTGTGTGCAATAGATAACAAAAACATAATTAGGAGGAGGACTGAATTAAGTCTCAATTTTATTTTTATTTTTATGGTGGGGGAGAGGTGCTTACTTTAGAGTGGTAAAAGTTATTTCTTGTCCAAGTTTTCATCATCCCCTCCTTCCCTCTGTGTTTCAATAAAATGTTTCCAAAAATTTCAAATGAAAAGTTTATTAAAATAGAGCTGTGTTTTTAAAAATAAAAACATAACATCTTACTTCCTAGAGGTGTCTGAAGAAAAGCACTCCAGGAGTATAAAGAATAAACTAGATGGTTGGAATGTGGTTTATTAGTCCACAAACCTGTCAGGAATCTTGGACTCTTTTCCTAAAGCTATGCAGACATACAACATAACTTTGGAAGAACCAGTTAAGTTTGTATTCTGACTGTGCCCTGTAATTTAGGAATAACTACCTGCTAAACACTGAAAATCTGTTGGTGGAAATCATCGGGTAAAACCAAAGCATAAGTTATATTATTAGGGGTTGGTAAGTGGTTTTGTATATGCAATAAAAAGGATTAGATGGCTGGGCGCGGTGGCTCACACCTATAATCCCAGCACTTTGGGAGGCCAAGGCGGGTGGATCACAAGGTCAGGAATTCAAGACCAGTCTGGCCAATATGGTGAAACCTTGTCTCTACTAAAAATACAAAAATTAGCCAGGCATGGTGGCACGTGTCTGTATTCCCAGCTACTCGGGAGGCTGAGGCAGAAGAATTGCTTGAACCCGGGAGGTGGAGATCACGCCACCACACTCCAGCCTGGGCAACAGAGCGAGAATCCATCTCAAAAAAAAAAAGGATTAGATATTTGAAGAACCATGGGATGTGTGTCCTGTTAACTGTCCATAGGGCCAAGGAAAATGGAGAAAAGTGAAGTTGAAATAAAATTCTCTAAAAATAGCTGAAAAAGAAAAACTTAAGATATGTAAGTGTTTTATGATGTGAACATTCAATGAACAGAGGAAAGAGATGTGCCTAAGAAAGTTTGGTGTTGAAGATATATACCTTTTTAATAAAAGAGAACAAATTAAACAAGCAGTCTTCCTTTCTTGTAGGAACTATATTTCAGGGTAATTACATGGCTTTAGTTGCTGAAGGAAAGATCTTCCTTATAGAAAAATGCCTGCTGTCTGGGTACAGTGGCTCATGCCTGTAATCCCAGCACTTTGGGAGGCCAAGGTGGACAGATCACTTGATCCCAGAAATTCAACACCAGCCTGGGCAACATGGTGAAACCCCATCTCTACAAAAACATACAAAAATTAGTTGGGCATGGTGGCACGTGCCTGTGGTCTCAGCTACTCAGGAGGCTGAGGTAGGAGGATCACTTGAGCCTGGGAGGCAGAGGTTGCAGTGAGCTGTGATTGTGGTGAGCTGTGATCGCACTGCTGCACTCCAGCCTGGGCAACAGAGCAAGACCCTGTCTCAAAAAAAGAAAAAAAAATTCCTACTAATAAATGTGGAAAGAGTGGTAGAATTAGAAAAACATTTCATAAACTCCAAGTATTGATTCAGGAAAAGATGATAAAGTTTGTTACACCTTTAGGTGAATGATTAATGAAACTGAACATCCTTGTAATACCAAAGTAACATTGTACTGATGACTGTCTAATTGAAGGAGAAAAAGTAACTGTACAATGGAGAGATGAGACATATCACCATTCTTAGTGGTAGATTTTACCGTGGCTGATGGTCAGTCATATATTATGCCTTCTGATGTGATGGAATAGGAAGTACACATCCCCTATGGTATATTCAAGCCTAAAATGTTTAACTTGAATCCAGAAATCCTTGGATATAGTGTCCAGTTTATAGGAAGCACAGGGGATAGAGAATCAAGCCAAATGATACAACAAGAAAACAACCAGACAAATTTAGAAGTTGAGACATTCTACCTGATAACTGGCCTGACCTCTTCAATTAGTCAGTGGCCTTAAAATTAAGGGGAAGGAGTAATCATGCTAGATTTAAAAAGGCTTAGGAACATACAGCCAAATGCATTTCATCATACTGGATTAGAGTAGGGTTGGAACAAACCAACTATAAAGAACATTTGGGGTCAACTGGGGAAATGTGAATATGGGCTGGGTATTGTTTGAAATGAAAATGTAGTTAAATGAAAAGATGGAGATTATTGACTTTAAAAAGCAGAGGACTACCAGGAAGTACCATATCTCATTTTGATTAAAAAATACACGTGCTGTATGTATATGTATATGTGTACATGCTTATCTATCTATATATACATATGATCATACATATGCCCAGAAAAAGACCCAGATGCATAAACATTAAGAGTTCAATATTGGTTATCTCTGGTAGTGGAAATATAATCATTTTGTTTTTACCAGTCTGTATTTTCTAATTTTTAACAGTGAATGCAGATTGGTTCTATAATGAAAGATGTTTTTTTTTTAAACAAAAAAACCCCTACCTTTTCAGATAGAAAAGCAGCAGTATATTCTTTCCTTCAAGGAAAATAAAAATGTTTCCTTTGAGGAAAGAAGATACAAAGACTAGAAAACACTCTAATATCTTTAAAAACCACCAAGCTTTCAAATACAAAGATTTAACATATGTAAACTGTATTGTACTTCATTTGAAATTTAGTATCTTTACTAAAGAAGTTTCTTTTATCCTATCCTACACACATACAGTATTATTTAATGATGTGCACACAGAACTCTGCCAGCCTGAAACAGTAGGTCTAAGACACGTTTGTTGTTTTTGGCTCCCCTGTGTTGATCTAAATCACTGCCTAGCAGCCCTTGGAAATTTCTATCCCAACACGTCCTACAGGTGCCCAATACTGTGGATTCTCATTCCCCTAGTTCATTCTCACTCTTCTCTCTTGGTTCAGTCTTGCCTTTCTTCACTCTGTTCCCTTTCCTTGTTCCTGCCATCCAAAGCTTCTCTATCTTCCAGGCTCATCTCAGATTTCCTCTCTTTCCTGAAGCCTTTTTGGATTCCTTTCATCTCTATGCCCAGTCAGAAGGGCTCTGTTCATCTCTGAACATCTTTCACACTCCATTACATCTGGTTTAAATCCCTTCTCTGCCTCTTATTAGCTATGTGATCTCAAAACTCAATTTCTTTATCGGTAAAATGGTGATAATAAATGACTTCACAGGGTTGAGTGCCTCAAGTCAGTGGCGAGTACTGCAGTAGAGGCAGAATACATAGCTCAACAGAAATTACTCCAGTAATGGTCATGATTGTTCGCACTTCTCTCAAGCCACCTACTTGTACATTAGAGTGCATTGTACTTGTCTTATCCTCTTTACTAAAAGTAGGAAAATGGCTTGAGAATTGAGCCTCAGTCTTATTTATTATTCTATCCCTAGTTATGTCATACTTAACTGTATTGCTCGGTATTTAGCAGCCCATTATCTAATCATAACATCAACCTCATTCTTTCTGAGCTTGTTTCCTTTTTGTGAAATGGGGCTACCATTCAGTCTCACAGGATTTTTTTTTGTTTTTTTTGAGACAGAATCTTGCTGTGTCACCCAGTCTGGAGTGCAGTGGGGCAAACTCAGCTCACTACAACCTCCGCCTCCCAAGTTGAAGCACTTCTCGTGCCTCAGCCTCCTGAGTAGCTGGGATTATAAGCACGTGCCACCACACCCAGCTCATTTTTGTATTTTTAGTAGAGACAGGGTTTTGCCATGTTGACCACGCTGGTCTCAAACTCCTGACCTCAGGTGATCCACCCACCTCGGCTTCCCAAAGTCCTGGGATTACAGGTGTGATCCCAGCCAATCTCACAGAATTTTTATAAAGTCTAGACAAATTTTTATATTTTAAAAGACTTAGCACAGCCCCTGACAGAGTAGGCACTCAATAAATGTGGAATCTGAATCTTACTTAAAGCTAGTTTATATTTTCAAGTCTTCTTACTTTTACTAATGCTGCTCTAAGATATATTTTATAAGTTCAAATGTAAAGGTCTAGATTGGGACAGAATTTATAATGTGTCTAATAAAGATTGTTAGAGACAAACTTTTAGACTGAACCAATCTACTATTAATGGACTGATGAATCTTACTGGAAAATAAACATAAAATATACTCTGTGTTGCCTGTGGTTTAATTGCCATCAAAATTAAGTTTATTATGTACTGATTTCACAGTTATATTTTATTTTCAGTCAAATATCTATTTGTTATTATGAAGAAAATGTCTACTTCCGCTAAGTGAACTTTAAAAATTTGTACTTGCTTTTGAAGAATCCATACTCTATATACCATCTCTTCCTGAAACATATTTATGTAGCTCCTTTTAACATAAGAGCGATAAGAGTGTTGCTTGATGACTGCTCTTATTGCTCTATTAAAGTGTCATGTGTAAGATTTAAATATTTAATTATAAGAATTCATAATACAATTTTGAGAGCCTACTCTGTTCCAGACACTGATTTATTTAAATCATCTCTAATTCTCACAACTCCAAAAAGATAGGAAAACAGAGGTGTGACAAGGCTTGAATGCAAACCCAGGTCTGTTTGACTCTTTATTCATTTTGAACAAAGACAAATTACTCAAAGCTTTACTGCCAAAAACTATTACCTGGTTCCGCATTGAAACCCTATTCAATAGTTGTTATTATTTTCTTCCTTTGCTTTGAATAACCTCCCAGCATTGTTGTGAGTTTCAAACGAAATAAAAACACTATACAGCTCCAAGGTGGTTTTTTTTAGAGTATTATTACCTCAAAGTAGAAATTTTCAAATAGTAATGTTATCATTTTCATAAGAGCAAAGAACTTTGTCAATAGAAACAAAAACGTCATACCAGAAGAACCCCAGAATGCTGGGTTGACTCATGAAGAATCTGTGAATGAGGCAAGAGAACATTTGTCAGCAAAATGACTCCGTAAACTGATGTTCAAATATTATCAAATTTTAATTACCAAGTCATGATTGAGTACTTACTTTGTAGAGAGCACCATATCTAAACTCTGTGGTGAATGATGACATTTTCATAGGTAATTCCTCCACATTAAGTGATTCATCATAGAAAAATGCTTTCATGCTGATGACTTCCACCATGACTGTTGGCATTAAGGATCATTGACCTGAAGAATTGATTTGAACATCTTACTGCATTATTTTAATGAGATAGAGCACCGTTTGGAGCTTTGGACTGGGAATCAAGAAACCTGGTTTCTAGCTCAAACTCTGCTTCTAATTTATCTAGGTCATGCTTTGGGCAAATCATTTCATTCCTCTGGAACTCATTTTCCTTATATCAAAAATTAAGAGTGGGAATGTGCTAATCTCCCTCCTATTAAGTGTCGTGAGCCCGTGATATCAACAGTCTGTAAATTTCCTTTAGTACAGTCACAGAACTGGTAAGTGACACCAGCTGAACCTGAGTGCAGCTCCGCGGCTCTACGCTTGCTGTAGAACCTTTGTGAATTCCCAATGTGCTTCACCAGTGACAGGATGTGCTACCCAATACATCTCCATATAACTGATCTTGAAAAATTCATTGATAAAATCTGAAAACTGAAAAAGATACATGTTTTAGAGGTTTAGGTTTCCCACAACATGAAAATGTGTCAGTTGATAATATAGCTCACGGTATTTTACTATGCTAGAAAACAGCTTACTAGAGAATTTCAGATATTACATGCAACAACAAGTTAACATAGTTTAGGTGGGACGTCTTTAGTTCAGAGTTACAGTAATTTCAAAAGTGTTTAGTTGATCCCTAGAAAGTGGTTTAACAGGTTAGGCTCTTTTTCAGGTATTAGAGGGAAGTTAACTTTTGAAGGTGGGCAGAAAAGGAAGTTTTCAGTTGGTTTTTTCCTTTTGAGACTTTTAATTTATCATCAGACACTATTTTTTCAGATGAAAGTGCCTTTTATACTGTCACCTAGGTATGAGTCAAGTATGAAAAGGAAGTAGTAACTCAGGATTAAAACATGAATAAGTATGCAATATGGAGAATTTCCATTAAATTTTAAATAAATGAATTACAGTCATATTATTCAGTATCTCAACATTAAAACTCAAAAGGACCTTAAGGATTATTCTGTTTTGTGGAAAGGCCTTTTTCTGATTCTAGAGATGTGTGGACCCAGAGAGTTGACACAGTAGGTTTGTGGCTGAGCCCAGACAAGAACCTAAAACCTAGGCTTTCTGGCTCCAATGTCAGTGTTCTTTTCTACTGCTTCTGAGTTAAGAAGACCTTTTTTTTTTGATACCAAAGATACATTTACTGGAGTTATTGGCTTCTTTTTTTTTAAGACAGGGTCTCACTCTGTCACCCAGGCTAGAGTGCAGTGATGCAGTTACAGCTTGCTGCAGCCTCAGTCTCCTGGACTCAAGCAGCCCTCCTGCCTCAGCCTCTCAAGTAGTTGACACTACGCCACCATGCCTGGCCAATTATTTTATTTTTTTCTAGAGATAGGGTCTCACTCTGTTGTCCCGGCTGGTCTCCAACTCCTGGGCTCAAGGGATCCTCTTGCCTTAGCCACCCAAAGTGCTGGGATTTACAGATGTCAGCCATTGCACCCAGCAGCATTATTTTTCTTTAAATCAAAATAATATAATTGTTTAATATAATTATGTCCATAAAATATATTACTTTTGAAAATCTGAACAAAATTACAGTTTTTGGTTAAAGAATGGATTTGCCTTTCAAAAAAATGACACACGGGAGACTGAGGCAGGAGAATTTCTTGAACCTGGGAGGTGGAAGTAGGTTGCAGTGAGCCTAGATAGCGCCACTGCACTCCAGCCTGAGGGACAGAGTGAGACCCTGTCTCAAAAGAAAAGAAAAAAACACAGCTGAGTGTGGTGGTGAGCATCCGAAATCCTAGCTGCTCTGGAGGCTGAGGCAGAGGGATCACTTGAGCCCAGGAGTTGGAGACTAGCCTGGGCAACATAGCAAGACCCCTGTCAAAAATTTTTTTAATTTAAAAAATTTTCCAAAAGGGGCACAGATACATTGAACATTGACCTTCCTTTGTCTGCTTTTATGGGAATATCCAGCTTGTTGTGATGGTTGTGGTGAAATTTACATCCAGGATACAGGATTATTTGTTCTTCTCAAAGGAGTGTTCCATTGGCCCAGCATTTCTCCCATGTTGTCTCTCTCCTGTGACTATGAAGAAACCCTGAACTGATGCAACCACCACTTGAAAATAAAGTTCCAAGCCAATCTTAATTGCACTAGGAAATGGCAGCCATTCTTTTGGGTAGGGGAAGAAGTGAGCTTGGGTGGTCATTCTGGTTGTTAGCAATTATCTGGCTTCCGTTGGAGCATCATGCAGAAATTTACATCTTATTGAAACAAGAAGAAAATGGAAGCTATTGTCAGTTCGTTAGGTCTCTAAACTCCTTCTTGAATGATACATGTGATATGGATGTGCTGTTCTTTCATTACTCTCATCATCAACAAAAACAATATGTGTGTTTTAATGCCAACCAGGGACTCTGCTAGGTTCTAGGGATACAATGAGATCTAAACTCCTAACCTTTTAGAAGCTAGCATAAATTTTAGTAGCACTTATAGCATTAAATGAAGCAGATTTTTAAATGAGGTTATAGCAAAAGGAAAAAATACTGTACATACAATTTTATACCAATACTCACATAGCTTATTTCACACAAAAGAAAAAGCAATTTAAGCAATTTTAAAAATTCAAATTTATTCTAGAGAATAAATTCCAAATTTATAGCAAAAAAGAGCAAAATTTTCATTAGCTTTCAAGAATAATGCAGCTCCAAAATATTTAATATCCTATATTATGGGAATATTTTATGTAAGTCATCCCTACACCAAGTAATGCTAAAAATAACTTTATATAGGTTCAATACCATGATTTTATTAACTATAGACTTTTAGACCTTTTCTTACTTTTTGTTATTGAATCATTCACAGCTTTTATTGGTTGAATTTCCTTCCCCTAAAAGTACCAAAGTGTGGAGAATTTTTTTGGCTGAGCAATATTCAGATTCTTGTAGCCAAAGACAGGTTCTGTGAAGTAATATTGAAGACTAAATGTTGAAGAGTAGCTTTCTCTAATACCAAGTGGTCAATTTTTTTTTGAAATGTCATGAACTGGGGTAGAGTTAAGTTTTCATCCTCTTCATTATAGAATCATTCCTCATTATCCCCATTCTTTCTCCTGCTAAGGATGTGGTGGTGTACTCAAAGTCACATCCATACCCCTCTGTCTCCAGAGTCCTAGGAGAGATGGCCCTCTTCTCAACCTCTACAATGCACAGAACCTTACATCCCTCAACAGAAGGAGTACATAATGCATAAGAAAAGTGGTCTTTTACCACTCCTCCTCACTCTGTAACATTACCAAGGACTATCCTGCAAGGGGACCGTCCATAGGGTGAATAGCAATAGACTGCTGCATTGACCTGCAAAGTGCTGACAACCCATTGGTGTGCAAAGCACCCTCAGCAAGATCTAAAGTTCTAAGATCTTATCATGTAAATCACCAGCATGCTGTTTTATGTATCTTATTATAATATCCTTCCAATCAATACTATAAAGGGCAGGACACTGGGGGAATCTTAAGGCTTTGAAGATAGGGATAGTAACATGCATGTCTTATAAATTCTCTGATGATCATATACTGTTTACTGATAGTAATGACTCTACTTAAACAAATATATTATTTCTCATATCATTGCATGCCAATTGACCTTCAAGTTCAAGCAAATGAAAAGATCACTCTTTTAAGTATATTTGGATAATTTTGATATAGTTACATGTGAACTCATTAAGTGTAGAAACCTTGGCTTATTATTTACCATCTAAGCCTAGGTCAGTACCTGATGCTTAGTAGGTATTTGATGAATGATGGGATGAATAAATGTAAAAATAAGTCTTTCCAGTATCTACAGACAAAACAGATACATAATAAGATACAAATGAGATTGGCTCATCTATCTTTATTTTCATTCATTTGAATGTCCATGTGAGCAAGTTATTTCTTAAGTGACCCAGCACTGCAGTGCAACTATCACTAACATAAAATATGATTAAATAATCCACATTGTATAACTGTTTTGTTAGTAATGTAGGAATGCTTTGCGTGTTGCTTGGTTTGTGTATGCTGCCAAAAGTGTAAGCAACATTTACTGAGCTGCTATGTGGCAGGCCCTGTGTTTATTAAAATTGTAGTTTTTGCTAATTGACTGTTTTTTGACACATCCATCTTGTTCATCATTGTATACCTAGCACCTAGCTTTAGGCTTGCCACATATTATATTGGCAATGAATATTTGTTGAACAAACAAATGCATGAAATACAATGAGTAAGACAGGTTTTTGCTTTCAAGTAAAACATAGTCTGGGGAAAGAAGGAATGTCAGAATGTGGTGGGTGCTATAGGAGTAGGTGTTACCAGATTCTGATGCTATGAAATAATAAACTGTTAAAATATGTAATCTTGTGTTTCAGAAGCTAAAGCACAGTATGGGAACTATTAGAGGCTTAGAAGGCCTCACTACCCAGTAGACTCAGAAGTTGAATGGTGTCTGAGAAAAAAGAGAATAGAAGTAACAGTAGATGAAGAGTCCAGAAGTGAGTCCCTTTGAGGACATGAGGACAGGTGGAAAGACTGCATCTGTGTGTTGCCAAAGAGTAACAGAGACTGGTATAGGACTTGAGTTCGATTCAGTCATATCCTTAAGTATCGTGCCATTGTGTCTGGATTACTTTGTAGTATAAGTAAATTTCCAAGCATGGGGAGGAAAGGAGAAGCTCCTTTATTGAGAATTCAACTGAATATAGAGAAAACTAATTTTACACAACTGTATTCACTGCAGTCATTTGGACAAATTAGCAAACCCAAGTTTTGCTTTAACTTGGATTGCCTTAATAAAGATGTTTTGGGGCTTAATGGCACAGTTGCCCAACTCCCCACTTTATTCTGTGCTGTTCAGACCCAGCGAGCATTTCCCCATCAAGCTCTTGCACCATGATTGACAGGGACGCTTTTACTAGTCCCCTTGAAGAATGAATAGTTACTCAATGTAGATTAACCAGATATATATTTATTTTACTCAGGGAATATCACGATAAGTATAATTCAGAGAATTATTGCCTTCTAATATACTGCCCTGTGTGGGGGCATCTTTGAAAGTCCGCAAAGTCACTGCAATTCTAATAGGTCACTCATGTGACAAGACCTGCTCTCACATCAGTAATTTGGCACAGCTTGTATTTCTCCTTGCCAAAAAGGGCAAAGGCCTTGAGCAAGAAGCCAGCTTTTTCCTGATTACAAAACTGACCACAATTCCTCGCCAACCTAACAGCGTAAGTCTATTTTTTTCTGGTGATGTGTTATTCTTCTCACAGAGAACTCCATTTTTTCATTATGACATAGCACTTATCATTTAAACATCAATTGATGTTCAAACATCAGCTGATGTAACATTGCTGCAGTTGCTATTGATGGATAAGCTGAAGTTTTTAAGAAAGCAAACCCGATGTATAAAATTGAAACCATATCAAACCCTTCTTCATTCTCTCAACTATTTAATTTTACAGAATTTCGATAGCAGTCAGTATCATTTTGGGCTTCACAAATCAGTAGAGTAAGTACCTTAGGAATATAACATTTCAGTAGCATGCTGATACGAACGTTTAAACTATGGATACATATTTGAATTCCAAATTTTTCTTCAAATAATGTGATTAGAGACTCAACCAGGAATAGACACCGAAAGAAAACTTTGCCCAAATAAGCTTTCTGGTATTTCATAAGCAAGAGATTTAAAGTTTTCCATTTAAGAAGGAATTGATGTGAATTTTACAACAATAAAAAATGCAAGTGGATATTGAAGAGTCTCTGCTCTGATAATTCTAAATACAGTACAGTTCACGCCCCTCACAAGACACTGAACATGTGGGTCACCGGCGAGACAGTGTGGCAATATTTTCCCTGTAATGTACCAAGTCTTGCCAAAGCAGTGAACATTATGACACAACTTTTTGTCACAGCTGGCTCCTAATAGGACAGTGCCAGCCAATTCAAGCCCAGTCCTTTCTGTGTTTATTCCCATCTCTCCCAAATATTTGGAAACTGGTGTCTTGACTCATGGGTGTATTCACAAATTCTGTTACTTTAAGTCTTTTTCTTTTGACGGATTGATCTTTTGCTAGATATAGACAAAATATCAGTGTGAATTACAGCAAACCCCTATTCCATGCTGTTATGGGTGAAACTCTGGGAGATTCTCCTATTGACCCAGAAAGCGATTCCTTCACTGATACACTGTCTGCAAACATATCACAAGGTAAAGTTCCTTCCAGATATGGCTGTTGGGGACGTGGGGGCATTTATGTAAGGGTAAATTGCTCTTGTAGTTTGTCTTCCAAGTTATGTTTGTTTTAATACTATGATGTGTACACTCCAGTATTTTAATGCTTAGCTCGTTGCTATCGCGTTCATTTAAAAACATGTTCAGAACCTTAAAAAAGGAAACCTAACCTAATCTGTATTTTATCTCTGTGCATGGCTCCCATTTCCTGAATTTTAAGCATTAAAGGTATAGTTATATCCAAAAACAATCCTGTTCATCTTTATTTCCTGAGTTTGCATAGATTTCCCAAGAATACATAAGGGCTTTTTAGACTTGAAGGGTCACTTTGTCCTCTTTTCATCTCATATGTTAGAGATCTCTCATAACTGTTTTTATCCCTCGTGCAGCACTTTTATTCCTCTTGAAGTACTCTCAGCTCTTTTCTGCTCTACTTTGAAATCTAGATATTGTGTGTGTACTTTAGCTCTCCCAAAGAATTGTAAGTTCCCAGAGTGTGGGACCAAGTGATGCTCTTTATTAGATTTCTTAGGATACCTCCTAGCATAGTGCCTAATGCATTGCAGAATAGATTGTCGGAACCTTGAAAAATATCTGTTCCAAGCATCACATTTTATGCATAAAGAAAATGAGGTCCCTAAAACAGTAAATTCCTATTGCAAGTGACTACCTATTAACTTCTCTTCAGATGTGTCAAAATCAGATACCTCCTTTTCAATATTTCTTTCTTGGCCATTGCAAAATATAAGTTCTCCATTTCTATAGCTCCTTCTACTGGAGTTTCTTAGCACAGCTTTTTCTGTTTTGTATTGTCTCGTATTGATGTCTGTATTTCTATTCATTTTATTTTGCTCTTCTCAGATTCTGTGTAAAAATAGATTGTTAACTAGTGTGATTCATGTTTTATGATATAAGTGCTAAAGCATTAAAATTAAGTCACTTAATTGCTGAAATGCATGGCTTTACATTTTAACCTTTTAATTTTCCTGGAAGCCTGAAGTTTGAACATATTAGTCATTGTTTTTAAAATATAAAGCTTTTTAAAAATTAGTAAGAAAATGTTTCCTGAAATACTGTTTTATTTTATTACAGTAATTTGATTCAACATGTATTTCTATCATCTAAGCCTCTTAATTAGGAGTTTTGTTTTGTTCCATAAAATGCTGTTATTCTGTTTTTCTGCAAGCCGTAAAAATTGTTGCTATCTTTCTTCAGTTATTAATTTAGCCTGCCTCAGGGCAGAATGTCCTGGCTATACTGTGAAGTAGTTCTTGAGTCAAAATTTGATAGTTTTGTCTATTTTGAAAGAACATGTCTAGAATGCAGTACAACAAATATCAACAAATAGGTTAACTGAGAGGCAAGTACTATTTGTGGTAAGGGATGGTTATGTGATTCAAGTTAGTTTTCATTCTGTGCTAATCTCTAATTTTATGCTTTGAATTTACCCTGAGTTTAATTTTTTTGAGTCTCAATTTCCTCTAAAAGAATGATCCAGTACTTTTCTTCCTAATTAACATAGTGCAGAATGAAATTATTAGCAATTAAAACATTATATTTTGTACCAATGATTTAACACTTGTCTTATAGGGTCTCTGGCTACTACTTCTTCATAAGCACTGTTTCTCTGTTAAAAATGTGAGTTCTTAAAGGCCAAAGACCTATGATTGTTACTCCTATTGTATTTTGTAAATGACCTTTAAATAATTACTCCACCTCTTCCAAAACAGACAGACTTAAAAATCAATTAGATGTATCATCATCATTAGCCGAGGCCAGCAGAGCTGAACACTGTGGAGATGAGGTTTTTGGCCTGGGTACAGTAGTCCTCTTAGGTGCTCCTTCTTCCTCATCATAGGCAAAGTGAAATTGGGGGTGTTGCAAATGGTTGGGTACTGCTGTTAAAGAAAAAGTGGCACATTTAATGTGAATGACTCAGATATCCAGGTAGATTGGTCATATTCATGAGATTAAAAATCTCAACTACACTTAGCCACTATGCCCAAAGAGGACTTCCATACTTTTTCCAAGGCTCCATCATTGCTGTGACCCCTTTATGTTATTCCCCTTTCTCTTTTTATCGAGAGCTCCTCAAGCAACCCCAAGTAACCTCATGCTGGCTCTGAAACCATTTCCACTAGTAAAAATTGGCAAGATTGAAGGGAAGCTTCCACAAGCTCAAGCTGAATATGCCTCCTGCTTTTAGTGCCAGACTTAGTCCTGTGTGAATTCTACAATTTTAAGTTGTTGCACCAGAGGCTTGAAAGATGATGACACACTTGTCCTTTGGAGCTGATTGAGCAATGGAAATATGCCTTAGAGACATGATAAATGCTGCAATAGACAATCCTTCAAAACGAGTCTCTCCTGAGATAGGAGTGAGTGATTGATTGCATGCCATTTTTATTGAGGGATACTTAATCTGTGGTTACATAGCTCCAGGCAACTATATATTCAGAAACATTTAGATAACTGACCAAAGTTTTCACCTTTCCTGAAGTTTAAAGGGACCCATGTAGTACCAGGGAATATAAGGACCAGCCCTTGTTGGCCACATATTTGCTGTGTGAATTTAAGCACACCATTTTTCTTCTCTGGCCATCTGTTTCCACATATATTAACAGAATACACAGGATTAATAGGAGGATTGAATGATACAATACTTGTGAAAGTAGATCTAAAGCCCTATATGGAATTTATTGCTTTAGCCTTGTAGCGTTAATCACTTGTGGCTAGAATAGAAGGCTCTGATTAAAAAAAAAAAAAAAAAAAAAAAAAAGCCGGGTGCGGTGGCTCACACCTGTAATCCCAGCACTTTGGGAGGCCGAGGCAGGCAGATCACGAGGTCAGGAGGTCAAGACCATCCTGGCTAACACGGTGAAACCCTGTCTCTACTAAAAATACAAAAAATTAGCCAGGCGTGGTGGCGGGGGCCTGTAGTCCCAGCTACTCTGGAGGCTGAGGTAGGAGAATGGTGTGAAGAGGTTGCAGTGAGGCTGAGATTGCACCACTGCGCTCCAGCCTGGGCAACAGAGCGAGACTCCATCTCAAAAAAAAAAAAGAAAAACCTAAATTTTAAGCACTTTATGGAATACGGAAAAACAAAAACTGCAGAACTCTTTATTGCACAAGAGTAAGTGGCAGTTATGTTAATGAAGTGGGGCATCTGCCTGATCTCCTGTGAGTGTTTTGAGAAGGAGATGATCAAACTTAGAGAAAGCATCTTTGTGTCAAATTTTTGTAAATGATGAAATTATTTCCCACTTTCATTAATATTTGTCTATGAAGAAATTGAAGTTATTCTTTGGGCCTAAATAAAAGTGACAATTACATGTTTTCTTCTCAGAGGCATTGAGAAACTTAGATTACAATGTTTTTCATACGCTGAAGTAGAAGTCCAGAAAAGATTTGAGTTATTGACCAGATCTTTTTTTTTTTTTTTTTTTTTTTTGAGACACAGCCTCACTCTGTCACCCTGGCTAGAGTGCAGAGGCATGATGATCATAGCTCACCACAGCCTCAACCTCCCTGGGCTCAGGTGATCCTCCCACCTCAGCCTCGCTAGTAGCTGGGACTACAGGCGTACCTTACCACACCCAGCAAATTTTTGTAATTTTTGTAGAGACAGGATTTCACCATATTGTCCAGGCTGGTCTTGAATCGCAACCTGCCCCTGAATTCCGTAATTTCACGTGTAATTAGAATTCAAGACCTTTTTCTTGAATATTACTATTGTTCGTATTAATTTTTTTCTGAGTATGGCTCTAGCTTTATCATTTTTTTCTGACTTAACTCTGATTAACCTCTTTTTTCATCACCAGTACTTGGCAGATTTTGTAGATTTCTAAACTCTGAAAATCACTGCTTTTCTGAAAACTGTCATTTGTCTCATACTTTCCTCCAAAATTATGAATTGTAGGAAACACCCCAAAGAAGTGTCATTTACATTAGCTGTTTACAAGAAAATACAAGGTTTCATTTTTAATTTTATTTTCCCCTACTATCTCTAAGGAATACAACTTGTCTTGAAAGCTCCCTGACAGCAACAATCCATTTAATCTGCCAATTGCAGTATAAAACGTGGGTCATTAAATGAAAAACAATTGTATACCTCTCATAGAGGTTGTCATATATTACTATTTTTGTCAGCATTCTCACTTATAACTCTGTTAGGATAACCCCGGGAAAATTTCTAAAATCTTCACAGCTCTTTTGTTAGGTACATATTCCTTGAGACAGAGGAAATCTGAGCAAAGTAAATTTCTTCATTATCTTAGATCAACAAAAGTGATACAGAGCTTCTGTCCTGTTAGCTCCCTTTGGATGCTTAAAATAGGCACTAGAGGTTGTCCAGTAAATGCTTCATATCCATCTACTGGTGCTGAATATTTGTGAAAATATAGGTGAGAATGAATTAGATGCGTTTGAATGGAATTAAGTTTCTGTAAAGTTTTACCAGATTGTCTTTTTTTTGTTTTTTGGTTTTTTTTGGTAAAAGCAGTTTTGCCCCTGTAACTAATTTAGACACAAAGAACTTGCACATGTAACTGATAGCAACTGCCATCCAACTCTTACAACCTCAGAATTAAGATCACGTGGCTATTTGAGTACACAGCGTTTTAAACTGTGTAATTTTTATTTGAGCAAGGGATTGCCAACACAAGATCGAGGTTCCCACAAGTGGTGAATGGCACTTGTGGTTAACACTGTAAAGCAGATTTAAAACAGTCAACTGTCAATTGCCTACAAGGGAATTATTCCCCATCACCTCATGCCAGGTTTTTATACGGCCTTTTAGCTGACCTTCTAAATGAGAAACTTTGCCATCCAGTGCAAACTGCCAATGGTCCTAAAATGCCTGTCTTTATTATCAGTCTAATAATATTTATTGAGTGCCAATTTTCAAGGCACCATAGTGAATGCTGTGAAATCTAGACACTTTTTCCCTGGCTTTCAAAGCTCTTTATAATCCAGGCATACTTTATATATTTTACCTTATTTCTCACCACATTCCAGGCATTGGCCTGCCTTGCTCTGTTCACACTAATCTCTTTGTCCCAAGAGTAAGCCCGACTCATCCTTGCTGCAAGCCTAGTATGTCCTGGAATGCCTTTCCTAATTCTTCCACCTTTTCAAATCATCCCTGTCCTTCAAGGTCAGCTTCAAGTAACCTCTACTCCGTGAAGCATTCTCTGAATGCATTGCTGTTCATTGCTCCCTCTCTCCTCTAAACTGAAAATGTGTTCAGAATATCTCTCTTCTGCCTCTTCCACTGCCTTCAGCCCAGTCCAGGACACCATCTGTGCCTGGATGCTAGTCTCTTGATGGGGTTTTCAGCTTCCATCCTAACCTCACAACAGCTTAGTCTCAACCAGTCACCCACAGGGATGATGCTCAAATGTGAGTCAGATCTGTCACTCCACCCACAGCCCTGCAGTGGTTCCCCATTTCACTTGTAACAAAAGTCCAAGTCTGGCGCCTACCTCCTGCCCTACCCCAACTGACCCCTCTGGTCTTCTCTCTGTCCTCTCTCTCTTCCACCCACTCTGTTCCAAGCACGCCGGCCTCCTTGCTGTTCCTCCCACATTCCAGATGTTCTCTTGCCTTCATGTACCTGCCCTAGCTCTTGTTCCTGTCCAGGACCCTCTTCCTCTGGCATCCTCTGGGCTACCTCTGTCAACTCCCTATAATCTTGGCTCAAACCTTACCTTAGAGTGAGGGTGACCTTGGCCTTCCCCATCCTAGAACAGCGGAATTACCCATCCTCCCCATTGCCCTTCCTCCTCTACTCTACAATTTCCTATTTAAAAAGCATTTATCATCTTCTAACATGCCATGTAATTTATTGATGGATTGTATGTATTGCTTATTGTCTGCTTCACCTCCCTGGAATGTTAACCACATGAAGGCAGAGATCTTTGTCTAGTTTGTTCACCCACTGATGTATTCCAAATACCTGAATTGTAGTGCTCATTAATACTTGCTAAATGAAAGAATAGAATCCTCTAACATTTATGGCTTCTATCACACAATTTAGCCCTGAGTTAAAACTGCCTGGTATTATTTCCTGTTTTATATATTCCCTAAGCCAAATCATATAGTCACTGAAGAAAAGATCCATGTTTTATTCTGTATTCCACAAATGCCAAACACATAATAAGTATGATCAGGTCTTGTTGACTTATTAATACCAAGCTGATCTCCTCCTAAGGTCAGAGACTGGAATATATTTAGCAAATAAAAACAAAATTTTAGTGTATATTAAATATTATTCTAAAACCAATGCTAATATAAACAAACCAAGTACTGGATATGCTACAAACCAGGCACAAATATGTCTTGAATTATCTGTTAGTTAATTTGCACCATGTCCCTCCATTAGTTTGAATAGCATTCATTGAATATCATTTGAATATTAATTTTAACATCATTTGTTTGTGAGTTACCCAAATCCCTGGCTTCTTCTGCAAATCTGTCCACCTTTTGATACTTCCATTATTCCTTTGAACCTCCAAAACACTTATTTGCTAGCAATGTTTAAAAAAGAGTAGCTTATTTAATTAGCTAATATCTAATATATGAAGCACTTAACATATTAATTGCCTGATATGTAATAGGTGCCAAACATGTCAGTTCTGTCTTCTTCTCATCTTTAAAATGGAAGTTAATACAGACATAATGTCTCCCCTTGGGTCTTTTAAGTCAGATCTTTAGGAAAAAGTAAAATATTCTCATTATTATTATTTTGCTTGCATTAGCAATTAAGTATGCCTGATTTAAGATCACTGGACATTATCTTACTATTATCTACACTTTACCTAAAGCCCTGCCTTTAGTTTTGTAAATAAAATTATAGACCTATTAGATAGATTGAGCAAGTTTGCTTAGTGGATTAAAATATGATGCTAATAAGAGCCAAAGTGAGTTTGATATTGGGATGGCCAGATTTACACAGAAGTCTTTGCCATTTACAAAGAGATCTGTTTGCCATTGATACAGCCACATTTCTAGCCACAGTTACCCAAGATATGTAAACAGTTAACTCAGGAGAAACCAACTCAATTTTCAGATATATGCCATATACAAAATCTCAGCACCTTTGCTATTATATACACTTAGTATTATTTCTTAAGCAATATTGTGTAATATAAGGGGCATGTTGATGACAGGGACATGTACCTTTTTCTTGGGATTTCAATATGAATGACCATCCAAATCTTAATCATCCCAATGGCTCCACAGAATTTGGACCCCATGTCTACCAGAAAGCTATCCCTGATTATTTCAGGACATGTTAGTATCTTTCTTTTCCACATTTCTAAAGTACTTACTATCTCTATCACGAGTCTGGTCTCTGTACTTCCTTCTGCTACTAAACATCTCTCACCTTTGTAAGCTTCTCAAGAACCACAATACTATGTGTTTCTTGTAAGGCCTGAAAAACACCTTGCACGTAGTATTAGGTGATTAGCTATCTTAATTTGAGGTTTTAGATTACTGATTGAAAATTTACCGAGCTGAAGATATAGAGAAAGAAAAATGCCAAAGAAAATAAAATGAGGAAGTTTGGAAAAGAGAAACACTCTAGTAAAATATGATGATAACTTCTAAGAAGCAAGGTTTATAAAATATATTGTTGATACAAAGAAAACGTTATAAAAAAAAATGGGTAGCTTGAATGGATTTAACCCCCTAACTTTATTTCATTTAAATGGAATGCCTCAAAAGACTACTCAGCTGATCCAAATATAGTAACTTCCCAAACACAAGACTCTTGACATAGGCCTCAGAATTTGGGAAAAAAAATTCCTGCATTGTTTAAAAATACAGTGTCCTTGTAAAGCAGAATAGGCCTTATATACAAGCCAAATATATCAGTTCTAAAGCAAAAACAAAACTTTTACTACTTACTCTTTTATTTCTTTTCTTTTTTTTTTTGAGACAGAGTCTCACTCTGTCACCCAGGCTGGAGTGCAGTGATGCCGTCTCAGCTCACTGCAACCTCTGCCCCCTGGGTTCAAGCAATCCTCCTGCCTCAGCCTCCCGAGTAGCTGGGATTAGAGGCACCCACCACCACGCCTGGCTAATTTTGTATTTTTAGTAGAGACGGGGTTTCACCATGTTGGCAGGCTGGTCTCAAACTCCTGATCCCAAGTGATCCGACTGCCTGCACTTTTCAAAGTGCTGGATTACAGATGTGAGCCACTGTGCCCAGCCTGCTTCACTCTTTTAGATAAAATGTACACCCTTTGAATTTTTACTTCCGCCATTTACACTGATTTGAAGTCCTTGGTTGAATATGTATTTAGCCTTCATTGTGCAAGGAAGCTGGTTACAAAAACAGATAGTTTATTAAAATACTTGTATTGGTTTTTAAAAAAGAATAATTTTAATATAGTTTTTTTCTCTTCTTTCTTTTTGCTCTTTTTGTTTTTTTTATAGAGACACAGTCTGGCTATGTTGCCCAGACTGGTTTCGAACTCTGGCCTCAAGTGGTCCTCCCATCTTGGCTTCCCAAAGTGCTGGGATTACAGGTGTGAGCCACCATGGCCAGCCTTAATACTGTTTTATGAGTTCTGAATTGAATAATTTTTAAGTGAATGTCCTAAAATTCTATGACAATCCTTTTAACACAACTGGAAGAGTTTCTGTTGGCTTATTTGGTTTGTCTGCATGTTTCTTTCTGTCATCCCCCACTCCTAGGACCCATATGGAACATTCTCTCTTAATTAACTCTTTTATTGAAGTGTAATATACATAGAGGAAAAATGTCCAAATCATTTTCACAAGTGAACATACTTGTGAAATTAGCACCCAGACAAAAAACAAAAAACAACAACAAAAAAACAGAACAATACCAGCACTCCAGAAGCTCTCTGACTATTCTAATTTCTAACTCATTGATAAGTTTTGCCCAGTTTTGAATTTTATGTAAATAGAATTACACATTATTTACTCTTTTGTGACTGGATTCTTTTGCTTAGCATTTATTCATGAGATTAATCACACTACTGAAAGTAATTGTACTTCATTCTCATTACTGTACAGTGTTTCATTGTATAAATATATCACAACATATTTATCCTGCTGTTGATGGGCATTCAGATGGTTTTCAGTATTGCAAATAGTACTGCTATGAACATTGTCCTATAGGTCTCTTAGTGAAGGAGTGTATGCATTCCTGGTAGCTATATGCTTCAGCCAATAATTGAGTACGTTGAGCTTCAGGAGATGTTGCCGACAGTTCTGAACAGGACTCTAGAAATCTATACTTCTACCAGAAGTGCATGAGTGTTCTGGCTCTTCCATACCATCACTGGTACTTGGCATTCTCTGTCTTTTTCACGTTAGCCATTCTGGTGGGTTTGTTGGTATCATATTCTAATTTTAATCTCCCCTTTTCTGATGTCTAAAAAGTTAAGCACTTTAAAAAGTGTTTGTTGTCCATTTGGCTATCCTTTCTTGTAAAGTACCTGTTCAAGTCTTTCGCCCATTTTTATATTGAGTACTTTAGGTAAACGTTCTAAAGCATACCTTGTCAGATACATGTATTGTAAATATCTTCTCTTACTCTGTGTGCTTTTTCATTTACTTAATAAACAGACATTTCTAATCAATATAGTCTGATATACTAGATTTTTCTTTTACAGTAAGTGCTTTTTATATCCTTTTGAAGAAAGCTTTGCCTACTCCAAGGTTGATAAAGTGTGTTTTTATTTTAAAAGTTTTCTGGTTTTATATTTCACATGTAGATCCATAATCCACACAGAATTGATTTTTGCATATGTTGTAAGGTAAGGGTTTTTCTCTTTCCATGTGGATATCCAGTTGACCTGCTTCATTTATTGAAAAGATCATCCTTTCCCCACTCCCCAGCAGTGACGTTTTTGTCATAAACCAGGTGACCATATAGGTCTGGGATTTATTCTGGACTTACTCTTCTATTGCATTATATTTTTGCACCAATTAAGATTGCCTTAAGTACTGTAACTTTATAAATAGTTTGATATCTGGTAGTATAAATCCTCCAGCATTGCTCTTCCCCTTCAAGATTGCCTTGCCACTTGGCCTTTTGAATTTCCTTATAAATTTTAGACTCAGCATATCAATTACTACACAAAAGTGCTGAGATTTTGATTGGAGTTGTTCTGAATCTATAGATAAATTGGGAGATAATTGAAAGCTTTACAATACTGAGTCCTTCAATCCATGAACATGGACTACTTTCACTTATTTATTCTTTAATTTTTTAAAATAGTATATTTGGGTTTTCATTATCGAGATCTTACACATATTTTGTTAGATTTTTTCCCCTAGGTATTTGATTGTTTTAATGCTGTTGCAAAAATAATTTTTAAATTTCATTTTCTACTTGTTGCTGGCTTATAGAAATATAATTGGTTTTTGACCTTGTGCCCAGCAACTTTGCTAAATTATTTTATTAACTATAATGAGTTTTTTTGTGGATTTTTAAAAACACAGTCTGCCTGACATGGTGGCTCATGCCTATAATTCCAGAACTTTGGGAGGCTGAGGTGGGTGGATCACTTGAGCTCAGGAGTTTGAGACCAGCCTGGCTAACATAGTGAAACCCTGTCTCTACTAAAAATACAAAAAATTAGCCAGGCATGGTGGCACGCCCCTGTAATCCCAGCTACTCGGGAGGCTGAGGCAGGAGAATTGCTCTAACGCCAGAGGTGGACGTTGGAGTGAGCTAAGATAATGCCACTGCACTCCAGCCTGGGCAACAGAGTGAGACTCTGTCTCAAAAATAAATAAATAAATAAACAAAACAAACAACAACAACAAAATACAGTCATGTCATCTGTAAGTAATGTTAGTTTAGTTTTATTTCTTCTTTTCCAATTATTCTTTGTCTTTTTCCTTTGTTGCATTGGATGGATCTCCAGTATAGTGGTGAGTAGAAGTAATGATAGTATCATTACCTTGTTGCTGATCTCAAGAGGAAAGCTTTAAATATTTCACCATCAGGTATGATGGCTACTCTAGGATTTTTGTTTATTTGTTTGTTTTTTATAGATATTCTTTAGCAGACTAATGAAGGTCCCTCTCCTTCCTAAGAGGTTTTTTATTTTAAAAAACATTATGAGTGAATGTTGAATTATATCAAATGCTTTCATAGTTTGTTGTTGTGGTGGTTGTTTTTGAGACAGGGTCTCACTTTGTCTCCAAGCTGGATCATGGCTCACACCAGCCTCAACCTCCTGGGCTCAAGTGATCCTCCCACCTCAGCCTCTTCCAGTAGCTGGGACCACAGCACATCACCATACCCAGCTAATTTTTAAAAAACTGTTATAGAGACAGGGTCTCACTATGTTGTCTAGGCTGGTCTTGAACTCTTAGGCTCAAGTAATCCTCCCACCTTGGCCTCCCAAAGTGCTGGGATTACAGGTGTGAGCCACTGTACCTAGCCTAGAATATTTTTTATAGTGCTCAGGAGAAAGATTAAAAGTATGAAAAGTGTCTACTATGTATACTTTAATATCATATTGTAATACATTTTAAGATACTATATAGTATAATTAGTGAAAATCTTCAAATCAGCTCATAACCACTAGTGATCTGGCTGTATCTGTTTTGACACTTTTGTTCTCAGTATCTGTTTGGCTTAAGACTCTTGTCTTCTCATTAAGAGTGCTTGACACAGTACATTGAAAACATAATTTCAAAAGAGCATAGAGTATCACATGGTTTTGCCAGACTAAACAACTCTGAGTAAGAAAGTGGCTTTCCCCCTATGGTAATGCCAAGCTACTAGAGGACCTTCAGTAGTAAAGTATGATTTAAAACCCTGACCCTATCTGTCTTTTCCCAGTTGCAGGAAGTCCTTTATAGTGTTTGAGGGTGACAGCAGGGAAACAGTACTCTGGCAGATCCTATCTGTGGTGGCTCCCTCCTTTCTGAGTCATTACACACTCTTCTGGATCATTTCTTTCATTTTTCCTTTTCCTCTCCTCTCCCCTATTTTCATTCCCCTATCACTGCGAAGCCAAAACCAAAACGTGGAGGGGGAGCTAGCTGGGGAAAACATTCCAGCTTCTTTTTTCTTATCTAAACACCATTCTTCTTCTTTTTTATTTTTTAATTAATAACTTTATTTTTAGGGCAGTTTTAGGTTCAGAGCAGAATTGAGCAGAAAGTACAAAGAGTTCCCATATACTTCCTGTCCCCCACCATGCACAGTCTCCCCCACTATCAACATCCTGCACCCAAGTGGTACACTTGTTATAGTCAATAAACCCCCCACTGACACATCATTATCACTAAAGTCCATAGTCTACATTAAGATTCACTCTTGGTGTTATATTCTCTGGGTTTGTACAAATGTATAAGCACACATATCCACCATTGTAGTGTCATACAGAATATTTTCACTGACCTAAAAATCCTCTGGGATCCACCTGTTCATTCCATTTTCCCCCTAACTTCTGACTACCACTGATCTTTTTCCTGTCTTGATGGTTTTGCCGTTCCCAGAGTATCATATAGTTGGAACCATACAGTATGTGGCCTTTTCAGATTGACTTCTTTCACTTACCAATATGCACTTAAGGTTCTTCCATGTCTTTCCATGGCTTGATAGCTCATTTATTTGCAGCACTGAATAATATTTCATTGTTTGGATGAGCCACTGTTTATCCACTCAGCTACTGAAGGGTGTCTTGGTGCTTCTAAGTTTTGGCAATTATGAATAGCGATGCTATAAACACCTGTGTGTGGGTTTTTTGTGGACTTAAGTTTTCAACTGATTTGTGTACCTACCAAGGAGTGTGATTACTGGATTGTATGGTAAGAATATGTTTAGTTTTATAAGAAATGGCCACACTGTCTTCCAAAGTGGCTGTACCATTCACCAACAAATGAGAGTTTCTATTGCTCCACATGCTCATCAGCATTTGGTGGTGTTAGTGTTTTAGATTTTGGCCATTCTATTTGTAGTGGTATCTTGTTGTTTTAGTTTGCAGTGCTCTAATGACATATGATGTTGAAGATCTTTTCACATGTTCACATGCCATCTATATATCTTCTTGGATGAAGCGTCTGTTCAGGTATTTTGCTCATTTTTAAAACAGAGTTGTTCACTTTCTTATTATTGAGTTTTAAGCGTTCTTGTATATTTTGGATAACAGTCCTTTATCACAGTAGTCCCAAACCTTTTTGGCACCAGGGACCAGTTTCATGGAAGACAGTTTTTCCATGGACTGGGGTGGGGTGGGAATGGTTTCAGGTGAAACTGGTCCACCTCAGATCATCAGGTATTCGATTCTCATACGGAGTGTGCAACCTAGATCCCTTGCGTGCACAGTTCACAATAGGGTTTGTGGTCCTATGAGAATCTAATGCAGCCACTGATCTGACAGGAGGTGGAGCTCAGGCTATAATGCTTGCTCATCAGCAGCTCACCTGCTGTGCAGCCTGATTCCTCCCAGGCCATGGACTGGTACTGGTCTGGACCTGGAGGTTGGGAACCCCTGCTTTATCAGATGTGCTTTGTACAGATACATTCTCCCCGTCTGTGGCTTGTTTTCTTATTCTCTTGACACTGTTTTGCACAGAGCAGACTTTTTTTTTATTTTAATGAAGTCCAGATAATCAATTATTTCATGGTTCATGTCTTTGGTGGTGTGTCTAAAAAGTCCTATCTATGCTCAAGGTCATCTAGGTTTTATCCTATATTGTCTTCAAGGAGTTTTATAGTTTTGTACTTTACATTAGATCTTTGAGTTAACTTTTATGAAGAGAGTAAGCTCTATGTCTAAATTTTTTTTTTTTTTTTTTTTTTTTTGCATGTGGATGTCCAGTTGCTCCAGCCCCAGTTGTTGAAAAGACTGTCTTTGCTCCAGTGTATTACCCTGGTTTCTTCATCAAAGATCAGCTGACTACATTTATGTGGCCCTATTTCTGGGCTCTGTATTCTGTTCCTTTGATCGATTTGTCTATTCTTTTGCCAGTACCGTACTATCTTAATTACTTTAACTTTCTAGTAAGGCTTGAAGTCAGGTAATGTCAGTCTTTCGACTTTATTGTTCTTCTTTAATATTGAGTTGGCTATTACGGGTCTTTTCCTTCTCCATATAAACTGCAGAACCAGTTTGCCAATATCCACAAAATAACTTGCTGGGATTTTTACTGTGATTGCAGTGAATCTATAGATCAAGTTGGGATGAATGACATCTTGACAATACTGAGTCTTCCTATCCATGAACATGCAGTGTCTCTCCATTTATTTCATTCTTTGATATCTTTCATCAGAGTTTTGTGGTTTTCCTATATAGGTTTCATATATATTTTATTAAATTTATACTTAAGTATTTTACTTTTTGGGGTGCTAATGTAAAACAAGACAGGCATTATGAGGAAAATGTAATGTCTGTTTGGGGGTAATGTGTTTTTAATATTAAATTTCACTTGTTCATTGCTGGTATATAGGAAAGCATTATGACTTTTGTATATTAACCTTGTATCCTGCAGCCTTGCTATAATCACTTACTAGGTCCAGGAGATTTTTTTTTTTCTGTTCTTTTGGATTTTTTTATGTAGAAGTCATGTCATTTGCAAACAAAGACAGTTTTATTTTTACCTTCCCAATCTGTATCCATTTTATTTCCTTTTCTTGTCTTGTTACATTAGCTAAGACTTCTAGTATGATGTTGAAAAGCAGTAGTGAGAGAAGATATCCTTGCCTTATTCCTGATCTTAGTGGGAAAGGTTGAGTTTCTCACCATTACATATGATGTTAACTATACGTTTTGTTTGTAGATGTTCTTTCTCAAGTTTAGGAAGTTTTCTTATTTTGTCAAATTCTTTTTCTGCCTTTATTGATATGATCATGTGATTTTTCTTCTTTAGCCTATGGGTGTGATGGATTACATTAATTTGTTTTCTAATGTTGAACCAACCCCACATACCTCAGCTAAATCTCACTTGGCCATGGTGTATAATTCTTTTCATACATTATTGGATTCAATTTGCTGATATTTTGTTAAAGATTTCTGCATCTCTGTCCATGAGAGATTGGTCTATAGGGTTTATTTTCCTTGTAATGTCTGTTTTGTTTTAGTATTAGGGTAATTGTAGCCTCGTTGAATGAGTCAGGAAGTATTCCCTCTGCTTTTATATTCTGAAAGAGATTTCAGAGAATTGGTATAATTTCTTCCTTAAATGTTTGGTAGAATTCACCAGTGAACCCACTCTGGTGCCTTCTGTTTCAGAAGGTTATTAGTTATTGATTCAGTTTCATTAATAAATGTAGGCCTATTCCATTTGTCTATTTCATCTTGTATGAGTTTTGGAAAATTATGTCTTTCAAGGAATGAGTTCATTTCACCTAGATTATCAAATTTGTGAGCATAGAGCATATTATCCTTTAATGTCAATGAGATCTGTAATGATACCCCTCTTTCATTTCTGAATAACTTTCATTCATTCTTCACGTGCTAGACAAAGTAGAATTTCAACTAAACCAAAGCAACTGTTCAACAGATTTAGCCTTAGTCCTAATTAGATTATTAGTAACATCTCCCTTTAGAAATGTATGAAGGTACTTTTAGCAGAGGAACCAAGCTTGAGCTAGTTTGACCATAATGAATTTTTGCTGAGGAAGCAGAAGAAATGTTTATATTGGTGAGGGCATAATCCTGTAATCTTTTCTGTGTCCTGACACCTCAGGACCATAGACAAGATGTGGCTCATGCAAGAGAAAGTATGCTTTTGAAAATGAACATGGGCCAAGCATAGTGACTCATGCCTGTAATCCCAACACTTTGGGAGGCTGAGGCGTGAGGATTGCTTGAGCCCGGGAGTTTGAGACCAGCCTGGGCAACATAATGAGACTTTGCCTCTATGAAAAAAAAAAAAATCAAAAAATTAGATGAATGTGGTGGCGAGTGCCTGTGGTCCCAGCTACTTGGAAGGCTGAAGTGGGAGGATCACTTCAGCACAGGGGGGTCGAGGCTTCAGTGAACCATAATTCTGCCACTGCACTCCAGCCTACGTGGCAGAGTGAGACCCTGCCTCAAAAAAAATAGTAATTTAAATAAAATATGATAAAAAAAAAACATGGTCTTTCTTTTTTTTTTTTTTTGAGACGGAGTGTCGCTCTGTCTCCCAGGCTGGAGTGCAGTGGTGTGATCTCGGCTCACTGCAACCTCTGCCTCCCAGGTTCAAGCAATTCTCCTGCCCCAGCCTCCCGTGTAGCTGGGACTATAGGTGCTGGCCACCACGCAAGGCTAATTTTTGTATTTTTAGTAGAGACGGGATTTCACCATATTGGTCAGGCTGATCTCGAACTCCTGACCTCAGGTGATCTGCCCGCCTCAGCCTCCCAAAGTGCTGGGATTACAGGGGTGAGCCACCGCGCCCGGCTAAAACATGGTCTTTCTAATACCCTTTGTTGATCTGAATTTGAAAATTTCCTGTGAGACCTTCTGGCTTATTACAAAGAAATTTGCATCTAAAGATGCATATGGGCCGGGCGCGGTGGCTCACGCTTGTAATCCCAGCACTTTGGGAGGCCAAGGCGGGCGGATCACGAGGTCAGGAGATCGAGACCACGGTGAAACCCCGTCTCTACTAAAAATACAAAAAATTAGCCGGGCGTGGTGGCGGGCGCCTGTAGTCCCAGCTACTCGGAGAGGCTGAGGCAGGAGAATGGCGTGAACCCGGGAGGCGGAGCCTGCAGTGAGCCGAGATTGCGCCACTGCACTCCAGCCTGGGCGACAGAGCGAGACTCTGTCTCAAAAAAAAAAAAAAAAAAAAAAAAAAAAAGATGCATATTGGAACGTTTCAATCTCAAAGCTATCAATGGGAAATCAAACTGCAGAAACATCAAATTTGGTTTTGAATATAGTCTAAGTAGACAATAAAATGAAAATACATTTGTTTATATTGAAGAAGCAAATGACACACCAAATAGTTAATTTCTAATAGTTTTCTTTTTTTTTTTTTTTTTTTTTTTTTGAGACAGTGCCTTGTTCTGTTGCCCAGGCTGGAGTGCACTGGCATGAACTTATCTCACTGCAACCTCCATCTCCCGAGTTCAAGTGATTCTCCTGCCTCAGTCTCCCAAGGGCCTGTGCCACCACGCCCAGCTAATTTTTGTATTTTTAGTAGAGACAGGGTTTCACCATGTAGGCCAGGCTGGTCTTGAACTCCTGACCTCAGGTGATCCTCCCACCTTAGCCTCTCAAAGTGCTGGGATTACAAACGTGAGCCACCACGCCCAGCCTCTAATAATTTTCTTAATTCATGGTGCCCAAAATAAAAGGTTCTATATTCAGAGAAACCATGACAAAATTTAAACTCTAGCCCCAGTACCTATTTAACATTGGGCAAGTCACTTAATCTTTTTATGTCTAATATTTTTAATCTGTTAGGTGGTAATAATACTTGTGTATAACAACATAGGACTGTTTACAACAAGCACTTAATAATTGTTAGCTATTGTTACTAAATTCTATTCTGCTGATGGGTTCCAGAGTCTTTTCCTCCTTCACTAAACAAAACTCAGGATACTATGTGAAGGAAAAGAAGTGAGTTGGTAGAATTTATTTTTTAAATGCTTGAGTCAAAAGGAGAGCCATTTGTTGCTGAAGTATCAAAACTATTTTCTGATTTTCTTTCATTTTACTTGAAACTACATTAAAATTTTCTCCAATTTTCCAGATGATTGCATGATAATTCCTTTTAAGAGGACAGTAACACATGCAAGAAATAGCCTTACTCCCTCTGTTAAGAGAAATCATGGAAAGATATTACAATTAAAAGATAGTGAATTTTAGCTTAATTTTTACCTTTATCTAAATAACACTTGTACATAGCTACAGCTTTCAGTGAAGAAGAGATACTCATTCCCACAGCTAAATCCTGCTCCTCATAAGCAGTGATTTTAACTCTTTCACATATTTCTTCTGGCATTTACCTTCCTATCTCTAGAATAACATACTTACACTAATGACCAGGCATAGTGACTCACGCCTGTAATCCCAACACTGGTAGGTCAAGACGGGCAGATCATTTGAGCCCAGGAGTTTGAGATAAGCCTGGGCAACATGGTGAAACCTCGTCCGTACAGAAAATACAAAAATTAGCCAGCGGTGGTGGTGCATGCCTGTGGTCCCAGCTACTCGGGAGGCTGAAGTCGGAGGATTGCTTGAGCCCGGGAGTTTGAGGCTACAGTGAGCTGTGATTGCATTCCAGCACGACAGCCTGGGCCACAGAGAGAAACCTTGTCTCAATAATAATAATAATAATAATAATAATAATAATAACATACTTATACTATTATTTTTAAAACTGTATTCTTATCCATTGACTTCTTACTGTGGGAGATAATAATTTAGTCCTTTTACTACCATACTCCCTTTTCCAAAACACATACTTCTCCCTCCCCTCCATCTTCACAATGTAGTTACTTGTAATTTGGGGTTAAATCAGTTGTCTGTGCTTACATTGTAGTAACTGAAAGTGCTACTTAAGATTGAGCCAAGCAGTGTACTATGATTCTGTTTCCTGTCCTGCTTAGCTATTTACTTTTCTGGAGTTAATTTTTTTCACTTAGTCATTGCTCATTTTGTTGTCATTTCTTGCTATGTACTCATCACTAATTCATCCTCAAACTCTCTGACAGAGTAATAAAAACTCCTCTGAAAGTGGTCAAACATATCAGGCATTCTGGTTTCTCAGGTGATCCCACCTGGCCTTCTTCCTCCTGCATTTTCTCTAGGCTGCTCTGCATCTGTAGCCTGCGACTACCTTCCACTTCTCTCCTGTGTTTCAGATCCTTTGTTTCCTGGTCCCATCTTTTCTCTTCCTTGGTTCTGGTGGAGAACTCTGGGAAAGAGTACATGGGAGGTAACTTTTCTGGACACCTTATCATTCTGAAAATGTCTTTACTCTCATACTTGATGGATGATTTGGATGAGTCTAAAATTCTAAGTTGGAAAATTTTTTTCTCTTGAATTTTGGCAACATTGTTCTATTGATTTTCTAGCTTCCAGTGTTACTGTTGAGAAGTTCAATGTCATTCTGATTCCTGATCCTTTCTATGGTATTTTTTTTTTTTTTCCTGTCAGGAAGTACTTATGATCATCTCTATAGAAGGGGTATTACTCTTGACAGTGTTGCTTTCTGTGTGGTTTAAGAAATCCTTTCTCTCTTGGGTTTTGTTACTGTTTTAACCAACATAAATCCTTGATCTTAGTCATTCTAAGGTTAAAGAAAAACTGAGGAACAACTCAGGAATACATTTCAAGTACATGTGATAAAAGGCAAATGTGCAGAGGATGATAACTATATGTTTTTAAAAAATGGGAAAAAAGAGATAGTCGCAAAGTTCGACATAGGTTAGATCATTTCTCAAACTATATTCCATCACATATTAAACTCCTCAAATATTGCACACTGTGCTTTTTTCTCTCTTTTGTGCATTCTCGTGAACATTAGCCTGTTAGTTTAAGAAGTCTTGCAATAAACCTATTTAACCTTGCTTAACCTAGCATTGCCTAAATTTACTTGATCACCAGATTTTTTTTGTTTTGTTTTTAATTATTTTTAAAGGAACATTATTAACATATGTATAACACAGTTGGGGAAATGCCAGATAAGACATAGACTTTCCTGGCTGCTAAAGAGCAATTAAGCATTGGAATGAGTAACCAAGAGGAGCTGTGGACTCTCCTTTTCCAGAGGCCTTTAAAACAGGACATCTGTTTTAGGCGTAGTCCTGTTTAAACAATAGGGCTTTGCTGGCGGTTCTTCCTCTTCCTGTCCCCTAGTGGTAGTGCTGGAGGCTTTTAGCCCACCTTTTATATGACTGTAGTACTCTGGTGACTAATGTGTACACAAATTACTGTTATACTATTAATATTAATTATATTTATTGAGAACTTATTAAGTATCCAGCCCTATGGTAAGTGCTCTACATACATTATCTAATTTAATCCTCACAACTCTAGGAGGGAGACAATATTAATATTCTACAGATGGAAATTAGATATGAAGAGATACGAACTTCCAGCAATAGGGTTGGATTGGAACCTCGGGCATCTGACATGGAGCTGTGCCCATCCTTCTTCACCGTTAATGTTCAGAACAGCAAACGGCACAAAGCAAACGAACAAATAAAATTTGTATATCTGTACTTACTATGTAAAAACGAACCAAGATAATGCTTACTTTATTAGACTATTCAAGACTATTCCCTAAACCTTTTGATTAATTCAGAGTTCATGACTTTTGTTAGAAACAAATTCTGTTACAGATTTAGTTCTTCGCATTTTATTCTGTGATAATTTGCCATCCAGGAAATGGTTCCTTACATGAGACTTTTTCCCTCATAAATTTGATGACATTCATATACATTCACTGAAGACCCCCTAAAAATAAATCTGGATCTGTGAAAAGTGGCAAAGGTTAAAAGTCCCATTTTCAGCGTATTTACATATAGTAACAACTTGATAACACAGCGCTGAGAATGCCAGGCTCAGAGGAGCCAAGCTGGGCTCCCATCCAGTCAGCCTCTAGCTCACCAGGAAACCCTGAGCGGGTCACTTTGCCTCATTTTCTTTATCTGTCAAATGAGAACTCAGATGATCTCAAAACAGCCTTTTCTGCTCTAGTGTTTCAGGATGATTCTTGTCTCTGGATGTCAGCTGTCATGATGGGAGAGGAATTAGTAAATTCCCAGGTCAGTTTACACTGCAGAGTGATCTTGATCTGCATGAATCAGTAAGGATGGGCTGGATAAACAAGTTGGAACCACAGTTATGAGTACCATGACATTAACCTGAAACAAATGAGAAGGGATTGAAAAATCAGCGGTTAAGTGTCTTTTAAGGTCGTTTCCAACAAAACTACAAAGGACCTATGAAAGACTTTTCAGGTACATACTCTTGTTGCCTGGCTGAACACATTTCTCTAATAAAGCTTTCATTTGAGAGTTACTCTTCATAGTACATCCCCTGCCCCCCTGCCTGCCTGGCACATCATAGGTATTCAGTAAAGGTTTGTTGGAACTGTTAAATAATTGTTTAATATAGAACTGGAAGATCGGGAAGAAATAATGTTTTCTAACCAGTATCCACTGTAAAGTCACAAGTGTGGGCTATGGAGCTTCAGACCATCTGGATTCAATGCCAGTTCTACTGCTTAGTTACTGTGTACTTTTAGGCAAGTTACTTACTTCCGGGTCTATGCCTCAGTTTTCCCATCTTTAAGGTAAATTATAAGTGCACCTACTTCCTCAGGCTGGTTGTGAGGATTAAATGACGCAATCCAGGCACAGTATTTGGCGTAGTACTTTGCACAGATTTAGTGTCCTGTTAGTATTAGCTAATGTAAATATGAAGAAGATGTAACATTTTACCAGCTATTCTTATCGTAGTTTTTCTTTTCTTTTCATAAGGGACAACATAAAACCCCAAAGGTAAAGCATATATTTCTGGTGTTCAATTTTATAATTTAGCATCTTTTCCAACCCACTTCCATACTCCCAAATAATAATGCCTATCAGATTAAAGAAGTTACTTTATTTTTGCATGAAATTGGTTGTATTTTTGTTGAACTACTTCATCCTTTGAGTATTGTGAAAAGTCTGCGCATTGACTATAATAGCATTTAAAGCCAAGTTTTAAGGTCTAAGATAATGGCACACATCCATGTCCTTTGCTCACAAGTTCTGCCTAAAGACTTTTGCCAGCTTAAAACACGCTAAAGGTTGTGAAATTAATGGATATACCACTGATGCAACACAACTCAGTGTCACCAGCTGGGCAGTTAAGACACGTTCTTGTTACTGAGAAGGGCTGTTGTTCATGCAAATATTTTGTTCATTTGTTCTTTCATGGGTAATTGCACGGAGTAACAAAAAACACCTCCTCAACTTACAGCTTGGCAGAAACAGTAGCTTATGTTTTCTAGAGACAAAATTAGAAGCAGGCTTTCTGGACCCATCTCTAAGTCAAAATAAAATAAAATGTCTAGGGAACCACTGTGCCTCCCAGTAACCATGGTCCATGGAATAATGTTGTTTAGGTCAAGGTGTCCCAGAGTAAAAGGGAAGGGAGAAGGGCAGGGGGGAGGGGGAAAAGTGTGTTTGGGCAATGTTTTCATAGAGATGAAGAGGCAAGCTATTTTTCTTTCTTACTTTGTCTTTCAACTTAGAAAAATAAGAAAACCATCTAGGATCACAACCTTCCTCTTGTAATCAGCAAAAGAGAAAAAACTGAATATACGTCGTTGAAGGGGAATGGTTATGGCTTAAGTTGTATTTTATTGATAATGTTGAAGATTAACATTTTTTGGAGGGAACTTAAGTCTTAACAAAACTAAACTATTGAGAAAGTATTGTTATTTTTCCATCTTTAGTAGCAAAATGAAAATTTACTCTTCTGCATAAAATATGATTGTCAATTGGCCAGAATTTGGTAAAAAAAAAACTGCGCATAAAAGATGCACATGGGAAAATAGAATAATAAGATGCTGTCCTTTTGCTCCAGGCTGGAAGTCTAATGGTGGAGATAGTTATACAGATAATTATATCTGAGTTAAAGGAGGAGGTACAAAGTGCTGTGGGAACACAGAGAATGGAGTGTTTTTAAGTTGGAGGATTCATAGATGGTTTTATGGAGAAAGTAGCATTTGGACTGGGTTTTGAAAAACAAGCAGGCTTGTGGCATGAAGAGGTGAGGAGTAGGAAGAAGACACAGCAGCCTCGGTAACCTGCATGACTAAAAGAGGCAGGGCATGTTTAACCTGGGCAGATAGTATGATATGCACAGCCACCAGATATGCCAAGAATGGGAGCGAGGTCTGGGATAACCAGTGGAAATAAGACTGAAAAAGTAAGTTAGGGCTGAGACATAGAGGGCCTTGAATGCCAAGCTAAAAGGCCAGTGTTTCTCCTGCTTTTCCACCAGTATGCCCTTACTAGTAGAGGACAGCAAAAACATACCATTCTTGGGTAGAGGAAGGGAGGAATGAATAGGTGGAGTATGGGGTATGTTTGGGGCAGTGAAACTATTCTGTGTGATCCTCTAATGAATGCATGATATTATGTCTTTGTCAAAACCCATAGAACTTGGCCGGGCATGGTGGCTCACACCTGTAATCCCAGCACTTTGGGATGCAGAGGCGGGTAGATCGCTTGAGGTCAGGAGTTCAAGACCAGCCTGGCCAGCATAGTGAAACCCCTTCTCTACTAAAAATACAAAAATTAGCTGGGCATGGTGGCACACGCCTGTAATCCCAGCTACTCAGGAGGCTGGGGCAGGAGAATCATGTGAACCTGGGAGGTGGAGGTTGCAGTGAGCCAAAATCGTGCCACTGCATGCCAGCCTGGGTGACAGAGCGAGACTCCACCAAAAAAAAAAAAAAAGAAAGAAACAAAAGAAAAACGTAGAACTATACAACACAAAGAGCAAACCTTAATGTAAATCGTGGACTTTAGTTAGTAATAATGTGTCAATATTGGTTCATCAGTTGTAGCAAGTATACTACACTGTACAAGGTGTTAGTAATGGGGAAAACCATGTTTTGTAGAGAGGGGACAGGAGGCTGGGGAAGGGCTATTATGAGAGCTCTGTACTTTCTGCTCAATTTTTATGTAAACCTAAAACTGCTCTCACAAAAGTAAAGGCTACTGTGAAAAACAAAACAAAACAAAAAACAGAAAACAGCATCCTTTTAGCCATGAGATGCACTACAAGTAGAAAGTTTTCTAGGAATTTCATATAATATCTTTAAAAATTATATGAACTTTTCCTTCTTTCCTTAACACATAGATGGCTATTTTGACATTAAAAATTTTCCCAAAATTTCCACAATATAATACATGACCCCTAGGGATATGACTTTTGTAATAAGAAGCATGACTTTGGCTGGGCACAGTGGCTCACGCCTATATTCCCAGAAGTTTGGGAGGTTGAGCCAGGAGGACCACTTGAACGCAGGAGTTTGAGATGAGCCTGGGCAACACAGTGAGATGCTGTCTCTTTAAAAGTGAGGTGGTGGGGGGCGGGGGAGAGAGAGAGAGAGAGGAAAGAAAGCAGCATGGCTCTGATTGATAGGAAGTCACTGAAGTTGTATGTTAAAAATGAAACAAAGCAAAATTAAACCAGTAAAATCATGAGCAACCAATTTCTCTCCCACCCCAGATATTTGTGCATCCTTATTTTCATTTCCAAGTATTCATACAAAAGCATATCCACTACCTTTAACTCACTTTGTCAGCCTTTATTCTGTATGCAGAAAACTTTGCAATAGCATAGTGAGAAATAGGTGATAAACCCACCTTTGTGGATATTACAATGTAGACAAGGGAAATATACTTTAATATGAAAATAAGTTTTACTAAGAAAAGTAGATACAGAAATGAAAATTGAACCTGCCAAGGAGACAGACAAAGTAAATGGAATGACCTGGGTTAGACAGGTTTGGATGAATTTTGAAACAAAAGACACAGTTGGATGGGTGCCCTGTCCTTAGGAGCACAGACTTTTTTCTGGATGTCATTGAGACCTAGAATGACCTTTAACTATCACCAGTACACATTCCCCTTTTTGGTGTGCAGTGTTGACACTGAAACACAGATAACTTAAGGTTGTTTGGGTACTTATTTACATAGATAGACATGTGAACCCATACGGTACGTAATTAGTCCTCTTTAAACCACAGACGCACATTCACAGGACTAGTCTTGTTTATATTTTCAAGGCTTTTTTTTTTTTTGAGATGGAGTTTCACTCTTGTTGCCCAGACTGGAGTGCAGTGGCGTGATCTCAGCTCACTACAACCTCTGCCTCCTGGGTTCAAGCAATTCTTTGCCTCAGCTTCCCGAGTAGCTGGGATCACAGGCATGCACCACCATGCCCGGCTAATTTTGTATTTTTAGCAGAGACGGGATTTCTCCATGTTGATCAGGCTGGTCTCGAACTCCTGACCTCAGGTGATCCACCCTCTTTGACCTCCCAAAGTGCTGGAATTACAGGCGTGAGCCACCGCGCCCAGCTTCAAGGCATTTTTTCTTATGAAGATCACAGCTGAAATCTTCAATCTTCAACTCATGCAAAAGTTTGCCTTTGGAGTGAATTTCTTGGCAATCTGCTTGGTAAGAAAAAGCAAGTGGTGTTAAAGTGAGAGCATTAAAATAAAATTGGTCCAAAAAAATGATAAATAAATAAAAGAAAAGAAAAAGGAAAAGCAAGAGGCCCGTGCACAGACACACAGATGAGGGTGGCCCCTCCTCCATAAGCCTGTTTCATCAATGAGAGAATCAAGAGAATACTGTATATACAGAAGAGAGTTTCAAGGTCAGTCTTGAGTTTGACTCTTCTACTTCCTAGCTAGAGGACCTTGGGCAATTCACTTTACTTCTTTGGTCCTAGCTTGCTTATCTATAAAGTGAGAATAATATTTCAGATTATGCAGAAGAAAAGGTAGGATGTACTGGGCACATGGGAAATGCTTGATCAATACCAGTTTGCTTCCCTCCTTCCCTGCTCCTTCTGCTAAAACTTCACAGCTATCTCATTAAGTCATCAATGTATTTAGTATTTAATAAATAAATATTTAACGAGCACCTACTATGAGACAAGCCCTTGGTTAGCAGTGGGGATATGACTGCAAACAAGAAAGATACGCCTGTCATTTGATGAGTCCTGGAGTTTATGAGCAGCTCATCTCTGTCTCCAGTGTGAGCAGTCCTAAATTTACACAGTTCTCCACTGGTGTTTTTGACCACAGAGTTAACATTTAAAATACCACTGCTTTTTTGGCACCACTTTGAATAATGAACTGTTTTCAGGTAAATAGAGTCCAGGTACCTATTGAAGAAAGTTTTCCAGTCTACACACTCGGTGGCTCACAAGTTCACATGAAGTGAAGCAAAAGAGTTTTGTTGCACTTACTGTGACAATAAATCATGTTTAGAAAAATGCATGTGGCATACATGATATTGGGCAGATGATTCATGAAACTTGCTATTCTGTGGCCTTAGAATCCATATAAGTATTTTTCCTTTGTCTTTTATGTGTTTTCTTTTTTCTATCTCTGTTTTGTTTTGTTTTTGTTTTTGAGGTGGTTTAAAATTAATGCTGGGCTAGAGTCTGATTTTGACACTCTTGGGTATGATCAAATGTTTCCACATATCTCTCTAACCTTTCTATTCTCAATGTGGCGAAAACTTTTTCCTCTTTAAGAAAAGGTGTATCCACAGAAAAGATTATTATTTGAGTAATTTTTCATAGTACAGAAGTAATAATTGAGTAATTTTTCTCTTTAAAATTTTTTTATTTTTGTATTAAGAACAAAATTATTTTAGGATGCAATTAAAGAAGAAGTTCATTTACCTAAATTTGATTTGCCAACTTTTCTATTACACAAAAGCATTATAAATACAAGTAGAATAGCAAAAATTTCATCCTAAAGAGAAAAATATTTTGGGCTTCTAATTTCAAGAGAGCAAAATTGTCCTGGAACCCTGTGCACACTTTAAAAACAATCATTAACAGATTGCATCAAACTAGAAACTTCTTCACAGCAAAGGAAATAATCAATAAAGTGAAAAGCCAGCCTACAGAATAGGGAAATCTGTACATCTGATGTGGAGTTATTGATTGCAAATCGTACATCTGATATGGAATTAATATTCCAAAATATATAAGAAACTCAACAAACTCAATCGCAAGAAAACAAATAACCCAGTTAAAAAATGATAAAGGACCTGAATATCCATTTCTAGAAAGAAGACATACAAGTGGCCAACAGATGTATGAAAAGGTACTCACCATCACTAATCATCAGGGAAATGCAAATCAAAACCACGGTGATATATCATCTCACACCCATTAGAATGGCTGTTATCAAAAACACAGAAGATAAGAAGTGTTGGCAAGGATGTGGATAAGAGGGAACCCTTGTACACTGTTGGCAGGAATGTAAATTAGTATAGTCATTATGGAAAACAGAATGGACTGCCTCAAAAAATTAAAAATAGAACTAGCATATGATCCAGCAATCCTGCTTCTGGGTATATATCCAAGTGAAATGGAATCAGTATGTTGAAGAGCTATCTGCTCTCCCATGTTCACTGCAGCATTATTCGCAATAGCCAAGATATGAAATCAACCTGTCAATGGATGAATGGATTTTTGAAAACACAGTATGTATCTGTATATATAAAATATATATACACACATACATATATACACGTACAGATATATATGTACACACCCAATAGAATATTATTCAACCTTAAAAAAGGAAGGAAATCCTGTCATTCGTGACAACAGAGATGAACCTAGAGGACATTATGCTAAGAGAATTAAACTGGGTAGTATATAACACAGAAAGACATACCACATGATCTCACTTATACGTGGAATCTAAAAAAGTCGAACTCATAAAAGCAGAGAGTAAAATGGTGGTTGCCAGGGGCTGGAGGGTGAGAGCAATGGGGAGATGTCAGCCAGAGTTTCAGTTATGCAGGATAAGTTCTGGAGACCTAAGTATAGGTCACCGTTAGCATGGTGACTATAGTTAGTGATACTGTATGGTATATTTGAAATTTGCTGAGACAGTAGACCTTAAGTGTTCTCACTACACGTATTCATACTCAAAAAGGTAACTGTGTGAAGTGATGAATATGTTCATTAGCTTGATTATGATAATCATTTCATAGTAAATACATATATTAAAACATCACATTGAATACCTTAAGTGTTTTGTTTGTTTTTTGGCTTTTTGGGTTTTTTTTTGTTTTGGTTTGGTTTGTTTTTTTTTGAGATGGAGTCTTGCTCTGTTGCCCAGGCTAGAGCAAGTGGTGTGATCTCACCTCACTGCCACCTCTGCCTCCCAGGTTCAAGTGATTCTCCTGTCTCAGTCTCCCGAGTAGCTGGGATTGCAGGCGTGCTACCACACCTGGCCAATTTTTGTATTTTTAGTAGAGATGAGGTTTCGCCATGTTGGCCAGGCTGGTCTCGAACTCCTGACCTCAGGTGATCCTCCTGCCTCAGCCTCCCAAATTGCTGGGATTACAGGTGTGAGCCACCGTGCCTGGCCTGTATACCTTAAGTTTAAAAATTTTTGTCTGTTATACTCAATAAAGCTGGACAAAATTTTAAATAAATAACAGCAGTCATTAACAGACTCAATTGATGACTTTCTGTAGAAGATAATGAGAGCAGGCCTGTTGGCAAAAAGGCATTTATATGGATACACTGTATATATCTGCACTGTTTCAGGATTCTCTATTATGATACCTGGGTAAAGGGTGACTTCCTTTCTATCATAAAACAGCCTGGACAGCACTAAGAAGGTGGTTATGTTCTTTTCTGTTGTTGTGAGAGCCTAGATGAGATTACTTTGCCAAAGACTCTTTTCATTTCTGTTTCTGAAACTGTGAGATTGCTGTGTTCTCTAGGACTTAACTTCACTGCTAGTCTATTTTTCCTTTCAGAAATGACCATGGTTGACACAGAGATGCCATTCTGGCCCACCAACTTTGGGATCAGCTCCGTGGATCTCTCTGTAATGGATGACCACTCCCACTCCTTTGACATCAAGCCCTTCACTACTGTTGACTTCTCCAGCATTTCTACTCCACATTATGAAGACATTCCATTCACAAGAACAGATCCAATGGTTGCGGATTATAAATATGACCTGAAACTTCAAGAGTACCAAAGTATGATGTTTATTTTCACTTTTCAGACTACTAGGACTAGAATTGGACGTATCTCTCAGTAACCCTGTAATCAATAATGCTCCAGAGACTAGAAATCTAATAGAGAAGGCATTCACCATTCATTTATTCACCCATTTGTCCATGAAATATTAGGTATCTATGAAATGCCAGGAAGGGAGCTGGCCCCAGGTCAATCTTGCCTTCCCCTCCTCCTTCCTTCCTCTCTTCTTTCCTTTCTTGCTTACTTCCTTCTTAGGGACATTTTCTACCTTGATTACACTGCCAGTTGTATCTCAGGCTAAGAGTCCATCATCCAAACTTTGAATTCTTTTGGCCCCTTATAAGTTAATAAGTAACAATTCCAAGTCACCTTGTATGATATAATTTATCTTCACTATATTACTGCTACTACAGTACATTTTTTCTAGTATGTCCTTTCAGAAGTTTATACTGAAACCTACTTTTGAGCACAAGTTTGTTTTAACATTGTAGCCTATTGATAAATTTTCATGCCATTAACTAAATCAACATCAAAACATCAGACTCAAGAAAAACTAGAACTGCACTTTTTGAGATAAAATGTATTTCTGTGATGCTATTTCCTTGATTTTTATCATGTGTGGGCTGACATGCTGGTTTTCCAAAGCCACCACTATGTAACTGGTGATCATTACTTGACAAGTAAGAACTTCCTGTATTTCTAGTGGCTTTTAAAGATAAATAATATGCTTAGTTATATTTATCTGCAGTTTTCAGTTAGAGCCTAATATGGAAATTTAGTAGCCCTGAGCCTAACTAGTAAAAGGTAGGGCTTACTTCCATAAGTTCCACCACGCTCTGTCGAAGATTATTTCACAAACCACCTCTTTTGATTGAACACTTATGGTAACCTGGGCTCGTATTTTTCATGCACCTCAAGCTAGGCATACCATGACCTTTTCACAGTGGTGTTCCTTCTGTGGTTCTTTTGCAAGAGTTGTTTCAAAGTACTTATGAAATGGAATATTTAAATAAAATGTATAATTTAATATTGTGATGAATACCAAAGACAGAACATTTCCTAGCAAAATAAGCTTCCTTGTCTCAAATCCTCTATGTTGTCTGTTAGAGCTGTAGTATTGCAGGGTACTGGGGGTCATAGAACCACAGACTTAATTCTCGTTCCCATTTTATATTTACGGGTGAGGCTTAGAGATGTTGTAACTTGCCTGTGATTACAAAGCCTTCTTTTTCTTGCCTTAACTCCAGTGTTTTTTCATGTTCCACTGTGCTTTTACACTGAAACGATATAAATACAGCACAAAGGTGTACTATGGTGGCTTGCCCTGTTGCCTTTTTAGGACTGTTTTCATGGGATAATTATCCTCTCACATGTCTCCATACACAGGTGCAATCAAAGTAGAGCCTGCATCTCCACCTTATTATTCTGAGAAGACTCAGCTCTACAATAAGCCTCATGAGGAGCCTTCCAACTCCCTCATGGCAATCGAATGTCGTGTCTGTGGAGACAAAGCTTCTGGATTTCACTATGGAGTTCATGCTTGTGAAGGATGCAAGGTAATTTAAAAAAAGTCTTCTTCAAAGAAATTGTTGAAACTTTATTATTTCATTTCAGCAGAACCCTTTTTTTAGGTGATACAATATATGAATTTTTTTTCTTCATGGAAGATTCTTGCTCTGTCACCCAGACTAGAGTGCAATGGCGCTATCCTAGCACACTGCAGCCTTGAGCTCCTGGGCTCAAGTGATCCTCCCACCTCAGCCTCCCAAAGGATGATATAATATTTGAAAGCCTAAGAAAGTGGATAAAAGCTGGGCTGCTTTGCCCCACGTTCCTTTCTCCAAATTGATTCTTTGAGACATTGATCTAATTTAATCCTTGCATCTTGCAGATTTTTACAAAAAGGTGACTTCTCCAAGGGGTCATGGCAAGACAGTGATGATCTGGCACCAGGATGCAGATTTCCTGCATTCTCTAGTTGTTTGTTTATTTATTTATTTTTTTGCTATACCATGTAATATTGTATAGACACTAGATTTTACAGATTATTTATATATGCATATCTTTGGATCCCTAGAGCAATCCTGTAAGATTGGGCTTCTTTATGGCCACATTACAGATGTAGAAATTACAGGTTAGTAAAACTTGCCAAGGTCATCCCTTAGTAAGTGGCAGACCTCGGTCTAGACTCTGACTCCTTAGGTGGTGTTGGCTCTCAAAGCAGTGCCTCGTGTTTCCTTATTCCAGCATCAATGTGAGCCACATACACAGACAGGCAAGGAGGTATAACGGTGTGGGAAAGGAGATACTATTTATCCTCATCTCTTTCCTTTGTGAAAAGGGTATTTTGGAAAATTCAGATGTTTAGTAATTTATTGCTTAATTATTAAGAAAATATGTGAATCCACTCATATTTTGATATGCAGTCTTTTAAGATAATTTTAATATACACAACAAAAAAATAGTACAATTTATTATATACTCAATGCACAGAATAAACTGTTCATAAATATTCACCTTATAAAATAAACACCTGCTTATTGGGCTTTTTATTCAACATAAAGATACAGAACAACAGTTAGGAAAGCTTTAGGACATCTTGGTTCCTACATGGATGATGGGCCAAAAAAGGAAACTGATTTTTATTGAATTCTTACTACATGCCAAATACTGTATGAGGTAACGTTTTCATACATCAGTATTTAACCACATCCTACCCAGATTTTCTCATCTATAAAATGATTGTGGCTGAGTGTGGTGGCTCACGCCTGTAATCTCAACACTTTAGGAGGCCAAGGCAGGAGGATCGCTTGAGCCCAGGGGTTCAAGACCAGTCTGGGCAGCATAGTGAGACCCCATCCCTACAAAATTTTTTAAAAATTAACCAGGCATGGTGGCACATGCCGGTAGTCCTAGCTTCTTGGGAGGTTTAGGTAAGAGGATCCCTTGATCCCAGGAGTTCAAGGCTGCAGTGAGCTATGATCACACCACTGCACTCCAGCCTGGGTCACAAAAGCAAGACCCTAACTCCAAAAATAAATAAATAAATAAATAAATAAGATGACACTGAATTAGATAATCTCTAAAGTCCCTTCAATTGAAACAGTTTTTACTCTAAAGGCAACCTAATACAGTGAAAAGGGACAAGCCAGAGGTCAGCTCCGCCACTTTCCAAAGTCACTAGCCAGTCACATACACATTATATCCTTCATCAGGCCCCCCATGTGTAAAATGACTTGGTTAGATTGGCTACACAAGGTCTTATTCATCTCTAAGGTCTATAATTTCAAACTGACACTTTGAAACACTCCTGGCAAGAGATGCTTTCATTTAAAACACTAAAACCCATTCATTCTGTAATTTAAACCAAGTTAAAATATTTATGACCTTATATGAAATCATTGTATTAAGTCAATTATCTAACATCTTGATGAGTAGTAAGAACATGTCATTTTATTCACTTAGATTTTTTATTGAGTGTTTTGTGGCTTTATTGAGTTTTATTGTTAGATTTAATGAGTTAGAGTTTATTTTTACTGAGTTGGATACCATTTTTGAGTGAGTAAACTGTTGCTAAATTCTGAGCCCTATTTATCTGAAGAAACCATTCTGTTTTGGTCATGTTGATAATTTACAACTATAAATAAATAAAAACAGCATGGTTGGTTTAAGGTTCCACAATAAGTTATTGTTTTCTATGGGCTAGTAAAGCACTTAGAAAACTAAAACCTTTAAGCAAATAGTTCCACCATAATCCTATTAGTCACAAATTTGTGGAAAGCTAACATTACCGAAAACAGCTGAAAATGGAAAGACAAGAACATTGTCAGTAGTTGGTTATAGTGATAAATCTAAGTTCTGAGGGCACTAAAACTTAAAAGCAAGCAGGGAAGAAGAGTAGCAAAAAGAGAAGAGAGAGGAGGAAATCCAAGTGCCTTCAAGTTAGGATTAGAAAGGGTAGAAAGCAGAGAGGGAGAAAAAATACTTAATAAAACCTGAAGACTCTAGGGGAGTCCTTAACCTATCATAGATTAAAAAGCAAACATAGAAGAAAACTAAGCGTATTGTATACTAACCTGCAGTAATTTGCAAACCATCCAAAATGTGGATTCCAGAATTCCTAGACTAAAATGTAAGGAAGGTTTTACTCACTTGGAAAGGGAAAATAGACATCTACACATTTTAAAGGTAAGAATAAGAAAAATATTATTCTTGGAAAATTTAAACATTTAGTAATATACTACTTAATATGGAGAAAATATGTGAATCCACTTATACTTTGATATGCAGTCTTTTAAAATAATTTTAATATACTCAATGAATAAAATATCATTTATTATATACTGATTACACAGAATAAATTGTTCATAAATATTTACCTTATAAAATAAACCCTGCCTCGGCTGGGGTTTTTATTTGGCGTAAAGATATAGAACAGCAGTTAGGAAAGAATTAGGACATCTTGATTCCTAAATGGATGGTGGGTCAAGAAAGGAAACTTTTTTTGAATTCTTATTCTGATTTTTATTGAATTCTTAGTATGTACCAGATACTGTGCGAGGTACATTTGCATACATCATTATTTAACCACATCCTACTCAGGTTTTCTCATCTATAAAATGATTCAGATGTTATTGGTAGGATGTGGTTACATAATGAAACAATATCATTTGGCTTCTTCAAGTATACATCAGCAGTTCCCAAAGTGTGGCTGGGGCTTGGACCCTTTCAAGGCATCCATGAAGTTGAAACTATATTCATAATAATGATTTTTATTACTTTTTTCACTTTCATTCTCTCAGGAGTGTATGTGGAGTGTTCTGGAAGCTACATGATGTAGGATGATGACATAGCTCTGGTAGCTAATGGAATGTTTGCTTATATGTTCTTGTGTATAATAATTTCTCAGTTGTAATTTCTAGTGTGATAAATGTCAGTAAAGATAGCCCACATAAACAAAATCTCTTTGGGGTCTTCTATAATTTTAAAAAGAGTAAAGGGATCTTGCCACCATAAAACTTTCAGTCTCATTCTAAAGAAATGCAGTTACTCATTCTTTGCTACTTTGAAACTAAACAAAATTGCTGCCACATTCTGAATACTGCTGCATTAGACCAGTGGCTGTCAGTAAAGACATGTCCTTAGCTTATAACCAATACGCAATAAAAAGCCAGGAAAATGGAATTAGCAAATGTGTTTAACTCATCTGCATGTATTTTCCGAGAGGTGTTTTGGAAGCTTCACATTTGCTGTTGTAGTAGAATGTGGGTTATATTCATAATTTAAAAAATACAATTGACCACAAAGCTGCAGGCTTATCTATGGATTGAAAAGAATAAACACAGCATAAAACAGCTGTTGGTAGATCTTCCTAAACAGTTTTACAATGTAAATGGAACAGGTTTATATTAGTGATTCTTGCCAAAATTCAGTCAGACAGATGAGAATGGGTAGATTGGGTTTGAATTAAGGTGAAATAGTTACAGATTCTTGGGTGTGTTAATATTGCAAACTTAAGTAAAATTAAAACCTTTAGCAACTGAAAGATATACATACTTTAGAGCTTGGAAAGCTATAATTTATTTGTTGTTTACATGTTGGACACATTTTTTTCCTTGGTAAGTTCCATCCTATTTTTTATCTTTAGTGAAAGATCATTTTGGAACCATAGCCATACCTAAAGATATAAGTAAATACAGTCTACCATACAATACAATGTAATCTAAGTTTGTATTTCTGTATACAAAAGAATGCCGTGTGCTTGTTAGCCACTTGTATGTCTATTCATCCCTACTTCAGAAAGAGTTTTAATTCTTCTCACCTGCCAGTCATAGCTTATTAATCCAACTTCCAGGGGCCAGACTGCTTCATGGGAGAGCCAACTGCAAGCCCAGCACAGGGCTGTTAATTTCATTGTAAAATCAACAACACCATTCTGAGGTCTCATTGTCCCTGATGTTTTGTTAAAATTAAAGCAATTAAGGAGAGATCAAAGAAATTTTTTCAAATGATATGAAAAATTTGTCTGTTACTTTCTAACAGACAAATGTGCAGACATTAGAATAAATATATACACAAAACAATTTTCTCAAATGGTGACTGATGCATCTCCAACACACCACATCACAGACTTCCTGATCATCAGAAGAGTAAGTTGTTGAAAATGCATTGTTCTATGGACTCTGAAATAATAAAAAAGAGTTTTATTAGAGTGTTTCTTCATCAGTAATATGAAGAAAATTTGGAGAAGCCGGCCTTGTTCTGTAAATCAATAAATAATTTTACAGAAAAGCACTCAATAATATCCTTACATCTTCCCCTCTAGATTCCTTGAGTTAAATGACAAGAAAACACTTGGTTGTCATGAACTCGGTGTAAAAAAAGTAAAGCAAGTTCCAAGATGCATGCTAGGATCTGTGTATTCAGTTCAAGATTTTATTTACATATACAGTGTATAATGTTCAGAATGATTATTCATTGAAAGACCTTGGATCATCATAAAAAATGTGATACACTTTTGAAAGGCATCAGCTGAGTCATGTCAGAAATTTCCATTATAAGAGTTAAACTTAATTCTCTTTTTTTTTGAATGTGTGTCAAAGATTTATTTAAAACCCATTAACGAGGGAAAAGCAGGATGGTAAATCTAGTTCAAAGAAGAACTCGAAGGACCAAGAATGTATAGTCACTGAAAGAAAGAATCCTGAAATAAGATTCAGAATGGTTAATGTTCTACAGGGCAATAAAACCATAACCTTGAGGTTATCTTTTCTTTTTCTTATTATTCTTATGCTTTAAGTTCTAGGGTACATGTGCACAACGTGCAGGTTTGTTACATAGGTATACATGTGTCGTGTTGATTTGCTGAACCCGTCAACTTGTCATTTACATTAGGTATTTTTCCTAATGCTATCCCTCCCCCAACCCTCCACCCCCTGACAGGCCCCAGTGTGTGATGTTCCTCACCCTGTGTCCATGCGTTCTCATTGTTCCACTCCCACCTATGAGTGAGAACGTGTAGTGTTTGGTTTCCTGTCCTTGTGATAGTTTGCTTAGGATGATGGTTTCCAGCTCCATCCATGTCCCTGCAAAGGATATGAACTCATCCTTTTTTATGGCTGAATAGTATTCCATGATGTATATGTGCCACGTTTTCTTAATCCAGTCAATCATTGATGGACATTTGGGTCAATTCCAAGTCTTTGCTATTGTGAATAGTGCCATAATAAACATATGTGTGCATCTGTCTTTATAGTAGCATGATTTATAATCCTTTAGATATATACCCAGTAATGGGATTGCTGGGTCAAATGGTATTTCTAGTTCTAGATCCTTGAGGAATCACCACACTGTCTTCCACAATGGTTGAACTAATTTACACTCCCACCAACAGTGTAAAAGCATTCCTATTTCTCCACATCCTCTCCAGCATCTGTTTGTTTCCTGACTTTTTGATGATCATCATTCTAACTGGCGTGAGATGGTATCTCATTGTGGTTTTGATTTGCATTTCTCTGATGGCCAGTGATGATGAGCATTTTTTCATATGTCTGTTGGCTGTATAAATGTCTTCTTTTGAGAAGTGTCTGTTCATATCCTTTGCCCACTTTTTGATGGGGTTCTTTGCTCTTTTCTTGTAAATTTGTTTAAGTTCTTTGTAGATTCTGGATATTAGCCCTTTGTCAGATGGGTAGATTGCAAAAATTTTCTCCCATTCTGTAGGTTGCCTGTTCACTCTGATGATATTTTCTTTTGCTGTGCAGAAGCTCTTTAGTTTAATTAGATCCCATTTGTCAATTTTGGCTTTTGTTGCCATTGCTTTTGGTGTTTTAGTCATGAAGTCTGCCCATGCCTATGTCCTGAATGGTATTGCTTAGGTTTTCTTCTAGGGTTTTTATGGTGTTAGGTCTTACATTTAAGTCTTTAATCCATCTTGAGTTAATTTTTGTATACGGTGTAAGGAAGGGATCAACAATTCTCTTATCAAAAAACCTTCCTCTCCTAACCATGCCAAATAACTGAGCACTCTGTGAGCCATCCAGCTGTCAGCTAGCCAAGTAGCATTTTCACCCACTAATATTAGTCTTTAAAAAGCAAGAATCAAAAGAGAAGTCAAGGAATATCATAAAATATCTATGATCACAATGGTAAACATCAAAATTTTCACCAACATTTATCAATGAGAACAGTTCTATACATTAGCATTCTATTCATCTGTGAAAAAAATTTTTTTGATATCTGAAGGTCCTCAGAACCCTTTGAGAATTAAAGAGACTTCAACTGCCAGCAAATTCTACATCGGGCATATTCTTTAAGACATTGTCGATCTCACAAGAGGTAGAGAAAACTCTCCAAAACATCAGTGAAACAAAATGAAACAAACATACCTTCAGTTCCAAGCTGTGAGCTGCAGGCACACTTAGCATGTCAGGGTTTTCCCCATGATAGATGCCCAGAGAGGTACAGGGGTGAACATTGCCCCAAAGGCGGATGGCTGTAGCAGTTTTCTGAGGAATCAGTGAGAAGGAGCTGAGTGTAGGGCTTCTGAATTAAGCCAGGATTCTCAAAAGTGTCTGAAATAGTCATAAGTCAGTAGCACCCCTGGCTACTGAATTCCTAATTTAGACCTTGTAGGAGTCCCCCAGTTTAAGGTCAAGAAACGAGTTCCAAATAATATCAGCAAGCATGTGAGAAGCTAACCATCTTGAATGACATTCATCAACAACAAGAAAACTGATACAGACTCCCTGCTCTTCCCCTACCTGGGGAAAGCAAAAATTGGGATTGCCTGATACAGAATATAAAATAGCTATTATGAATTATTTAAAGGAAGAGGGCATAGGCTTGCAACAATAAACTATTAGGAATAACCAGGATGATTTGAAAACCAAGTGAAAAAAAAGTGAAGCTTCTAAAACTTAAAAGTATAATTATTGAAATAAAAATTCAGTGGAAGGGTTAGATAGCTTACTGGACACAGCAGAAGAAAAACCTGAAACTGAAACAGATATGCAAAGAAACTACCAAGAATGAAACCAACAGTGTCTTAAAGAATATGCCCTATCCAGGATCTGCTGGAATTTGAAGGCTTTTAGTTCTTGAAGGATTCATAGGATCTTTGAATATTAAAGAGGTATGTCTTCTTCACTGATCAATGGAAGAATAAAGTGCAGAACTGTTCTCACTAATGAACTTTAGTGAGAAATGTTTGTTTTTACTTTAGCCAGTGTAATTATATATTTTCATGTTATTTTGCTTCTGTTCTGATTTTTACTTTGGCAATCAATATTAGTAAGTAGTGAGAAGAAGATGGAAAATTAAAGAGAGGCATTCAGAAATGTGAAGGCTAGAATAAGAAAGTCTAGTACTTATCTAACTGGAGTCCAGTACTGATGAACATGCGAAGCCGTAATGCAGAAACAACATATCCAAGAAGATAAATGAAAATAAATTCATGCCCAAACACGCTGTGGTTAAACTGCCAAATACTAAAGACAAATAGGGAGTATAAAAGCAACCAAAGAGAAAAGATAGATCACCTTAGAAGTAAATTGACAAGAGACTTCTCAACAGCAAAATGGAAGCAGAAGGATAATGGAATTCAAAGTATTAAGAGAAAATAACTGAGTACTCGGTAATCTCTCAAGAATGACAGTGAGCCAGGCATAGTGGCACACGTCTGTAATTTTAGGCCTTTGGGAGGCCAAGGTGAGTGGATCACTTGAGGCCAGGTATTCAAGACCAGCCTGGCCAACTTGGCGAAACCCCATCTCTACTAAAAATACAAAAAAAAAAAAAAAAAAAAAAATTAGCCAGGTATGGTGGTGCATGCCTGTAATCCCAGCTACCCAGAAGGCTGAGGCCCAAGAATCGCTTGAACCCAGGAGGTGGAGGTTGCAGTGAGCTGAGATAGCACCACTGCACTCCAGCCTGAGCAAGAGAGCGAGACTCTGTCTCAAAACAAAAAACAAAACAAAACAAAACAAAAAGAATGAGAGTGAAATGAAATACCTATTGGTTGAAAAAACAAAAATACTGAAAAAGTACATTTCAAGGATACTAAGCCAAACAGAGAAGATATTTGAACATCTGTAACACACAACAGATTAATATCTAGCATATTTATAAAAAAGTCTAAAATTCAATTTTAAGGAAAAGACAATTAGAAACTGGGAAGTAAAAAGCCAGGGACATACAAATCAAGATTTAAATTCAATTTTATACATTTTAGATTGTCAAAATTAAGAAGTCTAACAACACCAAATGTGGAAGAGACTTCAATTTTCATAAAGCGCTTGTGGGGAGTGTAAATTGATAGCCACTTTGGAAAACAATTTGGCATTATCTTGTAAAATTTTAATATTCACACATTGTACAACCCAGAAATGCCACTTAAAAATATTTACAGGAATATTTAGAGAAACTCTTCTCATAATAGCAAAAAATTGGCATTTCAAACGTCCATCCGCATACAAATAGGTTAATAAATTATAGTATAGTCATACAATGGAATACTATATATTTATGAAAATTAGTAAATCATAGTCTTTCACTAACAAGAACTTAAATTTTAGAAACCTCATACCAAATTTTAAGTGTCCCAAAAAACTACATATAGCATAATACCACTTAATAAAGCCTCAAAACAAGCAAAATTAAATAGTATGTTATTTTGTTTTACATAGTAGGTGATAAAGCTGTATTTTCTTCCTTTTTTTTTTTTTTTTTTTTTATTTTGAGACAATGTCTCACTCTGTCACCCAGACTGGAGTACAGTGGTGCAATCATAGCTTGGTTTACTGTAGTTTGACCTCCTGGGCTCAGGTGATCCTTCCATCTCAGCTACCAGAGTAGTAGCTGTGACTGCAGGTGCATGCCACCACACCTGCCTAATTTTTTTGTATTTTTTTATAGAAACAGGGTTTCACCTTGTTGCCCAGGCTAGTCTCGAACTCCTGGACTCAAGCGATCCATCCGCCTCAGTCTGTCAAAGTGTTGGGATTACAGGTGTGAGCCACCACACCCAGCCTATATGTTCTTAAAGATCAAGGAAATGACAAACACAAAATTGAGAATAATGATTATTTTGTCAAGCTTATTGCCTTTGTAACATCTCAATCACAATTTGGAATCACAAACTACCAGAGATGGAAGTGCTTTCTCATTTTATAGTTGAAAAAGGTGAGGCCCAGAAAGGAAGTTACGTGACATCTGTATTAATTCCACAAATTTTAATTTAGCACTATCATAGGCATTTGGATTCCATCCAGGGGTATAAGAGACTATTCCTGCCCCTGAGGAGCTTATAATTTTAATTGAGCAGTGAGGGAGGGGCAGAAAATAAACACTTAAACAATAATAAGTAAATTCTGTGGTGTGTTAGAAAGTCATAAGTGCTATTGGAAAGAAGAAAAACTGGAGCAGAGTAAAGAGGATCAAGTGTTCCAGAAGAGAGGTGGGGCAGGGACAGGCCACAGCATTAAATAGGTTGGCTTAGCCCCATTGAGAAGGTGAGACACAAAACTTGAAGGCGATGAAGGAAATAGGCAAGTGTGTATTTAGAGAAAGCTTTCTTCTTGAGGAAAGAAAGAAGTCAAGAGTGATTTCAAGGATTTTGGCTTGAGAAACTGGGAGGATGGCGTTGCATCTGCTGAGATGGAGAAAGCCACAAGTGAAGTGAGTTTGTAGGGGAGGGTCAGGACTTCAATTTGGACAGGTTGGCTTAGAGATGGCTATTAATTATTTAAATGAAGCTGTCAAGTAATCAGAACATACTCATCCAGAGTTCGAAATGGAAGTTTGGAGAAAGTTAAAATGCATGTTAATGACCAAAGCAATACTAATGCAGTGTTTTTTGCACCAAACAGGGCCAGATACATTTGAAAGAATTAGCAATTAAGTTTTATGAAGATGAACACAATAGAAATGAATAGGAATATGATGAACCCAAAAAATGGAGTCAGAAAACATATCCCATTCGATTTTTTTCAGCTCTTTCCAAAGACGTAAATATAGCAGAATATTCAGTTGGCCTCAAATTGACGTATTTGACATTTTGAGATAGCAGTCGATTTTGTGAGGATTTATCTGATTACTTCTCATGTTATTCCCATAGTTTCTTTCTGTCTGTAAGCCACAACAATGATGGGGCACACTTTCAACAGCATAAATAAGCAAAACAAATTCTGCAGGAAATTATGCAACGTAGAGAATTCCAAAAAAATTATCCACATGTGGATTTTTATTGGCCCTGATCATGTTTTAGAATGAAATGATTATAACTTTGCCAGGCTGCTTAGCACAATTACAAAGGCTGGGGCATGCTGTTGGAATGATTTGCAGAGAGACTTAACTGATTACATGGTGTTTTATTTGCATTACATTAAATCCAGAGCACTTCTTAGAGCATGCTGAAAACCAAATGTAGAGCCAAGATCCAATGAAAGCCGCAGCTGGATGTGGTCAGTGTCTAAGAGCTAAAAAAGGGACCTGGAGATCCTCTGGTTCTTTATTTTATAGCAAAGAAAATTAAGTTCCAGAGAGGTTAAGTGACTTGTCTAAAGTCACCAGTGACAGAATTGTATCAAGAACCTGCCTTTTCTGATTCCCAGGCCAGTATACCTTTCGCTGTAGGTTGCTGCTTCCATGTGTCATAAAGACTTAAAATTTGCTTCTTTTTTATATATATCCCTTTGCAGGGTTTCTTCCGGAGAACAATCAGATTGAAGCTTATCTATGACAGGTGTGATCTTAACTGTCGGATCCACAAAAAAAGTAGAAATAAATGTCAGTACTGTCGGTTTCAGAAATGCCTTGCAGTGGGGATGTCTCATAATGGTAAGTAAACAGTCATCACCATATACTTTATTATTCTCATTATAGCTGCCAGACCAGTGGACACTAAAGCCACTGCCAAAAATGTGTACAGTTTTTCCACCAAATACCAGAATTTAGAATATTGCATGCCGATAAAACATTTCTCATTTAGGTCAGTGTTTTTAATGTTTTATTATAGAACCTTTCTCTCTGTGGTTGAGCATCTGCCATGAGGAGAGAAGAGACTTGAAAAATCTGGGGGATGATGGGAAAAACTTTAGTGTTAGAACAAATATAATGATCATCATGATTAACTTTTATATTGCTTCATGCATTAAAAACAGAATTAAAATTTACTTTTGTGTATCAGTAGTGTCTTTCTACTTTAAATGTAAGAAAATCCTGAAGATGTCTGGGTCTGAAATTTTAAATGGCATATGAGAATTTAGACTCATTTAATTTTTTTTTTTTTTTTTTTTTTTTTGCTGTTTATTATACAAAGACGAGTATTCCTTTCCTTCACTTCAAGGAACGTCCATGAGTTGAGGAAAGGCTAAAACAAATTATTTTTATAGTTCTGCAAAACTTCAAAGCCATAGAAACATAAGAGAATAAAACTTTCTACTTTTGAAACCTGTGTCTAAAGTCAATCTTATGACTTTGGGTGTCAACTTAAGGGAAATGATGTAGAAGACCTGAGAAAAGACCCATTATTTCATGATCTGTGGAACTAACTCAGTAAGGTCCTGGAAGACAAACATGTTTGAAAAAATAATTCTTGGTCACTATTTGGTTCTGATTGGTTGCCTGGCTGACAAAATAAATTTTAGGTGTAACTTGATAGTATTATATGTGTCTAGTATTAATCAGTTCTTTTCAATGCACTCAAGAAATAAAAAATGCCAACATGATCAAATTAAATTTGAAGTTTCATTTCATCAGCTATCCTATTTTTTCTTTCTTTTGTTTTCATATTTCTCAAAACTGATCTAGTAAGAAGGCAGTCTTCATCTATATGCACTCTAGAGCATCTGAGAAAATTAAATTTTTGCTCTATCATGCAGATATTTGGTTTTCACAGTGGAAACCATCAAGATATTTGAGAGTCACTCATTGATTAATAACCTACCCTTTAAAAATAGTTCACAAAATTCTATCTGTATGATTACTATGGGTCGGTTCTTCTAAAGGCAAGAATGTATTTTGAATAGAGCTATCAGCAGTACTGAACAGGATGGAAATTTTGTCCAACTTTCCTCAACAATTGACTACATCTGCTGTATACAACTGTAGTCATGGATTGCAAAATAATTTGCTGGTTCAGTTCCATCAGTTTCCTTTTTATTTCAGACCTCATAAAACATAAGGGCAAGCTTCCAAGTCAAGGGTTGTATTTTAGGTGATGCAATCAAGTTGCAATAAACTTATTTCATCTTTATGAAGAAATCATTGACTTTGAGGTCATTATCACTGAGACAGCCTAGGAAAGCATGCCAGTTCCGCTTTTAACACTATTTTTTGCCTATTAAAAAATTATCACTTCACACATTCATGTAAAATATAATTCCTGTTACTTATAGGCAATGCATACATTGATGTAAGATATATTTCCTGTTGCTTACAGGCATTGCATACGTTTACTTAAAATCAATCTCCAATTGCTTATTGTTTATAGGCAAATATTATTTAAACCCCAACCTATATAGTATGGATTATACAATTTTCTCCTCCCATAAAATCAAAGAAAGCTATCATAAACTTGATAGGTCACATTTTGACTTCATATGACAATTTATTTTATTTCTAGAGGGTCAATCTTGATAGGGAGTGTTTGTTCAGTTCTAGCAAAAGCAAGAAAATATAGGAATTAAGTGTCATGACATCAGAGACTTAGGCAGTTCAACACTTCAAAAATTGCAAACATAGCTAAGAAAACCTCAGAGGTTTTTATGGGAGTTTGTTTGCTGCACAGAAAAGAAACATCAGACTAACAACAAGGTTTTGATTAGTTTTGTCTGTTAGCTGCATGAAGAAAACATTTCTAAATACAAAGTTTTCTAGGAAGTTGAGTCACTATTTAAAATCCATTGCTTTGACCAATGTGAAGCCAACAGGGTTTTCGTTCATATAGAATGCCTTTTTATCAAAAGAGGCTCTGAGTGTTATACCAAAATCAGCAGCCAGCTGTTTTCAGTATGTGCGAGAAAACATGAACGTCCCCCAAAGCAAATGTACTCCATTCTGTGTTAACCTTATTTCTGCTCTCTAGTCTCTGATTAGTCTGGTTGATGAATGTAGCTTCCCCTTTGGCCATGCACTCACAGCTTTGAAGGAGGCTTCTGAAGGAACTGATAGGGAACCCTAGGGGCTCTTGCTAATGTTGTTGGATAGTCACTGAAATCAGTGATCACCATGTCCTTTCACTTTGAAAATTCTATGATTCTGTATAATCAAACAACCTAACTCACTGGATTTTTCACTTTTCAACCAGCTATTCTGTGTCTTGCAGTGCTCTGGTCTTCACAAATATGTAGGCACCTGGCATGTCAGTTGCCTGAATTTGAAAGTTTTCACCTATATGTTTTGGTACCATAAAAATAAAAATATAATTTATATATCTGAATCAGGTCTATATGTTATGATCAATTGCTCAGCAATTTCAGGCAGTTGGTTTGGTGGTTATGTAGTGATGTAGCCTGAGGGCAGAAATCCAGAGCCTCTGGGCTAGAGAAAGTATAAATGACATCCTAGGCTATGTAGGGTTACAGCTCTTCAGAAGGAACTTTCATTTTCATTGTGACACATCGCCTACATGTTGTAGAAGAACATAGTTTCAGAATTCTTCCAGTTAGAAACATAGTTTCTCAAATATTCACTTTCAGCATTGGGTAGAAAAAGTACCCAGGTGATGGACTGATTGATATGTTTCAGAAATATGTTTTTTCCTGCAAGTAATGAAAATAAACACACGTTCTTAATTATTTTGGTCATTTAACAACCCATCATTTCTAGACCATGGGTTAATTCCACCGATTGCTCAGAAGCCTTCCTGAGTCATCTCAAGCACAATCAATTCACTACTGTGTCTAGACACTGCCCTTAGAGGAAAGCTCAAAATGAAAATGAAGCAGAAATACAGACCCGCTTCCTAGGCCACTCAGCAGTGCATGTAACTTACCAAGTGATCATTGCATCAACTACTCTTTGTTAGTGAAGCTGGTGTCTGCAGAATCTTGATAAAAAGACTCATAGATAATGTTGCTTCTTTAGTCAGATGGGCTCTTGCACGCATTTTTATAGTTTTTCAAAGTAGTCATTTTTGTTTTAAAATCTTGCTGCCAAGTCCTTTATAGTAATCACATTTTAAAAATATGTCTTCTTTATTTTTTATTTTTATTTTTATTTTTTTGAGACGGAGTCTCTCTCTGTCACCCAGTCTGGAGTACAATGGTACGATCTCGGCTCACTGCAACCTCCACCTCCCGGGTTCAAGTGATTCTCCTGCCTCAGCCTCCTGAGTAGCTGGGATTACAGGTGCCCCCAACCACACCCAGCTGATTTTTGTATTTTTAGTAAAGACGGGGTTTCACCATGTTGGCCAGGATGGTCTTGAACTCCTGACCTCAGGTGATCCGCCCACCTCAGCCTCCTAAAGTGCTAGGATTACAGGCATGAGCCACCACGCTGGCCTTGTCCTCTTTATTTTTAATAAAATTATTTAGTCATTAAGAATTTTGGCTAGTGGGCTGGGCAAGGTGGCTCATGCCCGTAATCTCAGCACTTTGGGAGGCTGAGGTCAGAGGACCACTTGAGCTGAGGAGTTCGAGACCAGCCTGGGAAACATGGCAAGACTCCATTTCTACTAAAACTACAAAAAATTAGTCGAGCATGATGGCTTGCGCCTGTGGTTTCAGCTACTCGGGAGTCTGGAGTGGGAAGATCACTTTAGCCCAGGGGGTGGAAGTTGCAGTGAGCCGTGATCGCACCACTGCACTCCAGCCTGGGTAACAGAGCAAGACCCTGTCTCAAAAAAAAAAAAAAAAAATTTTGACTAGTGAATAATTCATATTCAGAGCTCTTTTTAATGTATGAACTAAATAATAAAATAGTAAGTTTAGGCTAAGTGCACTTTTTATTTTTAAAATTTTCTGTATTTATTATTACTATTTTTAGACATGGAGTCTCCCTGTGTTGCTTAGGCTGGGCACACCTCAGCATCTGGAGTTGCTGAAACTACAGGCATGTGCCACTGCACCTGACCTATTTAAGAAAATAATCTAGAGAAGAATTGACATGTTATTTATGAATCATTCAGTTAGGTTTTCTCTATAACATTGAGATTTTGTTAAAAATATGTTTTTCATAAATTTAAAAACTATTGAAATCTTAGCTTTGCTGACTAGGATGTCTTATTATATAAATGAGAGAGAGTTTGTAATTAAAAAAAAAAAACTGACAACTTTCAAAATAGTTTCTCAGTGGCTTCATAAAAATCCAGAGAAAAGATTTCACAAATTTTTGCGACACTCAACCTTTTTTTTTTTTAATTATACTTTAAGTTTTAGGGTACATGTGCACAATGTGCAGGTTTGTTACATATGTATCCATGTGCCATGTTGTTTTGCTGCACCCATTAACTCCTCATTTAGCATTAGGTGTATCTCCTAATGCTGTCCCTCCCCCCTGCCCCCACCCCACAACAGTCCCCGGAGTGTGATGTTCCCCTTCCTGTGTCCATGAGTTCTCATTGTTCAGTTCCCACCTATGAGTGAGAACGTGTAGTGTTTGGTTTCCTGTCCTTGCGATAGTTTACTGAGAATGATAGTTTCCAGCTTCATCCATGTCCCTACAAAGGACATGAACTCATCATTTTTTATGGCTGCATAGTATTCCATGGTGCCACATTTTCTTAATCCAGTCTATCCTTGTTGGACATTTGGGTTGGTTCCAACTCTTTGCTATTGTGAATAGTGCCGCAGTAAACATACGTGTGCATGTATCTTTATAGCAGCATGATTTATAGCCCTTTCGGTATATACCCAGTAATGGGATGGCTGGGTCAAATGGTATTTCTAGTTCTAGATCCCTGAGGAATCGCCACACTGACTTCCACAATGGCTGAACTAGTTTACAGTCCCACCAACAGTGCAAAAGTGTTCTTATTTCTCCACATCCTCTCCAGCACCTGTTGTTTCCTGACTTTTTAATGATGGCCATTCTAACTGGTGTGAGATGGTATCTCTCTGTGGTTTTGATTTGCATTTCTCTGATGGCCAGTGATGATGAGCATTTCTTCATGTGTTTTTTGGCTGCATAAATGTCTTCTTTTGAGAAGTGTCTGTTCATGTCCTTCGCCCACTTTTTGATGGGGTTGTTTGTTTTTTTCTTGTAAATTTGTTTAAGTTCTTTGTAGATTCTGGATATTAGACCTTTGTCAGATGAGTAGGTTGCAAAAATTTTCTCCCATTCTGTAGGTTGCCTGTTCACTCTGATGGTAGTTTCTTTCGCTGTGCAGAAGCTCTTTAGTTTAATTAGATCCCATTTGTCAATTTTGGCTTTTGTTGCCATTGCTTTTGGTGTTTTAGACATGAAGTCCTTGCCCACGCCTATGTCCTGAATGGTATTGACACTCAACATTTTTAAGGCAGTTCTCTCAGTGCCTTGCAAACAGCAGCTCTTGTGTATATTGAGAAAAGGAAAAATTCTGAATGGCAAATAATAGATTTCAACTTTAACCTGTTCCTTTTTATTATTATTAATTATTTTTGAGACAGAGTCTCGCTGTGTTGCCCAGGCTGGAGTGCAGTGGCGTGATCTAGGCTCACTGCAAGCTCCACCAACCGGGTTCACACCATTCTCCTGCCTCAGCCTCCTGAGTAGCTGGGACTACAGGCGCCCGCCACCATGCCCGGCTGATTTTTTGTATTTTTAGTAGAGACAGGGTTTCACCGTGTTAGCCAGGATGGTCTCGATCTCCTGACCTCGTCATCTGCCCACCTCAGCCTCTCCAAGTGCTGGGATTACAGGTGTGAGCCACCGCGCCTGGCTAACCTATTCCTTTTTTTTCTTTAGTCTTCTTGGTTGTGTAAAGAAAAATTACCCAAATCTTAACTTTCAGAAAAGGTAACAAAATCGTAATGCATGTGGCAGTACATGTTTGCTCCAGCTGCCCTGTCCCTCTACCCTGCGTGGACTCCAGAACCGCCCATGTTGGAGCCCACCTCCTTTCTCCACCCCTGCCCACTTTCCGCTCACACTTCAGGCAAACTCTGCATTTTGCTGTTCCTGGAAAATGGCTTATGCTTGGATACCTCTGGGCCTCTGTTGATATGTTTGTCTGTTCCCTGTGGAAATTCTACCTGACATTCAAGGCTGCATTCAAATGCCTTCCTTCCCATGAGACTTTTCTGATTCCCTGCTCTTCCTTTTCTATGTGTTTCATACCTTCCTGTGATATCACATTCTGCCTTAAAAAGCAAGAGAGTGATCAGATACATATTACCAAAAAAAAAAAAAAAAAAAACTACCGATAGCAGTAAAAATGATAGAGAAAAGACTGGATTTGGGAAATCCATCTGAAGACCAATGCAATATTAGGAAATAAGACATTGAGAAGGGTGAGAAGAAAGGAAATTGAGAGAAATATCAGAGCAGTGACCAATGAATAAAAGCGCCTGAAGGGAGAGAGGTTGTCAAAGATTATTTAGGATATCTAATTTGGGTGATAGAATGAATTAACCAAGAAAGGAACACAGGAATAAGAGCCGGTTTGGAGGAGAAAATTTTAAATTCAGTTTTATATTGTGTTAGAGATGCCTATGGAGTATCCAGCAACTATGTATAGAGGAATATAGGAGGATGTGAAAAATAAGGCTCCAAATTTCAGTAAAGAGAGAGCAGGAATCATCAGCACCCATTGTAGGTTAGAGAGGTCATACTAGGGACCACAGAATACAAGCTAAGGGAGAGGCACCATCAGAGAGATCTGGAGAGCAGCTGGCAGAACGTTAGAGGACCCAGAACAGCAGGAACCAGGACAAGAAATTTTAGAAATAAGAGGGTGGGGATGGTCGCCGGAGTTAAAGGCTGGGAGAATACTGAAGAGCTCAAGTCTATTGAGAACTTAGAAGAGGCCATTAGTTCTGGCCGAGAGAAAAGCATTCAGGATTTTTACAAAGTTTCGGTAAATCCCAGTGAGCCCAAAGCTAGATTGCAGTAGATCGAGAAGTGAATAGAAAGTGACAAACACAGACGGAGTGAAAACAACTCTTTCAGTAAGTTCAGTGGTGGAGGAAAGATAGCTTAAAGAGGAGGCAATAGTAGAGTCAGAACCTTCAACCTGGGCAGAAAAGCCAGAGCCAGTACAGAGAGATACACTAGAGAAAGACTCATCTGTGTAATATATCCAGTCTCCCCTACCAGACATGTCCTTTCCATCCTTTCCCCCAGCCCCATCTGTGTAGCAGTGTTGCATCAACCAAGTGTTCAGTGAATGAATTAAAGGATGTCAGAAAGACTTCAGGGAATCAGAGATTGAGTTAGAAGGTGAGCTGGTGGTGTTTTGCTCGTCTTCATTTTTGAAAGAAACCTAAGAAAATGTTTAAATGTCCTCTACAAATAGTGTGAAAAATGGTACCTTTGCATAAAAATAATTTAATATTAGTGCTAAATTTGCTCCTTGTTTTACTTTAGAGGAACTACAAAAGGATAGTTATTAGATTGCCAAATCCTGTAGAACCTCCAGCAGGCACAAGTTGTTTTTTTTCCCTCAAGAAAGAGAAGTGAGCCAAGCATGGTGGTGCATGCCTGTGATCCCAGCTACTCAGGAGGCTGAGGTGAGAGCATCCCTTGAACCCAGGTGTTCAAGGCTGCAGTGAGCCAAGATCATACTACTGTGCTCCAGCCCGGACAAGAGAATGAGACCCTGTCTCTTTAAAAAAAAAAAAAAAAAGAAAAGAAAAAGGATGGAAGGAAGGAAGGGAGGGAGGGAGGAAAAAAGGAAAAAGGAAAGGAGGGAAAGAAGGAAGGAAAGAAAGAGAGGTGAGCCGGGTGTAGTGGCTCATACCTGCAATTCCAGCACTTTGGGAGACTGAGTCAGGAGGATCACTTGGGCCAGGAGTTTTGGCGAGATCCCATCTCTACCAAAAAATAAAATAAAAATTAGCTGGGCATGATCATGCGTGTCTGTGGGTCCAGCCACTTGGGAGGCTGAGGCAGAATGATTGCTTGAGCCCAGAAGGTTGCAGTGAGCTATGATCATGCCACTACACTCCCACCTGGGTGATCGAGAAAGACCCTGTCAATAAAAAAAAAAATTTTAAAGAGAGATGGGAAAACAACTTATTGGCAACAGCACGTGTTCTTGTTTATATGCAACAAACATATAAAAAGTAGAAAAATTGACCATAAGACATATCCTTACTAATTTTCAAAAGCCTGATAATGATTGCAAATTCATCCCTTAGATGTGGAAAGACAAAAATAAGACTTATCTTATTTCATTCTTTTATTTTCTACTGATTTATTATTTTGAAAACCTGCTTTAATTAACCTTAGTAATTAAGTAGCATTTGTCTTTAATGCTCCTACAATTAGGTAGATGTTTTAAAAACATGCCGATTAATTGTTTCTTAGCATTATACCCAGATCCAAAAAGCAGGACATCTAACTATTCCATGTGCTTGGTGTTTGTGTGTTCAGCAATATCAGTACTAGATACACAATACAGAATCTATGACATGCTAGTAGTAGCTACATTCAGCTCAATAGAAGTGTGTTATATAAAGGAATGCTAATATGCTTTCCCAGAAGTTAATGAGTCTCTATCAGACCCAGTCTTCCTGAAGGGAGCCTATCAGTTCTGATATTGATAATTTTTTTTACCAAGATACCAGATTTCTCTGTAGGTGATGAATTATTCCAAATAGGAAACTGTGTGCCAGTGTTCTGAAAGTTGCTCTGTGTGACAGGTGCCAGATCTGTAGAACAGACAGAATGTATTTTTTTTGAGCCTCAAAAACTAGACAAATACTGCTTTTAAAAAGAGAGCAGAGCATGTTCTTGAGTACTATGTAGACATTTGTAGAACTTTAGAGCTAAATTTAGAGCTAGAGGAAGGAAACTTTAGAATCTTCTTTTCTAAGTTACTCATTCAGTAAATAAATCAGTTGAAGACCAGAGAAGTTCAGTAATTTTCTTAAAGCCACATAGCTAGTTTGTCACTGAGCTGAAACTAGAAATTAAACTTCCTGACTGCATTCAGTGCAGTATTCATTCCCTTGCTTTCCAGAGAGGCCAAAAGTTCTCGCTCAGTGACTCACAGTAAGACATGAAGCATTTTCCTTTTAAGATTAATCAGCAGTGGTAGAAGATTTGGAAAAATACACTTGTATATGAGTACACTCAACCTTTATCGTTCTGACCCCCGATCCAGAATGTTCATCTTCTATTTCTAAGCTCTCACTTCAGTCTTGCAGGAAACACCTCCCAACCTCCATCGCTTTCCTCCTCTTGGTTGTCAGATTCTCCACATAAAGGGTAGAACCTGAGGCTCAAGAATTACTTAACTAAAAAACACCATCTCACAAACAACTTAAAGATGGAAAGATAGAAATAGAGATAGGCAGACAGATAGACACATAGATTAGGTTTTCAGATTCTGTTCTTTCTCTGTGGGAGAGAGGTCAGCGTGCCATGACTACCAACCTGGTCTAGAACCCACAGCAGCCATAGTTACCAAGACCACAGCAATAAAAGCTGTGTTTGTTAAGCATTGCCATGTGCGTAGCACTGTGTTAAACACTTCCTGTGCCTCCTCTCATCACCTCACATGAGGTAGATAGGTACGATTATGTGGGACTCAAAAGCAACGAAATAATAAAACTGGCTTTTTTCCCCTTAAAAAAGGTATGCGTGCCTCAGCTGAAAGACAAAAAAAAAAAAAAAGTAGGCAAATAAAAATCCTTGTTTTCTGTACAATTTCAAATTTGTGTATGTTTTATGTGAATTTCATCTCACCAAATGGGATCGATTTTTCATTCCTTTTATGAACCTCTGGTGTATAAAAATGCTAAAATCACCTATATAATTGGTTGCACTGGTAGTTAAATGGAACCTAATTCGTAGCATGGGCATTTAACAATACAGATAATTTATTCACTGGAGTTAGCCTTTGGGGGGAACTTCAACTTATAAAAATACATTTTAGTGAGATTATAGCAGAGGGATCTCACTTTAATATATCCTAATTCTAAAATGGTTTTTAGGGGTATTTTTTGGTTATATTTGTTAGGTGATAGAAAAGCAAGACTAGTAAATGTAGTAAGTGGCTATCTTTGGCTGTTTATCCATTTAAATTAACTTTTTTGATTACCCATTAGGAAAAAATTGCTTTTATAGGTGTGTAAAGTTTTGCATATGTTTATAGCCTCTTACCTGTAAAAACTGAATCAGAGCTTAGAACCATGCCTGGCACACAATAGTCATTCAATAATTACTCCTTGAATAAAGAGACGGTATTGTGTGGTCTGTGAAATAACAAAAGTTCAGGAGCAGCAGATAGTTGGTGATTCTAGTCGCCTCTATTTTGTTATAGGATAACTGATTTTCTCGGAGTTTTACGCCAGAATTCCTTCTTCTTTTAATACGCCTTCTTCCTTAGTGCTTTTCTTATGATCATTTTCCCAAACTTCCTAATGGACATAGTGTCTCATTTTCTGTCTGTTTTTAAACCTGATATTTTGGAGTTTAATCCATCAAACATTTATTGTTAATCTACTATGTGTATTTTGTTACACCTAGGAACAAAGATGAGAAAACCTGTTACTCATATAATTTATATTCGAGTAGAATAACTGATATAAACCAACGTCGTAGTATAGTAACAGTTTAATACATGAGCTAATGTATGCATACAACAGGAGCCCAGCATTTAGGAAGTTTTTTATAAACTGTCCCAAACCCCAGGTTTTTTATATACTCCTAATTGAGTGGATGGATGGCCCATCAAAATGTCCCAGGGAAGACATACAATGTCAGAAGTTACCGAGTGACTCTGGTATGCTCTGCCTCCCCTACCCTCCCCACTCCTCAGTTGGGAACTACTGGTGAACAAGAAATGAACATAGTACAGCCATCCCTCTTTACTCCCTGGGATTGGCTACAGGACCCACTCAGATACCAAAATTCCTAAATGTGCAAGTCTCTGATATAAAATGGCATAGTATTTGCATGTAACCTACACATACCTTCCTGTATACTTTAGATCATCTCTACATGACTTATAATATCTAATACAGTATAAATACTGTATAAATAGTTCTTATGGCCAGGTGTCATGGCTCATGCCTGTAATCCCATCTCTTTGGGAGGTGGAGGCAGGAGGATCCCTTGAGCCCCAGGAGTTCGAGACCAGCCTGGGCAACATGGTGAAACCCTGTCTCTACAAAAAAATTAAAAATTAGCCAGGCGTGATGGCACACACCTGTAGTCCTAGCTACTCAGGAGGCTGAGGTGGGAGAATCGATTGAGTCCAGGAGATCGAGGCTGCAGTAAGCCATGATTGTGCCACTGCACTCCAGCCTGGGTGACAGAACGAGACCCTGTCTCAAAAAAAAAAAAAAAGTTGTTATACTGTATTTTTTTATTTGACTTACTTTTTAACATTGTTTTATTTATTTATTTTAGAGACAGAGTCTTGCTGTCACCCAGGCTAAAGTGTAGTGGCTCTATCACAACTCACTGCAGCCTCAAACTCCTGGGCTCAAGGGATCCTCCTACCTCAGCCTCCCGAGTAGCTGGGATTAGAGGCACATGCCACCATGCCCAGCTAATTATTTTTATTTTTATTTTTGTACAGACAGGGTCTCTCTAGGTTTCCCAGGCTGCTCTCAAATTCCTGGCCTCAGGCAGTCCTTTCACTTTGGCCTCCCAAAGTGCTGGGATTATAGGTGTGAGCCACCACACCAGCCCATATTATTTTTTATTGGTTCTTTTTTCCAAATATATTCAATCCACAGCTGGTTGAATCTGCACATGTGGAACCTGCGGGTATGGAGGGCCAACCGCATAAGGAATTATATCTGAGCAAAGTGGTCAGGAGGTCACAGAGGATTTTGAAAGAATATGCTATCTGGGGTTTTCTTTCCATTGTATTTCAAAATACATCAGACAAGGACTTAATATGTGCCAGAAATTGTACTAAGTGCTGAGGATACAATAATGAACAAGATTCCTGCCTTTGTGGAGATTATATGGCAAGGGAGGAAAGAAAACATTATAGATTAATTCCTGTGATCAGTGCTGTGAGATGAGGTCATATCCTGAGGGACCCAGACGAGCCTAGCGCCAGGGGCTGGGGTCACCAGTAGATAAAAATATGAACAACCATACCCCAGCCCCATGGAACAACACAGAAAGAAAATGGGGAAGAGTGAGTAGAGAAACAGGATTTTTGACCAAAACCTCCGAGTTTAAAGGTTTCTATATGAAGAGGCCATATACCAAGGATATATGCACTAAAAGTATCTAAATATAAGCTAATTCAATTTAAAGGAATCCCAACTGAGAGGTAAGATTTTCTTCCCCTCTAACTCCCAAGTCTGGTCTCTAAGGAGGCCCCTACAAAACAATAGTTGTATTAGTCAGCAATAAAATTTATTTAGGGTCAATGGAAATGAATTTATGAATTTGAGACTCAAGGGTACGTGTCAGTTTTTTCTTGGGAAAATCCAAGGTAATATTCACAGAGTGCTCAGATGGGAAAGTTATCATGTGCTGTCATGTCTCATGGTAGAAATGCTACCCTTAGCATTATAACATATAAAAGAACTATCTCTGGCTGGGCGCAGTGGCTCATGCCTGTAACCCCAACACTTTGGGAGGCTGAGGTGGGTGAATCACTTGAGGTCAGGAGTTTGAGACCCGCCTGGACAACATGGTAAAACCCTGTCTCTACTAAAAATACAAAACTGAGCCAGGCATGGTGGCCCACCCCTTGTAATCCCAGCTACTCAGGAGGCTGAGGCAGGAGAATCGCTTGAACCCAGGAGGCGGAGGTTGCAGTGAGCTGGGATTGTGCCACTGCACTCCAGCCTGGGCGACAGAGCAAGACTCCATCTCAAAATATAAAATAAAATAAAATAAAAATCTCTTTGTTCTGGGATTCAGCAGAGAGAGAGTCTTGCTAGAGACATAAACAAATATGACAGTCTCTGTGCTCGAGGAGCATATAGTCTAGTGAAGCTGATCACCATAAAAACACATGGCTGTGATACCACATCGTGAGTGTAAGAACAGAGCTATGTATGCATGGGGGAAAGTGGACATGATGGCCAGGTACCCTTATTATGGGAAACATAGAACCCAAAGTGTGCTCCCAAAGGAACATGATTCAAAATAATATTTTGCTGAATATATTGGTAAGAAGGAAAGAAAACATATCTGAGTTGAAAAGTTACAGTTTATTTTTTCCCCAAACTAGTCCCCACTAACCCCTCTTACATTTTCCTTGTTGCTTTTCTTTCTTTCATTATCTTCTTTCACACTTCCTCACCCTACAGGCAGCCAGTTTGTCTTTCTGACAAACATCATTAAGTGGTAACTCTGGAGAGTCGGGAGATAACTATGGCTTCTCTCCACTATGTGTAAAAGTGCTCTCTGGACTAGTAAGATGTGATAAAGTACCATCCATATTCTTTCTAACAGAGACAAACAGATCTTACAGACTCCCTGAGAACAAAGCCTATGTCTGTACAACTTTGAATTCTGCACAGTTTCGTATTTTAATTCGTGAAACGTGTTGATCCTTCTAAGTGCCTGACCTTAGGTCAAGTGCTGGGGATACAAAGAAGGTGACCTTTGAATTGGGTCTTGAGGGATGAATAGGAGTTGGTTCTCAATTATTTCACGTTTAAGTCAACATACTTTCCTCCCTTTGCTAAACTCTTGAATTCTTTCACTTTCTCAGCAGGATTATGCATTAACTTTTAAAAATGAAAGTGAACAGTTTAATTTTTACTGATGGTCTGTGCTACTTTTGTGAAATAAAAACATGAGCAAAGTGGTAGACAGAAACCAGAACTCGAGAGCAGTGGAGGAGGAGGGCTTCTACTGTGTGGGAACGAGGGCTGGGAGAGCACAGTGTGTGTTCAGAGCAGTAGTAATCCAATGATTCATCCTGTCATTCCTCTTCCTCTATAGCCATCAGGTTTGGGCGGATGCCACAGGCCGAGAAGGAGAAGCTGTTGGCGGAGATCTCCAGTGATATCGACCAGCTGAACCCAGAGTCCGCTGACCTCCGGGCCCTGGCAAAACATTTGTATGACTCATACATAAAGTCCTTCCCGCTGACCAAAGCAAAGGCGAGGGCGATCTTGACAGGAAAGACAACAGACAAATCAGTTAGTTCTCTTCTGCTGTCTTCATTGGGGGAGGCGGGGAGTTGTTTTGGGTTTTTGTTTCTTTGAGTAAATGGTTTACTGCACTACAAATGCACATGCAGAATATTGTTCAACTGTTGGCTGTTAACATATTGCAGGCTGAGTCTGAAACGCAGGAAGTGTTTTCAGATAGCATAAGTCAACATTATTTTGAAGAGGGACAAAAGTCCATGAAGTCTTTGAGAATAGTGTAAGAATGTATTGGTCATCCTAACTTTAATGAATGAACTTAAGCCCCCTCGGCCTATCACCCTCTTTTAGGATCCATCTCCTTTCTTGGCATCAAAATAACTGGCCACAGCAATACTCATTCAAGCAGCCTCGCTTTCCTCTGGGAAGAACCCAACCTAGGTTTAGAAAAGGTATTGAATCCCACTATTTCACCTTTCAGAACTACAGAGTTACCTCTTTTTTTTTTTTTTTTTTTTTTTTTTTTTTTCGCCCAGGCTGGAGTGCAGTGGCACAATCTCGGCTCACCGCAACCTCCCCCTCCCAGGTTAAAGCGATTATCATGCCTCAGCATCCCGAGTAGCTGGGATTACAGGCATGCACCACCATGCCCGGCTGATTTTTGTATTTTTAGTAGAGATGGGGTTTCACTATGTTGATCAGGCTCGTCTAGAGTTACCTCTTATGAAGTTCAACATGAGGCATAAAAATAGATTCTAGATATTATGTTACCTTTCTTTCCTTGTAGCATTCTTGATTATTCTGGGGCAACTAGAAGCACTATCCTTTTATTACATATGTGAATTTTATCTTCTGCAAGACTCTGAGCTGCCTGGGCCACTCCAGTGGACTCTCCAACATCTGTTCACTCACTGAGCAGCACTGTTTAGAAAACGCAGAATGGGTTGTAATTGTTACTGAGTTAGGTTTTCCAAGCAACAGAGCTCTTCCCTGACTGGAAACTGAGAAAACAACATGGAATTATAGAATAAAATTGTACCTGAATTATAATCCCAATTCTGCCATCAGCTTGGATGACCTGGATCATGTCTCTGTACCTCAGTTTTTTTGTTGTTGTTTTTTTGAGACAGAGTCTTGCTCTGTTGCCAGGCTGGAATGCAATGGTGTGATCTCGGCTCACTGCAACCTCTGCCTCCCTGGTTCAAGCAATTCTCTTGCCTCAGCCTCCCGAGTAGCTGGGACTACAGGCGCATGCCACCACGCCCTGCTAATTTTTTTGTATTTTTAGTAGAGATGGGTTTTCACCATGTTGGCCAGGATGGTCTTGATCTCCTGACCTCGTGATCTGCCCGCCTCTGCCTCCCAAAGTGCTGGGATTACAGGCATGAGCCACCGCACCCGGCTTTGTAGCTCAGTTTTTAATGACAGGGTTTGGCTTTGATTCTGATGTCTGCACAACGCTCCTAGGGCTGTAAGAACTGCAGAACACACTGAGAAGACACCGTCCCAGCCATGGAAAGCCCTTCTATGCAGTCATTTATTTTCACATGAACACCTCCCAGAGAGCTATGCAATTACTTGATAGATATGTGTAACTTTTCCCCTATTCAGATATATTGTTGGGAAAATCTCATTAACCTTTCATGTATTTTGATGACTATCTCAAGATGGTAGTTCTTCTGTTTAGCTAAACCATTTAGTAAGAGTAGAATCAGTTAATAGAAAAAGGAAACTTATGGCATAAAGCCATACAGTAATAAGGACAATGAGTTTTCTGATTTGAAAATAGGTCTTTGATACCTCAACAATAATATACCTGGATTCAATTCTTTACAGTATAAAAAAAAACCTTGCACATTTATTAGGTTCGTGCCACATGCACCTGACTACTGCTATTATTATCCTCTTTATTTTAGAGATGAGGAAAATAAAGTCCAGAGAGGTTAAACATTTTGCCCTAAGACCCCACAGCAAGTGTGTAGAAGACCTGGGACTATAATGCAGGTTTTCTGGCCTCTAGTTCAGAGCATTCGTAGCATGCTAGCCCCTCAGTAGCACAGTACTTTAGGAAGCTAGTCTTTCCCACTTGCTGGTAGTGAGCCAGGGAGACATAATACACTAAGAAAGCTTCACTCTGAGAAAACTTTCTATGATTGTTTTTTCTCAATTTTTAGAACAGTAGGAATTCTTTACCTCATCTGCTATCCCAACATATTCACAATTGGAAAATTTTTGTGCTGTTTCAGTTCTTTACAAATTACAAAAGTCCTTAACTGGGACTGCTGGCTTTTACATGCACAGGACTGCACAACACTGGTGATCATAAAGCTCATTCGTTCAGTGAGAAAATTGGCCATAGCAAATCAAAAATAAATGAAGACCTCTGCATAGCTGATTGGACTACAGAAAATAAACCATTCATATCCAGGAAGAAAAAATTAAAAGGATTGCTGAAAAGGAAAGAGCCCTAAAGCAAACTATCTACAGTTTTGGTTAGTTTTCTTTTCTTTTTTTTTCTTTTTTTTTTTTTTTGAGGTGGAGTCTTGCTCTGTTGCCCAGGTGGGACTGTCTTGTTATATTGGCCAGGCTGGCCTTGAACTCTGGGCTCAAGCAGTCCTCCCACCTCAGCCTCCCAAAGAGCTGGTATTACAGGTGTGAGCCACCAGCCATGGTTAGTTTTCATCAACTGCTTTCTCACCTTTTCATCCTCCAATTCATACCTGCAATCCTTATTAGAAATCCTGTCAACGTAATAGTACCAGAAAGTCAGGCAAAAGACTGAAAAAAAAAAAAAGCTTCGGTGGTCAAGAACCTAAAATTACACTACTGGTGTCCAACGTGCTCTTATCTGTGTTACTGGAGGACACCCTCAAGATACCTCACTCCAGTGACTCCTTGGCTCTAAATCTTTGAGTTAAAAAATACGGCGGTTCTTTATGGAATAAACAGGTATTAAGTTATTTAAAGGAGAGGGCTGCAAAATGCTTGATTATGGGCTTTTCAAGTTCAGAGGCCAAGCGTTTGTCATTTTCTTCCAGTAACTAGGACTGTGTCTTGCCCCTAATAGTTACTCAGACTATATTTGCCTAATTGAATTAAACACGGTTGCCTGTGCCCTTTGAAATTCCGGACTTTCAACAGAGGGCCTCTAGCCCAATATTTGCTTACCAAACTGGACATCATTGATGATCTGGATTCAGGCAGGGTCTGGAAAAAGAGGGACTGGGCCAAATTAAAATAATCCATTCACTGATGACACAAAACTAAACTACAATTGTTTGGCACCCTCTCTTCTCCTTATCTTGCAAAATCAAATTAAGCACTAGTGGAAAGAAACGGTTCAGAGAGGAATATGGGAAAGAAAAAAAAAAACAAAATGTGATTTCCAACGAGACTAGAGATTTGTTCTTTATCTACATGGTCATGTTATTCATTTGATAGCATCTATCTCAGGGGTATTATGTTATCTCTTGGCCAGGACTCATGAAAGTTAAGATTTGCATTGATAGGAAAAGTTTTGCAGAAATGTGGACTCTTGAGAGGGTGGGAGGTATATAAAAGTGGCTATGGCTGTGCAGCAGAGCAATTTGCATTTCTTATACACCCTGCTTGAGACTGATGTCATTAGTGTTGGTTAGGCCAAGGCTAGGGGAGGCTACTCAGAATAGTGGGTGACCAATTACCCAGAACCTTTGGAAAAGGAAATGACTTGATTGAAGAGGCCATTCTTTAAATGTATCTTACTGCTCGATTTCACCATTGCCTATTGTAGAATGCATGCTGCCCACTCAGCATTTGCCTCTAGGCAGACCAAGACTCCTTCCCCTCCCCAATTAAACTTCCTTCTCCTGTATCTTATTCCCTAGGGCCACTTGCACCTTTCAAAATGGATAAATTAAATTCCCCTGCTCCCCTTCTACCAATTTTAACATCATATCCTTGGTGTATGATGCCCTACTTTTCATTGTTTTGCCTAAATAAGAGTATGCTTGGGAATTTTAGGCTTAGGGCCGGGAAAAGATGGGATATGGAATCCTCAGCTGTAGATTGCCAGACAAGAAATTTTAGGAGCAATAGACCTTTTAACCACCCTCAATAGGATGGAACTGACTGTCCCCACAACCTATTTCCCTTTCAGTGGCTTGTTCCAGCCAAGGCCCCTTATTTAAGAGATCTTTCTGCACTCTGAAAACCATGCATATGCCAGAACTAGGTGCTCTGTTTCATGAAGGCAGTTTGATAACTGAATGGACTTTGGAAGTGCCCAGTGTTTGACTATTACCCTGGTGCGATGATCACACTGGGTGTATCATTGTCACATGATCCCATGTTTGTTGATGAGAATAAACAGTGGTTTTCAAAAACCATTTTCAGTGCCATGGTTTGTCATAAAACAATAAATAGAAAAACGCTTGATGTGCCTGCCAACTTTTCACCCCCTATCTAAGAGATGGCAAAGCTCTGGCTGCACTCTATCTGCAAATAAGGAATAAAACTTTTTATTTGTGCTATATTGGACTTTGGGTTCCAAAGCATCACATTGTTTATGGTAGCTACATGTCGAGTCACTGTTTTTATAATTATAAGAGCAAACTGGTGCCATTGGAAAAAATGGTCTTTCTAAATAGTGTGTGAAATATGAAACTAGTGAAGAATAAAATCAATATGGAAATGTAAACTTCTATGAAAACATTTCCTTACTTAAATTTTCCCAAAATTTAAGTTTGTGCATTCTGAAATTTACAATGGCCATCAAACCCAGTGACTCAAAGCTATTGGAAAGATATCTGTCCTTTTAAATCCTACACTTACAGCTAAACAACATATGGGCTCTTTTCCCTTTATCTCTGGAAAAGCCCGACTGAGCTGGAATTTGCTCCCCGAAGGAAAGACATCAGGCAGAATCCGCAGAGAAAGGGGCTTAGGGACCCCAGTAGAAATAAAATCAGGATAGTAGTGCCAATTCATTTCTGGGGCTGCTGGAGAAGTTAGGCTTCTGGGATCATTCATCCATGTATCAATATTAATAAATTCGTCTATTGCTAGGACTGTCAGGAATAGCTAATGATGTAAAAGATCTGAACCAGTGTGTTCTTTCAGAGAATAAGTTAAAAATAATATTTTACAGAGTTAAAAAGAAAAGCACTTGGATTTTTTTTTTCCAATGGCTGGACTCAGTTGGCCAATACCCTTGTTTGCCCGCTGAGTAACTCTTTGGCTGGCAATTGATTTTTTTAAGAGCTGTGGTTGTGTGCTAGTTCATTAGAGTGTGAATAATTCTTCATATTAAGTTTTCATTTGTTTGTCTTAAATCGCTAAACCCTGCAGGAAAGCAGAATATCTTTGACAGCTTTCAAACTTCACTTCTATCACACACAGCACTCCACCAGCACCTCTAGGAAGCAGTGGTTCAAAAGGCACTGCCCCAAGACCTGGCCAGCATGTAAGAGCGTTAGTTTAAAATCTCCAGTTCATCCTAGAGTAGTCATTTTAAAAGGAAAAAAAGAAGTGGGGAAGTCCTATAGAAAGCAATGGAAAGGGAAAAGTTCTCAACCCAGAATCGGGGCTTAGGTTCTAGTTCTCGGTTTGCTATAAATGGCACTTTGACTTTGGAATGTCTCTGGCTTCCGTTTATTGATTAGTCAGAGAATGATGGGGCAGATTACTTCTGAAGACCCCTTATGTCCTCTAAATCTCATGGTTCTCAACAAGAGGGAAACAGGAACAACAGGGGCAGAAACCAACAAGAGGCTGAGGAAACCAAACCAAAGAGTTTTGGATTGTAGCTAACCGAGGAGAACCATGTGTGTCAAAGGTGATGAAAGTCAGATGTATAAAAAGGAAGAAGGAAACAAAATGAAAATGATGAGCCCTAAGAATTCAGTGTTTTCCCTGGTAAAACTAAGAACATCAGGAAAGCCACACTCGATGAGGCCCACATTTTTCCAAGCCAGTTTTTACACTTGTTACCTCAAGTGATTGTTTGAGAGAGGGTAGAAGGGTTGACTACACTCACTCAATCTGCCAAATTAGAAAAGTCACCCAGAATACCCTATGCTTTTTGAGTGATTTTCATGTTTATCTCCCTTAGCTTGCTATTTTGTTATTCAAAAGGAGTGTAAACTTAGAGCATTCAAGTATAATACCTTTCATAACTCATGTTAAAATGCTGATGTTATTGGATTTCTCATTAACACTACTGTTGTATTTCTCCATTCAAAAAGGTAAAAAAAAAATTAGCTACTCTATTTTCATCATTAATCCCATTTACTCCATTGTCTTTGTATTCTACATAGGAAGCATGCCATAGATCTATAATTGAATTTACTCATCTATATAAAACAGTACTTTTAATCCCATCCTGAAAATCAAAATATATTTTTGAGAATCAAAATATGTCAAAATTGAAAATCAAAATATTGAAAATTGAAATATATCAAAATTAATTATATTTGATGTATCCCTCAAAAAATTGATCTCTCCTTACAGAAATCGTTTTGCTTTCCTGGAAAAACACTGGGTTCAAGTGCAGCTTTCTTCATTCCATTCTGGTCTGTCTAGTATATGAAAAGCACAAGCACACAATGACCAGTGACAGATTCACCATGAAGCTAATGAAGCTTCATGGGGCCCTTCCGTTGTGCAGAGCTCCTTCCAGTGCTTGGAGAAGGGCCCAAGCAATTTTATTCTCATAATTCGTAATATTTTCCTTAGAGAGGCCCCACTACTGTGTATATTTTATGCCCCACAAAACCTGAATTCACCCCATCATTTCCCAGTTGTAATTAAGCTTTCTTTCCTGTTAAGGAGGGATGCTTACCCAGCCCTTTGATGTAGGGTCTGAAGATAAATACACTGTTAGCCCCAAACTAGAAGTGTAAAATCATTAAGACAAAATTTGAGAATGATACGGCTCCTATAATGGCAATCTTTGGGTGATACTGTCCAAGCTGATGGAAAGTGTAAGGACTCCACTTTGCTTTGTAAAAAATACAAAAACACAGCCATGGAAGTGCAGTACATTTTGTATGGAACATTATACCACATTGTACCAAATGTCATGTTAAATTAATGATTCAAGATAAAATGCAGACCAAATTTGACCAGGGTTTTAAGAGGTTCTCTCTCCATAAAGCAGGCTGGCCACGATCTTCTCACTAGGTTTGAGGGTAAGGAGGTCCCCTGTGAAATATGAAAAGTGAACTGTCTGCTATCTAAGAATTGGTGAATTGGTTGCAAAGAAAGGCAGACCACGCCCACCCAGGGATCACTCTTGCAGTTTGACAGATCTACCTGGAGGCTGTAAGAATCTATGCAGCCTTCAGAAATGCAGTGAAAACAGTATAATCAGATATGACTAGTGAAAAAAAAAATGACTAGTGTCATTTGCATGTCAACACCCAGAATTCTCTGTCAATTTACCTCTTCTTCAGAAGGCAGAAAGGATTGAAAAAGCTGAAATGGGGCCGGGCACAGTGGCTCATGCCTGTAATCCCATCACTTTGTGAGGCAGAGGTGAGTGGATCACCTGAGGCCGGGAGTTCAAGACCAGCCTATCCAACATGGTGAAACCCCATCTCTACTAAAAAAAAAAAAAAAAAATAGCCGGGCATGGTGGTGGGTGCCTATAATCCCAGCTACTCTGGAGGCTGAGGAGAATCGCTTGAACCCGGGAGGTGAAGGTTGCAGTGAGCCTAGATCGCGCCATTGCACTCCAGCCTGGGCAACAGGAGCAAAACTCCATCTCAAAAAAAAAAAAAAAAACTGAAATGGTTTGGCATGATGATGGGGTGCTGATTCCTTGCTCTGTCCTTGAGTATTTACTGCCAGGAAATCCTGACCAACATCAATTGCCAAGGGGTTAAAGTCACATTGTTGTTAAATTGGGAGAGAAAATTAGCAGGATTCTGTGCCCTCTGTTCAACTATTACAGAGTTTCGAAAACAGGAACCTGGAGCTTTATATGAGGGGACAGGGGAAGTAAAGGGGAAGAGTGACAAGGGTGATTTATCAGGGCATAGTTCCAGATAAATCACTTACATGGAGGTGAAAGAATTTCATGCATATGTTCTGTGCCAAGAAGCCAAATGGTTGAGCAGAAGCTTATCTGAAAGTTGAAGTGGGCAGTTCTGGGTACAGTCTTTCCACATGTGAAAAGGTGATGATTTTATATTCATGTTATTTGTACTCCTGCATGTGCAGTTGGTCTTTTCAGGTGTCCAGACCATCATTTCTCATGACATTAAAGAAAGTCAATAAAGGCTAGTTGTGGTGGCTTACACCTGTAATCCTAGCACGCACTTAGGGAGGCCAAAGCAGGACGATCGCTTGAGCCCAGGAGTTAAAGACCAGCCCGGGCAACATAGCAAGACCTCATCTCAAAAAATGAAATAATTTTTTTTAGAAAAAGAAAGTCAATATTTCATTAATATAAATTGTAATACACTATAAAATGCCTGGAGGACAAGAAACACGTTTTCTCTAGGTTCTGTGGAAGCATCATTATCCATTCAAATTTTTCTCATAATTAGAACCTGATGTTCTGGAAAAGTACAGTAAATTTTCATTGATGTTACTTGCTCTGTCCCCCTTGTATTCCTCCCATTAATAATATTAATCCTGAAAAGAAAAAAAAGAAAAAGGAAAAAAACCACCCAAGCAAAATGTTTAAGACATACGGTAAGGACAGTTTGGTCCCAATTTCCTTGAAAAATTACAGCCACCAAGTAAACCTGTTTGGGGGTCCTCACATCTGTCCTCTTTTGGAGTTTGCTAAGTAGTACAGTTGAAGTGAATTTTTTGGTAACAAAAGTAAAAACTTCCAGAATAACTCCAGTAAAGGGTGTTGATGTGACGTAGAAGTTTGGAAATATATTTAACATCTGAGAGTCCTTAATGTTGGTGTTATTTCCTCCACTTTAGAACAAACTTAATCTTTTGATGAAAAATCATAGAGTTCCATAGATATGAATAGAATCTCCAACCAGTGCCTCTTGAAGCCGGCTGCCACGGCCACTCATGCACCTTCTGTCTGCCCTTTCAGGAGAGAATTCTCAGCATCTCTGCTCAAAACAGTCTTTACTTTTAGTCCATCAGAGACTTCATGTTTGTCGTGCATGCACACTCACACCTCTCCACACATATGCCCACTCCCCACACACATCCTGCTTCTGAGAAATGCAACTAGAATTTCCTCTGGAGAAGAGATGGAAACCCCTGATTGAGAAATTTAAGGCCTAGGAAAGGTAAATGACTTTTCTTAAGTCACATAGCTCACCACAGAACCAAAGCTGAAACCTAGATACCGTCAGCTCTTCTTCCAGTGCTTTCAGGTATACAAGTATTTGAACAGGATTCAAGGTTTAACTCCTTATGTGTCATTCAGTGTATCCGGTGTAAGTAAAATGTTGCCCCTTAGTCAGAACAGCCTTGAGAATTTCTCAATGACTACAAACCTTGGTTAGTTCTATGCAAGGGAAGTAAGAGAGAGAGAATGTCATGACCAAACGACTTAACTTTTGAAGGCAGCCTATTGCAAACTTGAATAATTGGGACATGTATTTTATTGATTGACCTATAAGGACAGATTTTTCTTTTTTTTTTGAGACGGAGTCTTGCTCTGTCACCCAGGCTGGAGTGCAGTGGCGCACTGCAAGCTCCGCCTCCCGGGTTCACGCCATTCTCCTGCCTCAGCCTCTCCGAGTAGCTGGGACTACAGGCGCCTGCCATCACGCCCAGCTAATTTTTTGTATTTTTAGTAGAGACCGGGTTTCACCGTGGTGTCGATCTCCTGACCTCGTGATCTGCCCGCCTCGGCCTCCCAAAGTGCTGGGATTACAAGCGTGAGCCATCGCGCCCAGCCTATAAGGACAGATATTTTAAAATATAAATTCAAAACTGTATTTTTGCAGCATTCACCTATAGGCCTTCTATATCTGCTCTTTATGAAATAGATGGCTTCCAGAGCATTAAAAAAAGAAATAGACATTTTCTTGGTTCAAGAGCTCTAATCTGCTTTCAGAGTGATTTTTAATAGTTAAGCATATTTTATGTGCACATAGTTTCATTTCTGATCTGAGAGGATTTCATCTAAAACGGAAAAGTTATTACCTGTGAAGGAGAACAAAGGAAAAGGAAAAAAATATTTTAAGAAAAAAAAATTTTTTTAAACCTGTAAAGTTACTTTATGTTCAAGTGGGTATTTTCAACGCTGAGTTGCTGAAATGATTTTTTATTGAAAGAAGGTTAAAAGTGTATTTCATTGAAAGCCAAGATAAACAGTAGATTTTGTATCATTTTAAAAATCAACAATCTGCCGGGCGTGGTGGCTCATGCCTGTAATCCCAGCCCTTTGGGAGGCCAAGGCGGGCAGATCACTTGAGTCCAGGAGTTCAAGACCAGCCTGGCCAACATGGTGAAACCCCGTCTCTACTAAAAATACAAAAATCAGCTGGGTGTGGCAGTGCATGCCAGTAATCCCAGCTACCCAGGAGGCTGAGGCAGGAGAATTGCTTGAACCTGGGAGGTGGAGGTTACAGTGAGCCCTGATTGTGCCACTGTAATTCAGCCTGGGCGCAGAGTGAGACTCTGTCTCAAAAACAAACAAACAAATAAATAAATAAATAAATATAAAAATCAACAATGAAGACTCCCAGACAAAAGAAATCAGGATTCTTAGCCAGTCATAGGTAAAGTGTTATAGTGTAAATTGAAGGGAAAGAAGACCAAAATTGGTGAAATATGTTTGGTCCCAGAAGATAATTAAGATGAATAAAAGAACTTGAGAGTATTTTCTCATTGTTAAGCATCTTCAGCTTTAAAGATTTTAGTTAGCAAAGCAAGTTTACATAAACAGTTTTCTGAACTGGGATGGCATTCACTGTGAGTTAGAAATCTCCAAGTCACCCACGTTTTCCCTGTTTTATTTGCAGCCATTCGTTATCTATGACATGAATTCCTTAATGATGGGAGAAGATAAAATCAAGTTCAAACACATCACCCCCCTGCAGGAGCAGAGCAAAGAGGTGGCCATCCGCATCTTTCAGGGCTGCCAGTTTCGCTCCGTGGAGGCTGTGCAGGAGATCACAGAGTATGCCAAAAGCATTCCTGGTTTTGTAAATCTTGACTTGAACGACCAAGTAACTCTCCTCAAATATGGAGTCCATGAGATCATTTACACAATGCTGGCCTCCTTGATGAATAAAGATGGGGTTCTCATATCCGAGGGCCAAGGCTTCATGACAAGGGAGTTTCTAAAGAGCCTGCGAAAGCCTTTTGGTGACTTTATGGAGCCCAAGTTTGAGTTTGCTGTGAAGTTCAATGCACTGGAATTAGATGACAGCGACTTGGCAATATTTATTGCTGTCATTATTCTCAGTGGAGGTAAGATTTGTCTTTTGATCTTCTATGAAAGAGGGTAGGATGATGGTGGGGCGGCCAAAAGAATTTTGGATTTCCTTAGTGTTAGTCTGCGTTGTCACTTTAAGTGCCAGTGGCGTAATGACATGAATCATCACTACACGTGCAAAACACTGTACCAAGAAAGAGTATCATAGGTTTGCAGTGTGAAGGTAATAAGTAACCCAGGATCTTCTTTTTCATCCCTCAACAATATATTTTTTCCAGTCAAATGCCCTCTTCTCCTTTTTCTTTTTCTTTTCTTTTGTCTCTTTCTTTTCTTTCCAGAAAGGAAGATTAGAGGCCAATCTAATCTTTGGTTCCTGTAAGTAATGGCATGTATAACTTTGCTGAAGACAATGCTCACTTTATGTAGAGAAGGGACTACTAAGTATTTCTGGTCAAATCATGCTCCTGCCCCACCATCAGTAAGATACTACTTTGAATTGCTTTCATGATATCACGAATTAAGGAATACCTACTGACCTCCACCCACTCTCTTGTGTGGATTCCTCTGATGGCTTCCCTTAAAGTACCTTTGTGAGGTAGTTGGTTGTGATTAAGAATGCCATCTGAACCAAACACACAACATAGACATAAATTTAGTTATTTAGCAATTTGTTGTATTTTTGGCCCTGCAAGTACATGATCTGACTAACCAATTCCAAAAGCCAGATTTTCTTCTGAGTGTGACTTTTTTCTTTTTTTTCTTTTTTTTTTTTTTTGAGACAGGGCCTCACTCTCTCACCCAGACTGGAGTGCAGTTGCACAATCATAGCTCACTGTAGCTTCTAACTGCAGTTAGTAAGCTGTGATCATGCTACTTCATAAAAGTAATACGTGGCCATTTTACAGTTGGGCTCAAGTGATTCTTCTACCTCAGCCTCCCAAGTAGACAGGACTACAGGTGCACACCAACATGCCCTGCTAATTTTTAAAATTTTTTTGTAGAGATGAGGTCTCATTATGTTGCCCAAGCTGATCTCAGATTCCTGACCTCAAGCAATCTTCTCGCCTTGGTCTCCCAAAGCGCTGGGATTATAGGCATAAGCCACCATGCTCAATCTAAACGTTAGTTTCATTAGCCTCTCATGAGTAGAAGAAAGTTTTACTTTCATCTCTCTGTATAAAAATTCTTTTTAAGTAGCAAGTTTTCCTATTGAAGTGGACTTCAGGTGAGCTTTTTGTATGTACTCTACAGTGTATCCTCTGTGAAAAACCCATCGGGGGTAGTGGTAAACTGTGTATAACTGCACAATGTATTATAAAGAGCACGATCCCTGTGTTGTCTTTTGTTGTCCAGTTGAAAGGAGAATGTTTCTGAAATCAGGTGCATAGTGCAGTAGTCATAAGAATAGCAAACACTTATTTAGTACTTGCTGTGTGCCAGGCAGTGTTCTAAGCACTTCATGCATATTTATTCAATCCTCACAACAATTCAGGGAAGTAAGGACCATTTTACAAATGAGGAAACCAAAGCACTGAGAGGTTTTCTCATTTGCCCGAGGTCACGTGGCTAGCAAAAGATGGAGACAGGATTGTGAGCCAGGCATGCTGGCTCACACTCTACACTCACTACCATCACATCATGCGGAATACCGGCCTTTAAATGCCTAGGGTGCAAATAGATCACAATATGGCATAGTTTACCTTTGGAGCTGTTAAGTCCAGGGTCAAGTCGTGATTCACTTTAAAATAACGACTTGATATTATGGGTTTTTGTTGTTGTTGTTGTTGTTTTTTGTTTTTGAGGTGAAGTCTCGCTCTTGTTGCCCAGGCTGGAGTGCAATGGCACGATCTCGGCTCACTGCACCCTCCACCTTCTGGGTTCAGGGGATTCTCCTGTCTCAGCCTCCCGAGTAGCTGGGATTACAGGCACATGCCACCACACTTGGCTAATTTTTGTATTTTTAGTAGAGACGGGGTTTCATCATATTGGTCAGGCTGGTCTCGAACTCCTGACCTCAGGTGATCCACCTGCCTCGGTCTCCCAAAGTGCTGGGATTATAAGCATGAGCCACCATGCCCAGCCGACATTATGTTTAATAGAACAAAAATATACTATCTGGCATGGTTTAATATCTTGACCAAATCTACTTCCTAAATTAATCCCTGGCTTTCTGGTATCTTTGATTAATTCAGCTAAAAAGGATGAGATTCCAGTATATAAGAGGTTTGCCAGAAGAAAAATATTAAATTTTGAAAAACCAGGTTAGAAAAACAGTTAATATTATTTGTCTAGTATTTTATTTTACTTCATTTTATTTTATTTTATTTTTTGAGATGGAGTTTCGCTCTTTTTTTTTTGAGACGGAGTCTCGCGGTCACACAGGCTGGAGTGCAGTGGCGCGATCTCGGCTCACTGCAGGCTCCACCCCCACGGGGTTCACGCCATTCTCCTGCCTCAGCCTCCCGAGTAGCTGGGACTACAGGCACCCGCCACCTCGCCCGGCTAATTTTTTGTACTTTTAGTAGAGACGGGGTTTCACCGTGTTAGCCAGGATGGTCTCGCTCTCCTGACCTCGCGATCCGCCCGCCTTGGCCTCCCAAAGTGCTGGGATTACAGGCGTGAGCCACCGCGCCCGGCCTGAGATGGAGTCTCGTTCTGTCTTGCAGTGGTGCGATCTCGGCTCACTACAACCGGGTTTTCCGCCTCCCGGGTTCAAGTGACTCTCCTGCCTCAGCCTCCCTAGTAGTTCGGATTACAGGAATGTACCACTACACCCAGCTAATTTTTGCATTTTTAGTAGAGACAGGGTTTCACCATGTTGGCCAGTCTGGTCTCAAACTCCTGACCTCATGATCCACCTGCCTCGGCCTCACAAAGTGCTGGGATTACAGGCATGAGCCACTGCACTGAGACTATTTATCTACTATTTTAAGGCACATTTTATTTTTAATAAAATTTGGAAATATATTAATATTTAATTTATTTCAAATATTTTTCCTAAGCATACTATATATCCCATGTCTATTCTTTTCACTTAGTCAATTTCCCATGTCATTACATACTCTTTGTTAATACTTTTTGTTAACTTTTTAAATAAAAGTAATACACAGTCATTTTATAATTGAAAGAGTACCGAAAGGTATAAGTGAAAAGTAAAGGGCTTTGCCCTCCGGACAAAATAGAATTAACGAAGTCCTATTTTTCCTATCAAGAAGTTTACATGAACACTCACGTATATAGCTATATACATACACATATGTGTACGTTCATAGCAGTTTGTATTCCTACCCACATATACGAAGGGAAGCATTTGAAATGAGCCATTCAAAGGTACTTAGTTTCTACTAGGCAAGGTCTAGACAAGAAACAGTCATGAGAATTCTGGGCTTTATGAAGTGAGATCTGAATCTCAGGCATCTATCGAGGATGAGATCCACCTCCCCGATTGTGCTTCCTTAGAGTAAGACAAAATTTCTCAATTAGTTTTTCCTCCTATTCCAGATTTTCCATTCAGCTAAGCAAGAGGCTTTCATCCACTAAACAAATTTCTGATCCTACCCAATCTTAACAAGAGTGATTGTTTTCTCCTCTGCAATTTAAAGTCTATCAATTACTTTGGTGGTTTCAGAAAGAAGTGCTTTTGTTGGGGATCCAGTTGGCCTCATTCTGAGCTGGCTGTGGACTCACCGAAGAACTTCACTTCAGCAAAGGCACTTAGGGCCCCAGACTAAAAGAAAGATGAGCAAGATGTGCATCATCTAAGAGTTGCGGGGGTAAGGATTTGGGGATTAATGGGGGTGTCCCTAGAGGACCCAAAGATGAGATTTTTAGATGAAAGTAATTGATTTGACCCAACTCAGTATTTGCTGGGGAAACTGGAGTTGCTACCTAAGATTGCTGCCATTGAACTTCAGCCTTAAAAACTGCTGATACTATTCGATTGGTACTTAGATTCGCCTGGGCTTAGCATCTCTGCTGTTCACTCAGCTCGCAAACCAAGCTGCTGAGAAAGATGACCTAGTTCTTCTTGAGTCTTTCTCCCCTCTCTCTTTCTCCCCTGAGCTTGGGGGCAAGAATTAGACTAAATGAAAGGAACAGCAACCTATTCTAGAACCAAAGTTCAGGACTTGGTACATTTTTAAGAGCATTTCATGTTCATTCTCTCATTCGATCCTGACAGTGCTCCTGGGCTTTTAATTCTCATTTCACAGAAAGAAAAGTGAGGGTCATAAACTTAAGCGATTTGTCTGAGATCTAACAAACTAGTGCCACCGTGGAACTAACATTGAAACCTGGGTGTCCTAACTGTCCCCTCTGGCCCTGGCCAGTGGATTGCGGTCAGCACACTCACTCTTGTGTTGGTGGCTGCAACCTGTTCTCTCTTCACTATATCCCTAAAGTAGGCCCATACCTAGAAGCCAGGAACAGCGCTTCCTTGGTCATAACTTCCCTTGCACTCCCTAGTCTTACTGACAGGCTGGGCGGTGTCAAGAGTAATAAAACTGTCTCCAGCAAAGCCATGTTTGCAACTGGCGCCGCAGCATCATGCCAGCCACCCTAGCAAACTCCCAAAACCTACCCAGCAGCCAAAGCCAAGCATAAAGCTCAGTGAAGCTGACAAGCCCCAGGACACTCTGGTGGATGTTTTGCCCCCTTGAGTGTTTGCTGTTTTGTGAAGAAAAAGTGTAGGAGAGTTCCAGCTGGAACTCTGCAGCAGGCAAAAGCTCTTTTTGTTAATTCAAAACAGTTTGGAATCCATTTCAGTTCTTCCTAAACCTCCAAGATATGGGGGAGGAAATTCACTGGATTTTACAATATATTTTTCAAGGCAAATTGCCATCGCTGTCCTAATGACAGAGAAGCTGCCGATATCACTACAACGGCCGCAGATGGCAAGTCATCCAGCCTCCTCCTGTGCCCTCCTGAGTCTGGCTTGGTGACGCAAACCACCTCGAGGGCGGCTCCTTCTTTTTCCAGCAGTCCCAGCACTGTTCCTTCTCTGTGAAGCCACTGTGGATGGCTGTTCTTGGCATGATCATAGACTTTTCTGCTGTTGAGTGGGCAAGGAGAATAGGGTAGAAGCAGGGGAATTGTTCTCATTGCTATGCATTCATAGATCAAAGAGGAGCAGATATTTTATGTTAATTGGATAACACCTAGTTCTATCAGGTCAGTAACCTGGGGTCCCTGGGGCTCCCCCATGGGTCATACCAGATAGATAGATTTTTTAAAAATTTGTTGGAATTGGCCGGGTGCGGTGGCTCACGCTTGTAATCCCAGCACTTTGGGAGGCCGAGGCGGGCGGATCTTGAGGTCAGGAGATCGAGACCACGGTGAAACCCCGTCTCTACTAAAAATACAAAAAAAATTAGCCGGGCGTGGTGGCAGGCGCCTGTAGTCCCAGCTACTCTGAGAGGCTGAGGCAGGAGAATGGCGTGAACCCGGGAGGCGGAGCTTGCAGTGAGCCGAAATTGCGCCACTGCACTCCAGCCTGGGCGACAGAGCGAGACTCCGTCTCAAAAACAAAAACAAAAAATTGTTGGAATTAAAGTAGAATCAAAGCCTAGTGGTAGCCCAGAATAAGTTATTCAATAAATGCATGTTGAGTGAATAATCATCCAAAATGATTATAATACTACCTACCATTCGTTGAAAGCTTCAGTATGTGGGAGAATCTGTCCTGGGCACTTTATATACACCCATAATCTGTTTGGGTTTCTTGGTAGGAAGACTACATGGCTGCATACATGGTCTTTTATTACCTCCATTTTATAGATGGAGAAAATGGAAATTTAAAGAGGTTAAGCAGTTTGCCAAAGGTCACAGAGCTACTAATCGGTGAGGTCAAGGTTCAGACCCAGGTCTCTCAAACTTTAAAACTGGTGCACTTAACCATTAGACCCTACTTTTTGCATATTGAGGTGTGGAAGCATCTCAATTAATTGCTTCAGTCTTAGAGTTCTTTGGCAGTTATCAAAAACTGCCTATTTCCATATTGCCTTCAGATATTATAATTAAGAATTTCCAAGGCCAGGCACAGTGGCTTATATCTGTAATCCCAGCATTTTGGGAAACCAAAGTTGGAAGATCCCTTGAGCCCAGAAGTTTGAGACCAGCCTGGGCAACATAGGGAGACTTCATCTCTACAAAAAATACAAAAATTAGCCAGGTGTGGTGGTGCATGCATGTGTAGTCCAAGCTACTCTGGAGGCCGAGGGAGGAGGATTGCTTAAGCCCAGGAATTTGAGGCTGCAGTGAGCTGTGATTGTGCCACTGCACTCCAGCCTGGGCAACAGAGTGAGATCCTGTCTCAAAAAGAAAGAGAATCTCCAGATTATAGTTCAGATATTACGTACTAATATCCAAAGCCCTCCTTAAGACACCATTTTAATCTGTCTAACAAAATTAACATCCTAGGTTTTGAAAATTACTTGAGGAAGGAATAGGGCCTGGTGATAGTGCTGAAGACTGGTGTTCTGGTTCTTTAATTTGTTCAGCCAGTAGGTACCTGGAAATAATGGTACTGTTTGCAGAACGCCCCACAAAAATGGACAGTCAACTTTAAATAACTAAGTAAACACATCTCTGCTTAATCAGATACCATCTTATACTAGGTTCTAATATAGATAAGTGGTTACAGAAAAATTTATGAGAGGAATGTTAAATTGTTGAAATACCATCCAGTCCTTTCATTTCTTCCTGCCCTTCAGAAACAAACAGAATAACCCTGACGCAGCTGTCACGGCAGAACACTCATTCCAGCTCACAGAACACCAGTGTTCAATCAGCACTGACTTTGAGGAGCACCGGGTTTGGGAGTATTCATCTCTCTTCCCTGTCCCATAGCTGCCCTTCAAACTCCTGAGACTATTCCCAGCTCTAAAATGGAAAGGGTCATCTTCTCTCTGGAACAAAAGACAGGATGCACTTGCTTGAATAGGCCAATACTTTCCTGGAGGAAACTCCGGCTTATGGAGCCTCTGCTTCTGCACAGCCCAGTGCCTTCCACCTCCTCTTCATCTGCTAGCACCTACATTACTAGTTAACTGGAGAGGAGACCAAACCCAAAATATTACAAAACATAGATATTAAAAATACTGTGAACAACAATCAGCCACTTTCTCCCACCTCTCCTGTACCAGCTAAATATTTAGCTCCCTCACCCGTAGAGTGTTTTTGGACAAGACAGGCTGGTGCCTACATGGTGAAAGTTGTTTTTCTCTCTTTTCTTGTAATATTGCAAATAAACAAGGGTATCTGCTTTCTCTTGAGCAGGACAACAGCCAAAGAGTGTTATTGCATAGTTTCCTGTCCCCTATCTGGGCTACGATTGTGTCTGAGAGTAATAGCACTTATTTATTAACTGGAAGAAATTTTACGGGCACCTATGTTGTTTCTGCATAGCTTGTGAGGCTCCTCTCTTAGGCCACACCTCTCACCATGCCCCCACAGCTAGTTGGCAGAATGGCTTTGAATAATGACTCGCTTTGAGTTATCTAGAAATGTCCCATTAGTTCACTATTTTCATAACCCCATAGACTTGGTTTGACAAGGGTGAGGTTTATTTATGAGTTCTCAACTGGCACCCAATTTTTAAAAACCACAGAGCTGGGGGCGGGGATAGAATGATGGGGAGGAGATGAAACATCCTAGAATCATCTGATATACTTTAAACATATACATATACAGGCTTTTGTTGTTTGTAAAATATAGAAGCATCTTTATCTGTGACTGGTTGAGAAATAAAATCCCTTCCCCAGCCCAGGCATGGTAGGCTGGGATCATCCCAGTGAGCGAGCAAGCAATTTGATTTGCCCTCAGAGACTGACTATGGGGTCGAATGCTGAGTCATTCCTGTCCCCACACCAGCAGTCCTGGAAGAGGCTCAGTCGGTCAGTCAGTGGGCTGCTTTCTGGAGCACTTTATCATTTTGGGCTCTCACAATGTGTGTTTAAACTCTGAGTGACCCCAGGCAGTCTTCCAGACTGGCACAGTTCACCAAGACGTTCAGACAGATCATCTGCAAGTGAGGAAGAATGAAAACCCAGCACTGGTTCAAATCACTCCTAACAGATAGAGGTAGTGAAGGCATCACTCAGTCCTAGAGAAATCTTTGGAGGGCTTGCCAGCATCACAAGTAGGTAGACCAGAAGAGGCAGACTGGCCCAATGCAAAGCCCTGGAATCAGAGGGACAGGAGTTCCAAATCCCCACTCTCTCTCTTCCTAGATGCGTGCTTGCAGCAATTATTTACCTCCCTGAGCCTTAATTTCCTTATCAGGACCCGGAGCAAACCAAATAACATGATGTGAAGCCTCTGGCACAATGCCTGGGACATGTTCAGCACACAGTAAATGCTAATTTTCCCTTTTGCCCTATATGATATGATTTGAAGCAGCGCCACTCAATCCTGCCAGTCACATTGCTGGAAATGCCACCAACAGTCATTCTTAAGATCACTTATTACAATATAAATACCCCTAGGAGATAACAGCTAATCGCTTTATCAGCTATCGCTTTAAGGGGATTAGGTGTGGATTGAGAACAAAACCCAGAAGGAAAGAGATCCTGGAGGAAGGGGAGGGCCTCGAAGTGGGGAAGATTCGGACGTCCTGTGGCCCCCGAAGGAGATGGGGAATGGCAGGACTGCTGGATTCCCAGCCTTCAGGAATTCCCATGAACTTCTTGGGGACTTCATGTGTTTAGACCATATTTAGAGAGAATGCCCGTGTTCTGAGATCACAGGTTTTTCTCAGAGACATTGGGAAGGAGGACAGCGGGGGAGCCAGGTGGGGAGAAGTCATACCTGGCAGCTTTTGACTTCACTTACTGCCCTTCGTGTGCTGTTGCCATTTCCAGAGGTTGAGGGAGTAAGGAAGGGTAGGAGTTCTTAGTCTTCCCTTCTCTCTTCCTTTCCCTCCCCTTATCCTGCCCAGAGCATCGCAGGGTAGAGCCACCAGATGGATTCAGGGCATGGACATGGCAGGTTAGTGGGAGACTTGGAAGGGATCGTTCTTACTATTTCAGCACCACCCTTCTTCCTCTACCTCCCACCCCGCATTTCCAGCCCCAATCAGATTCCTTCTTGGACAGAGAAGGAGCAGAAATGTACATACATCACTAGGCTTAAGAGGGGACTGCAGACAGCTCCCTGGTCTTGACAAAAAGGTGGGGAGCAAACCGCGTGGCTGGACGTAAATTGAGTGACCTGGAATGACTAGAATGACAGGGGGCCCCTAACCCCAGGGTGCACAGAGGTAGGGACACAAGGGCTTCCCAGGGTGGGACAGAAATCTCAGGTTCCATTTTCACTCTGAGAGACCCGGAAATGACAGAGCCCATGCTCAGTTTCCACTCGTGGTGCTGTCGAGTGGAGGGGCTTTGAACATGGCACACAGGAAAGGGTTGCCCACCCCGTCACCAGATGGGCTTGTGCTCTGTTTTGTGGTTTGGGAGTTGCTTATTGGAGGTGGGAGTGGAGTGTTGAGATGAGGCAAGTTGAGATGTAATCGCTATTTAATGGGCAGATCAAAGAAAACATTGGCTGGTTTGATTTTTATTATGGTTATCCCGCTCCACCATCCTGGCCCAGTCATATATATTATTATCAGGCATAGATAGGGGAAGCAATTAAATGTGAAACTGTTATTTAAACCGGCAAGTGTCAGAATGTTAACCCACTTCAGAGTGAAGGCTCTACCAGCAACATGTGTGTTCACTGCAGAATGTGCTGGTTACAGATGATCTTTATCTGTTTGTCAAAGCATTTGCAAGATCTCTATATTATGTCATCCCCTTTCCCTGAAAGCAGCAGTAAACTACATTGCTCCTCAAATCATCCATGGCTCAGACCTCTGATTAATTTAAGCTGGCCCTGCTAGCGTTCTTATAAATCCCCAGCAAGGTGCAGGCCCAGGAGTGAAAGGGGAAAACATCCAGAAAGCAGCGGGGGGCGGAGGGGGAGAAGGCTGAAGAGAAAAGAAAAAGGCTGAAGGGAGCAATAATTGAGGAAGAAAGAATAGGAAAAATATAGAAAGGACCCAGGAAAATCAGAGAAATGAGAGGAAAAGAAAGTTAAGAAGAAAATGAGGCAAGTTTACAGAGCAGTAATGAAAATAGTAATAGCTAATTTACTGTACAACAGACACTGTGCTAAGCACCTTCCATATGTCCCTCAGTCCTCCAACCAACACTGAGTTAAATTACCGCTACAGCTCCAGTTGTTAAAGTGAGGAAACTGAAGTATAGAAAGGTTAAGGAACTTGCCCAAGGTTATCTAGTTTGCAAAGTTGTAATTCCAACTGCTTCTCACTCAGTTGGTAGTGTGCACCCTTGGCCACACATTAGAATCACCCAAGAGCTATTAAAAATCCTGAAGGTCATACCCCAGGCAAGTGCATCAGAATCTCTAGGGATGGGTCCCAGGCATTCGTTTGCTTTTTTAGTCTCCCCAGATAATTTTAATATGTAGCCAAAATTGATAATCCCTGCACTAGACCAAGCTCCGATTCAAATTTAAATATTAAGAGGACACATGTATAACTTTGCTGAATTATTTTTTCCTATCGGTAGGATGGTGGGAAGGAATTGCTATAGGCCACACTATGGTACTTTGCTGAATTCCGTTCAGGCCCGCTGTGATTCTGATGTTTGGATCAGAAAAGTACCCTCAAATTCCCAGCATCATTTCTTCAAGGAAGTAGTGAATTGGGGCACTGCGGGTTTTTTGTTTTGTTATTGTTCTTAAACCACCTTGCCTATGTGCACTCAACTACAGGAACGAGAAATTGCCTGAAACCCCAAACATGTCTGCATCAGGCATTATTTTTCTTGAGCTCCTGAATTTCTGCTCTAACCAAGAACAACTCAAAAACCTTCAATTTCCTGACTGTTGATATGCCACCCACTCCTACTTACACTCCTGACCCCAACCCCATGGAAACTGCCTTTATTTGAACAAACACAAGAATTGCAATATGTTCTAAAGTTCCTCTACCTATTTCATTCTCACCATACGCTTATGAAAGAAATGTCATTGTCTTGAAAACTAAGCCTAAACCCAGAAAGATTAGATGATTTGTCCACAGGCACACAGAAACTAAGTGGAAGAGCAACAGGACACAAGTCTTCAGTTTCCCAATCCACTGCCTCCTAGAACATGCCTGTGAACTTAGGGAGCAGTGCAATAAAGGAAACTTGAGAGGAAGCGCAAAAGGAACTTAAATTGCAAAGTCCTGGGTTCCCTAAGTAGCCCTGCCTCCCCTCCAGTTTTCAGCCCACACCTGAACTAAGGTCTTTGTCTGTGGATCAATTTACAGCTGCCCTGCTATCAGATTTATTTTTTGTTTGTTTGTTTGTTTTGTTTTGTTAACGCCCTAGGGACAGTCCGTTTCAGATTAGTCTCTGCTATCAGAGAGCCAATAGGGAAAGATGCGGAAAGCCGGGAGAGCAGCTCCTAGAATAGAGACAAAACCACCTGCATTTTTTCTGCCTCTCCTTCAGGACTCTCCGCTGTGGTCATCTGGTTCCCTAATTGAGACACCTCCTGAGAAAATCTGTGCTAGGGAACACCCAGCCCAGGTGGGCAGATCTCAAGAGGACCAGAACGTTTGAATCTGCTTCAGATAAACCCTCCACTTAACAGAACCAGATCTGGATGAGATGGAAGCTTTGTAGATTTGCCCATAATCAACTGTGCTCTGTAATCAATTCCAGGACCATGTGGATGGAGACCGGAAAGGTTTCTTTCCCAATTCTTCACAGCCTGGGGAGTAGGGAACTAGTAATTGACTCCAGCCTCCTCGAGTGCTAAGTCCTGGAGTCTGAGTCATACACACTTCCCAAAAGGGCCTTCTAGGCAGCCTACCCCAGCAGAGAGGACCCTTGGCCCTGGCCCTACTCCAAACTCAACTTTAACCTCAGCAAGGTGCAGGGAGAGGATCTCAGGCGGGCCTCTTGGGAACAGTGCCTCTGCAGGCACTAGGCTGTTGGGAATGGAAAGAGAAGAGAAAGGCCCTGGCACAGTCTGGGTGTTTGGATGGATTTCTGTGGCACAACTGTGGCACCTGGCCTAGCTCAGTAAAGGACTGAGTGTGCGTGGAGCAGAAAGGGGAAAGAGACTAGCGGGGAGCTCGTGACCAGTTGGAGGGTGGAGGGTAGGGAACAACCCTGGCAGATCCCTTTTGCCCTTGACTAGAGCTTAAAGACCAAAGGAAGCTTTTTGGTTGTTTAAGTAAGTCAGGTGTTCTAAGTTTAATGTTAATATGCTTTTTCAATTAGATGTTTGAGTATATTTCCCCAGTTGAATTATGTAGAGGGAATTACAAATGAGAATACATCTTACAATTTTTGAATTAGAATCTTTGAGATTATCTATTTAGTCCGGTCTGTTTTGTTTAGACAAGAAAATTGAGCCCAGTGATATTAATCAGTTTGCCCAAGGTCACAGAGCTGGTGAGTGAAAGCTTTAGATGTAGAATATGCAACTTTTCTCTGCTGCTCTCCTTCCCTAAACCATCTTGCCTTAACGGAGGCTCAGTCAGGGGGACAATGGGACTGATCTGTAAATGATCTAACTTGCCATTGCAGAAAATATACTTACTCCATGGCCACAAAATTTCAGCCCTTCAGCCAAGCTTCATCCATCACATCATAAAGAATAACTTGCCAAAGAGGGGTTTGAAAATCCAAACCAGATCCCTCTCCACTCCTAGAGAGGCCAGTTCCATGACACTGCACCGGAGCCAAGTGTTTCCAGCAAGCCCTGATCAGTTGCATGTTAGTCCTTGGTTGTATGATAAACGGGACCTAGTAGATTAACAACATCTCCTCAGCCCAAGGGCTGACCCCAGTGGTGCTGCTCAAGAGGAAGGAGGAGGCTGGGAGCAGTGGCTCCCGCTTATCATCCCAGCACTTTGGGGGGCTGAGGAGGGCAAATCTCTTGAGCCCAGCATTCAAGAGCAGCCTGGGCAATGTAGAGATTCTATCTCTACCAAAAAAAAAAAAAAGAAGCAGCAGCAGGTGGAGGAAGGAGGAGCCGCAGAAAGGCTCCAGGAGCCAGTGTCTAGTAAGCAGAGGCCTAGCCCAGGCAGAGTGGTCCCAGCCCAGGAGGGCCTCTCTCAGCACCTGTCTTTAGATGCACGTCTGCTCTGGCCTTTGAGGTGCACACATGTATCAAGCAGGAGGATCCGTAGTCATTAAACCAAGGTGCCAGTCTGGGGCCCAGCCTTCAGTGAAGCGTCAGTGGCTTTTTCATTCCCACAGAGCAACTGCGAGGAAGGCCCCATGCTCCCAGGGACCCAGTTCTCCAGGCCAGGACCAGATCATTTGTTCCTTCTCAGAATCTGAGATCTTTTGCTGATGGTTCCAAAATTGAATGCTGAAATCTAAAAAGAAAATTATACTTATTCTGGTCAATGGGATATGTTGGAGACCTGAGAGTGAAAAAATCAAGCTAAAGACCAGTTTCCTTCTTTAATGGAAAAAAAAGTAAGAAAGTTAACTTAGAAGAATATTTAGAGTTCTGAAAATCCCACTCTGAGACCACTCTGCCATCTCACATTGTTCTCTTGAGCCTCATCTCAATGGATAAAGGTCACTAGAGTTTATTAGACACAGGGAAACATCGTTTACAGGAGACTTCTTCATTGTGTAGGGATTCTGCCTTCAGGCCTGTTCACCAGCCAGGAGAATTGTGCTTTTTGATCCAGGGCTCTTGGCCAGAACAGCCTTCTCGCTCATTAACTCAGTCGACCAAATGCATCCTGTGTTTCCACTGGTGGTTCAGAACATAGTCTCTGCCCTCTAATACCTCATGGTCTAACGGCGGAGAAACAAGAAAGTCAGAACTTAACAATACAAGATAATAAGGAATAAGAGCAGAGACTTTGGAACCAGACAGACTTAGATCCAAATGTCAGCTCTGCATTTACTAGCAAGTGGCCTGTCTTGGTAAGATGCAACTTTTTTCTCTAAGTCTTAATTTCTCCCTCTGTAAAGTATGACCTCATGGGGTTATTGTGAAGATTAAATGGCATATTGTATATAAGGTCCTTGGCACGATCTTTGGAAAATAATAACCATTCAGTGAATGTAATCTACTAGTATAGTAGTGATTGAGGTGTTTATAGGGTGCTATGAGGGCCCAGAGAAAGGAGGTGAGACGAACAGGAGAGAGGAAGGGATACTGTTGAGGAAGGACTTCAGGATGGAATCCCACCACAGGCTGTATTTTGAAGAAATGGTTGAAGTCAGTAAGAAGAGTGAAGGGAAGGTGAGAATGTTTCAGGCAGGAGGAATAAAATCTGAGTAAGTGCAGAGTCCTGACAGGACATAGGGTGTTTGAGGAACTTGGTATGGAAATAGATTAAAATGGCTTAACATGGAGCAAAATGAAACAGAACTGAGGCTGGAGGATGACCAGGACCATGGTCCAGGTCATGAAGGATATTAAAGGTGGGTAAAACTCATACCATGAAGGAGAGAAGAGTTACAGTTTTTAAAAGAAAATAAATAGCCTTCAAGAGCTCAAATTTGAAATCAATATGAGATAGATGATCAAGTGAATGTTCTGTCTTCTTGGTGAGCCTGACTGAGAAAACCTTATAATCTAACCCAAGGCAACAAACTGAGAAATTAGAAAATAAAACTTAGAGATTAGAAAACAAAAACTGAAACCCAAACTTTTTACTTGGAAATTTGAAAACATGCTTCTATATAACTCTTAGGTTAAAAATGAAATCAAAATTGTAAGACAAGCTGTTTAGAAAAGAACTATGAGAGTACCATTTATCAAAACCCATGGGATGAAACCAAAGTGGCACTAAGAAGAAAATGTGGAGGCTTCAGTGCATTTATTAGAATACAAGGAATACCAAACCAAATGAATTAAGCATTCAACTCAAAAAAACTAGAAAAAGAGAAGAAAGTAAACCTAAAGAAAGTTTTAAAAAGAAATTCAATAAATTAAAAACAAAACACACAATTTTAAAAAACAGACTTGATTAATAAAACCAAAAGCTATGTTTTTTTTTAAAAAAGCAAAAAATAGATAAACCTTCGACAAATCAGATTTTTTTAATGAGAGAATGCACAAATAAAGAACTCTAAGAGCTGGGCACGGTGACTCATGCCTATATTCCCAGCACTTTGGGAGGCTGAGGCAGGAGGATTGGTTGAGGCCAGGAGTTTAAGACCAGCCTGGGCTACGTAGCAAGACCCCACCTCTACAAAAAATTTAGAAGTTAGTCTGGTGTGGTGGCTCATGCCTATAGTCCCAGCTACTTGGGAGGCTAAAGCAGGAGGTTCACCTGAACCCAGGAGTTGGAAGCTGCAGTAAGCCATGATCATGCCACTGCACTGGGCAACAGATTAAGACTCTGTCTCAAAAAAAAAAAAAAAAAAAAAAAAAGCATTAAGATTAAGTTAAGGAGCATGAATAAAAATAATACATTTCATATTCTAAGACAATATCATCTACAACTTTATTCCAATATAAATTACTGAAACTTTACCATATAAGTAGTAGAAATCCTGAATAGATAAAAACTATGGAAGAAAAATTAAAGATAGTGATAGATTTATCACCAAGCTCAGATGGTTCTGCAAACAAATTCTAAGAAACCATAGGGAACAGATCGTTACTGCGTTGACACAGAAGGCAAACCTCTCAACTCATTGTATAAGGCTAGTTAACATTGTTACTAAAACAGGCAAAGAATGGCCCCCAAAATAACTCTAAACCAATATCACCTACAAATACAAAAACTATATAAAATATTAGCAAGTGAATACAAGGGTATAAGGAAATCTATTAATGTAATTCACTGTGCTAGGTTAAGATAAAACCATAACTCTTCAGATATCATAGCTCTTTAGATAGAAAAATGTAAAAGCATTTGATAAAAATTCAACAACATTCCTGACTAAAACAAATTAAAATTTTAAAACCCCTGGAAAGCCAGGAGTAAAACATGTCCTCCGTAATCTATAGCAAACATCATAATTGCTGATAAACCATTAGAAGCATTTCCTTCAAAGTTAGGAATAAAACAAAAATTGCTACTGTTGCTACTATTACTTAATCCCATATTGGAGGTTTTAGCCAACACACTATGGCAAGAAGAGGAAATGAGAAAGGTTAACGCTGCAAAAGAAGAAATAAATAAAGCTACCATTGCTGATATAAGTATCCAAAAAAAAGTAGAAATCTATGATTAAAAGCTGTTTGAACTGACAAAAGTTCAGAAAATTGGAATCATTTCAATATACTAAAATCAATTAGTTTTCTACACATCAGCAGGGATATATTAGATGTAATGAAAATGAAGAGTCCAGTCACAATAGAAGCTGTAAAGTATTTGAGAATAAATCTAACAAGATCTACATAAAGAAAAAAGTAAAAATATTTAAAAGTAATTTAAGTTCACCATTTGCAAATTGAACTAAAGAAAAAATCTAAAGAAGAACTAGTGAAAATTGCTTGCAATCTTACCACTCAAAAGAAACCTCTGTTAAAATGTATCAGTATTTTAAAACTGTGTTTTGTCCTTTGGAAATATGCCATATTAAGCAAACATAGCATAAGCAAATTAAGCAAAGAGACAAACCTTTTTTTAAAAGCATATTTGTGAAAAAAGCATATTTGAAGCTATGATAAGAAACTGAGTAGAAGCTATAAAACATAGATTCATCAGGAAGGAGCAGAAGTTGAAAAGGAGATTTCTGGCTGGGCACGGTGGCTCATGCCTGTAATCCCAGCACTTTGGGAGGCCAAGGCGGGTGGATCACTTGAGGTCAGGAGTTTGAGACAAGCCTGGCCAACATGGTGAAACCCTATCTCTACTAAAAATACAAAAATTAGAAAGGCGTGGTGGTGAGCACCTATCATCCCAGCTACTCAGGAGGCTGAGGCAGGAGAATAGCTTGATCCCGGGAGGCATAGGTTGCAGTGAGCCGAGGTCATGCCACTGCACTCCAGCCTGGATGACAGAGCAAGACTCCATCTAAAAAAAAAAAAAAAAAAGAAAAGAAAAGAAAAGGAGATTTCTGAGTAGAAGAAACACGTTAGCAGAGGAAACTTCATTTGGGGAACGGGATTGTTTTGATGCCATGCTCCATCAGCTGACCACACAGATTCCATCCTGGCCAGAAAAAAGGCCCTGCAAAGAGCTCTGATCATTTTGGTTCTGATTCCATCCTCAGTTCTTACCCATTATCTGCTTACCCTTCCTCCCCACCTATTTAAGATACAAAGCAAAACAAACCAAAAACACAGATGAGTTGCTTAGTAGAGCTGCCTAGGCCTCCGAGGCAGGGCCCAGAGGATTTTTTGACTGAACCCCCTGTTGTGTTTTCCATATGTGCTTCCCCAGACCGCCCAGGTTTGCTGAATGTGAAGCCCATTGAAGACATTCAAGACAACCTGCTACAAGCCCTGGAGCTCCAGCTGAAGCTGAACCACCCTGAGTCCTCGCAGCTGTTTGCTAAGCTGCTTCAGAAAATGACAGACCTCAGACAGATTGTCACGGAACACGTGCAGCTACTGCAGGTGATCAAGAAGACGGAGACGGACATGAGTCTTCACCCGCTCCTGCAGGAGATCTACAAGGACTTGTACTAGCAGAGAGTCCTGAGCCACTGCCAACATTTCCCTTCTTCCAGTTGCACTATTCTGAGGGAAAAATCTGACACCTAAGAAATTTACTGTGAAAAAGCATTTTAAAAAGAAAAGGTTTTAGAATATGATCTATTTTATGCATATTGTTTATAAAGACACATTTACAATTTACTTTTAATATTAAAAATTACCATATTATGAAATTGCTGATAGTATTTGAAGACTGAGTCTTGTGTGTTTCCCACCCTCGCCCCCAGGCTTTCTTTTTTACCCCTTTTCCTTCTCCCCTCCCTCCATCCGTCCCTTCCTCCCTCCCTCTCTTCCTCCCTCCCTTCCCTCCTTTCCTTCTTCCTTTATTTTTCTTTTCTTTCTTAGACATTTTAAAATATGTGAGTGGAACTGCTGATACACTTTCATTCTCAGTAAATTAATTTTTTATTCAATTTACAACTTTTCGGAACTCTGCATCTGCTTTAACAATCAGAACTAAGAAGGGAAGGGGAACTTCAGAATCAGAAACTGCTCAGAGCATGTGTTTTGTAGCCTGGATGTGCTGATATGCAGCATATCCCTGGGCTTACCCAGAATTCAGTCTTCTTCCACAATCCTAACCGAGATTTTCACTCACCACCAGCAGCCTACTCGTATACTACCTACTAATCAATGCCACTGCGCACCCACAGAGCCAGTGGCCAGCAACTGAGCACTGCTAGAAATTCTGGGGAACACAGAACTGTTTTAAGATTTGGTATCTGGGCCAGGCATGGTGTCTCAAGCCTTTAATCCCCACATGTTAGGAGGCCAAGGTGGATGGATCGATTGAGCTGGTCTCTTGTTCGAGACCCTGTCTCTACAACAGTTTTAAATATTAGCCATGTGTGGTGGCACACACCTGTAGTCCCAGCTACTCGCAGGCTGAGGCGGGAGGATTGCTTGAGCCTGGGAGTTGAGGTTGCGGTGAGCTGTGATGATGCCACTGTATTCCAGCCTGGGCCACAGAGTGAAACCGTCTCTAAAAAAGATAAAAAAGATTTGACACCTGCCAAAAAGAATTTACCGATTATCAACTGAGGAGAAAAGGTTAATCTTTTTCCATACAGATTCAAATACACAGATGAAATCACATGCCAGGTGAATGGTAAGAGTTTGTAGGAAGTAAGATGAATGAAGATTGGAATCCTAGAGACTGAATCTGTGGATTTGCTGAAGAGGGCCTCAGGGAAGTGTTAGACTGGAATAGGTAGAGAGGAGGAGAAAAGACATTCCAGAGAAGCAAAATAACAGGAACACAATGAAAGAAAAAAAAACTGAGGGAGAAGAGCTACTTTCTGTTTTCTCCTTCTGCAGGGCAGTTTTGCTGTGGTTATTCCTGTCCTCCTCCTTGGGACCACTCTGTCCAGAGATCTCTTACTTTTCTGAACTCAGAGGCCAACTATCCACATCGTTAATGGAATGCTTGCCTCCCAAGCAAATAGATTCTAAGTTCCCTGAAGGCGTGACAGTCTATTCATTCTTGGCACAGTGAGTAGATTCGTTGATTCAATCCACCAAATTCACTTGCATTGGCTACTCATGAACTCATCATACTATGTCTTTGAAGAATGCCTTATGGGGTGTCCAAGGGAGAGAACAGAGTCATGGGTTCTCAGTTTCTGTTTCTGACTGGGCCAATAAAGCCCCTTCCTCATCCCTCTTTTCCACTTACCACTAGGGACAGAAATTAAAAACCATGGCTTCAGGCTACTAAAAGCCTAAACCAAACCAAATAAAACCAAACAACAACAAAATAAGGCAGGTTGGACAAGCTTACGAGTGTAACCAAACTATCTGGAGGCGTCTGTTGTGCGGGACGCTTACTTCCACTGACCTAAATTTCCCTGCCACTTCTCCCTTAATTTATCTTGCCTTAGGATATTTACACTCAGGAGACATAACTGCAGACTTGAGGCTTTCAAGCCAAAATATCAAGAAAGACCTGTTCATCTTTTGCTTAAAAATAACTACATCTCCAAAGAATCAGGTTATAGAAGTGAGTACTGACCCCAGCCCTAAAAATGTAGGATTCCTAACCCTTCAGGAGAGACCCTTCTGAGCTCAAACCTTTAGAATGACAGATAGACAAAGACTGAAGCCGTTGTCTAAGTAACACCAAAACATTTGGAAGGAAAGTGACAAATTCAGTCAGTCATATGGCTCTTTTTTTTTCTTCCTTGGTGCCAAACATCAGGATATTTTGAAACACCCAGATGACTGGCTACAGTCTTCTGTGTAGAGAGCTGATGGTCCAGGCAATTGACAAGATAGAGTCCACCTCTGAGGCGCTCCCTTATTTACGAGCTTTCTTGAACAAAAAGTCTTTCAGCCCTGCTGCCTGGTCTCAGTTCCCACCAGCGCTCCGCAGCCCATCCAAGCCTTTCCACATTATCGGAGCTGTTGCTGCCAATGGAAGGAGGAAGAGAAACGCTCTCAGCTCTCTGGCACTGATGGTTAGCATTAAATGGCTTTTAAATCCTGGCAGCTTTCAAATTCCCATCTCTCTGACTTTTTCCCTGTGGCTTGGATGATCATTTGCTAAATATTTGACAACACTTTATATTCAGCCTCCAAAGCTCCTGCTCCTTTCTCCCTCTTTCTCTCCCCCAGGATGAATCATAAGTTAACGAATGTGTCATCAGTTATTCATAGTACTTTCTCTGGACACAAACACACGTAGGGATTTGTGTTAATAAAAATAGGAAGAAAAGTAACTTTGGTCAAGAGTCAAGAAAGGGTTTCCAGGCTCCCACAAGAGCCCTCCCCCAGCACCTCCCTGGAACGGGCTCCCTTTTCCTTCCTCCCGCTGTGTGTGGAGCCCAGGAACAAAGAGGGGACACACAGAAGAAACGAAGCTGCACACCCTGTTTCTCCAGCCACCATAAGAAACTAGGCTGACCTGAGTTTCTGGCTCCTTATTTACAATGTGGGTGCACAGCAAGGAGCCTGGGAGGCTCAGGGTCGGAAGAGGTGGCAGCACTAGCTGATGTCACATAGCAAATTTCCAACTAGAGGAAACCAGATGGGCACCTTCGCCACCTCCACTGAAGGGCAAAGAGGGAAGGGCGCGGAGGCGTCTGTGGCGGGCTTTCTTGGTGGCTTCTGGACTCCGATGACTTTTTCTTGGCTCCCTCGAGGCTAAAAAGCAGGTATTTTCATGAACAGGTCCTCCTTGCTTGACACCACTCGCTGACCGTGTGGTGCTGATGGAAGGAGCTGGGTGAGAGAGGGGCTGGATGTTGGCCTCTGGATACCCATTCCCTTGGAAATACCTAGTGAAGATGGGGGTGGGGGGGTGCGGGGCTCCTAATTCTACATCCTGAGAGAAAGAACCAAAGCTCATTTCCACCATGCCCATCCCCATTGCTTTCTGGTCCCCCTTTTCCTATTTGTTCGCTCCAAGAGTTTGGGTTATGAGACAGGAGGACTAAGATGCCTGATGGTCACTAGGTGGCCCCCTCCCTACTTTCTGCTCCCCCCCCACATCCTGGTTCTTGGCTCCAGCCCCTGGCTGTCTCTGCATCAGGAATGCTATTGTTACTTGCATGTCTCCACCCTCACCGTGCGATTGCACCTGGTAGATCCTCCATTTAACACCGACTGAAAAGAAATAGCAGGGTTTTAAGAGTTCAAAACATCATGCAATGTCCCAGAGCCCCACCGCATTCATTAAACACATAGTCCATACTCCAGTCATGTCTAGCAGGTTATGATGGTGACCGCGACTAGGCCCTGCTCTCAAGGGGGGCACAGTCTGTGGATGAGTAATCACAGCTCAGCAGACGCAACGAGTGCCTAGAGAGGTGAAAGGATTTGCAGAGCGTGTGCATAGGCCCAAGAGTGTGAAATCCTCCAAGTGTTCAGAAAACGGCCAGGTGAGGGGCATGGCTGCCACAGCTCCCAGGTTAAAATGTGGATGTGGCCAGTCAGCGGCAAATTGTGGGATCCTTGTCCTCCCTGACGAGGAGCTCTCTCGGGCTGTGTTGGTAGCAACTGGGATCCGGGGATGCTGCCAGGCAGAAGAGAGGTGTGGTCAAATTTGCAATTTGGAAAGTCAGTGCCCTGAAAGTCAACACTCCCCAAAGTAGAAATTCCCTCTACAATGCTCCTGATGGTTGCCCAACCCACGGACAACTACTGAAGAGACAAGAAGCTCTCTCCCCTCTAAGCCCCTGGGTGATTTCCACCCTGCAGGCCTGGCTCTGCCCCTGGGCTCACACTTACCACATGCTTGTTCCTGTGCCCTGGGGGCTCCAGCTCACCTCCTTCCCTTCCATCTGGTTGCAATCTCTTGCCTCAGTCATAAACAGCTTAAGGACACTGGCCCTATCCCCTGTTGATATCCATTCCCTACCGTTGCTCATATTGCCCCAAGCTACAAAGGTCCTCTGCTTCGAGGAGCTTCGTTTCACCTTCTTAATCTAATTCTTGGAGATCTCACGGTCATTTTTATCCACATATGTCAAAGCCTGCCTGTCCCATATCTCATGTCCAGAAAAGGCCTGCATTGGTCATAGACCTCAAGAAAATTAGAAGCTGGGCACGGTGGCTCATGCCTGTAATCCCAGCACTTTGGGAGGCTGCGGCGGGTGGATCACCTGAGGTCAGAAGTTCAAGACCAGCCTGGCTAATATGGTGAAACCTCATCTCTACTAAAAATACAAAAATTAGCTGGGCGTGGTGGCGGGTGCCTGTAGTCCCAGCTACTCAGGAGGCTGAGGCAGAAGAATTGCTTGAACCCAGGAGGCAGAGGTTGCAGTGAGCCAAGATCGCACCACTGCACTCCAGCCTGGGCAAAAGAGTGAGACTCTGTCTCCAAAAATAAAAATAAAAATAAAAAAAATATTAAAAACAAAAGAGAGATTATTATATAAGACACTTAGAACTGTGTGTAGCACACAGCATGTGTTCAATAAATAGCAGCTATTATTGGAGATGGCACCCTGGGGTGGACTGCAGAGTTACACTGATTTGGGTTAAAAGTCTAACTTCACAGCTATGGTTCTAGGGCCATATGGCTTTGGCCAATCTCTTAATCTTTCTAGGCCTTAATTGCCCTCATATGTAAAATGAGATAATATCCACCTTAGAGGGCTGTTATGAGGCTTAAATGTAATAATGGTTGTAAAACACTTCACACAGGTTCCCAGTACATCCAAACCAGTCTGTAGTGTTGGCTGCGGGTAACGTTATTGCTGCTGTTGTTAAAGTGCCCCACCTTTAAGGAGGCATTCTGGGCCCACGGGGCAGGCTCTTCCTGTGCAAGTGTTCTGGACCTCACCTGAGGAGCCTGGAAACTCAAAGCTGGGATTGAATTTGGCATTTGGCAGTAGAGTAAAAATACATTCTCTCAAAAGATTTTGCCTCCAATCTATAAGGATTAGGAGGAAAAAAGTATTTGAAAGACGACTGCTGTGTTCTGATTTAGAACACATGCTCAGGATGAGGCTACAAAAACATTCTCTCCCCAAGTAGTGGGACTTTTCTCTTGTGACTTACACTCCTAATTTTAGACTAATATTACATAGTTGGAACTTCCAGAGGGGTTATAAAGAATAAGAAAATTGCTAATTTGAGTCTGTAGGGAGTGGGTTAGGATATTTTCATCCCCTCCGGAGTTGTGTAAATATGTTCCAGGCCAAAAGTTCCCAGGAGAGTATCATTCCTGGGGTCTATTTAGTGCCATGGGCTTGACTCAAGGAGGATCCAAGTGGCTTCCTGCAAGAGTTGGAAAATTGTGATCCCCTGGCCATTTTTCCACAATACTGGAAGCCGGAAAGTGTAGGTTAGAGCCCCCAATGTCCGTTTGAGACTTAGCTCTGCCATTTTCTATGTATGTGGCCTTGGGTAGGTCACTTTCCTCTCTGGGGACATCATACTTGGCCTGTAGAACTATCTCAGCAAATTACATCTAATTCCTTCATGATGAATAAAGGAATGGGCCTCAGTTTCCCTAGCTGTAAAATGGGAATAGCAGCACCTACCCTGCATGTTTTATAGAGTAAATGAAAAAAAGCAGGGCAAGCCTGATCACCACTCTTTACAGATAAGAAAGGCCCACAGAGGTGAAGGAGCTAGGCCAGAAAAATGGAGAGGCAGGGCTGAGGCTGGACCTCAGGCTTCCAGAGGCCCACCCCTGCTAGGGCTCTTTCTTGGTATGCTGTGCTGTCTCCAGAAGAACCAAAGACAGTGTTGCCTGGTTGGCAGAGCAAAAGCGTTAGGGCAGGAAAGACTTAAGTTGGACTTTGGTTCTGCCACATACTATCTGTGCAACCTCAGGTAAGTTGCTTCCTGTCTCTGGGCCTCAGTTTCTTCATCTAGTTGGTGAAGTCCCCAATTCCTATCTGATAGAGTTGTTGTGAGAATAAGAGTTCTTAAATGAGTGAAGTGCTTAAGTCCCATAAACTATTAAAATCTTCAAAAGACGAATACCTCCAACCTCACAGGATTTGCTAGGAGCTCATCCTGGCCAGGGGACATTGATAACCAGCATCCTCCACCAGAGAAGAAATCATGAGACTCTGCCCGTGAGGACCTGTCCAGTGTTGCCTGGGTCTGATAAGGGTTTGCAGTGGGCCTTGGGAAGTCACTTTCTCTGAGCCTCAGTTTCCCCATCTCCACAGTCAGCTGGTCTGCCCTTCTAGCTCTGATATCCCAAGGCCTTGGGGGCCTCTAGGGGAGGCTGGCAGGAAGAAAGAGCCCTCTCTGGCTGACCCTCGGAGGCCTGTGTTCTCTGCTGCCTGTGCTTGCATTCACCCCTCCTAGCGACCTAGGCCTGGACCAGGCAACAGCCAGCACTTATTAAAGGCCTGGGGCTGGTCCAGCCACCTCCAAGGGGAGGGGAGGGACACCGGATGGCTGACTGGTTCCCACCCAAAGCCAAGCTGCTCAGAGAGGGGCGTTGTGCTGAGTCAGTGGGTTGGCAGCTCCTGGCCTGGGGTCCCTGGCCGCCTGAGCCTGCCAGATGGGCTGGAGCCAGGAAGGCCTCCGAGGAGCCAGCGTGTTATCGATGATGCTGCCGCTGCTGCCACAGCAGTGGGAAACGTGCCCTGGAAAAGCCTGTCCCCAGCCAGGCCTCCCAGGGCTGCAGGGTGGGGGACAGTTGCTGGGGAAGGAGGAGTTTTAGGAGTTGCCTCCTACTGTCAAGATTCTAGCCAGGGCTGCCCCCCTCGTGTCCCCTGTCTCCCCACTCTGTCACCTCACGATAGCAAGTATTCTCCAGCACCAAGTACAAGCTTTACTTATAAACTGCTGTCTGCTGAATCCTTCCACAAGCCCGGTGAGGTGGTTTATGGGTCAGGATCCCAGCAGGGGGAAATGGCACACTCAGAAGAGACCATTGAAGAGCGTGTCTTGCAGAGACTAGATTCAAAGTCCTGGGAGGGTTAAAATGAAGGGAAACCAGGAAAGGATAGTGAAACATGCCAAGGCCGGCCTCCGCAGAAAGCCTTTACCCCCCACCTGCCCACCTCTAAAGGACAAGGGAAGAAAAGGTGGCACGACCTCCAGAGGGCTGCAGGCAGAGAAGAGGCTCCCCGCAGGAGTCGCACCCCTAACACCAAGGAATGCGACCACTGGTCACTCCAGCATGGCCAAGAGGAGTCCTTTTCTCCTCTCAGCCTCCTGCCAAAGTCTCCCATTGGCCAAGTCCAGCTGGAAGCCAGAGAGCAAAACAGCCAATGGATACCATGCATGCGATTCAGCCTCCTGGAGCACACAGCCTGGTAGAGAAGAGTGGAGGGGGCATCTGAGGGGCAAGGAGAATATTCTGCACAGGTGGACAGTATTGTCCAGCCCATAATACTCAAAGGGAAAGAGAGAAACTGAACTCTGAGGTCACAGAGCCATAACACCATTCTAGGATTCCAACTTAGGTCCTCCTAGCCCCAGAGCCATGGTCTTTCCATTACATGAGACCTGCTGCAAGAGAGGACCTAGAAACCAGGGCAGAAGGAAAGGGAGCTTGACTCATTCTGCATCTCCTTACGTCCCTAGCCGGGGTGGGGGCTTGCAGCTGGGAACCCAGTGCGACCTTATGGGGTGCTTCCTGCATGTTTCCATCATGTTCCCTGGAGATGTGAGGAGTGTAGTGTAATGCAGCCCACGCAGGTTTTCCTCTAAAAGTTAACATGAGCTTCGTCATTTACTCCTATATATGTAAATACCTTATATATAGATATTATATATATTTGTAACTTTAAAATTAATGTATAAAGTATCATTTAGAAGTTAAATGACTTCATTTATTTCTACCTACGCCAAAACTTTGAGAAGAAAAGGAATCCCCAGGATGGAGCACTACATCTTTCCTATGGCTTCAGGTGCCCCTAAGAGAGGGCTGTGTACCCCACTTTGAGAGGCACAGACCCTCTTGTCCTTCAGGGAGAGAAGTTCCTTGCCCAGCATCTCCTGGGTAATAGTCAGACTTTGAGTCCCATGACCCTGCTTCTTGCACGGTGGAGACAAAGGAAATCTGGCCAAAATGGAGCCCAGGAGACAGCCTGAAAAGGGAGAAAAGGTCACTCATGGTCAGCCTGAGAGGAGGGAAGAGGAAAAGATTTGAGCTCCGTGTCAGCAAATGCTCACAGACATTCTCTGTCCCCAGCTGTCCCCATGCTCTGGGGATACATAGATAAGCCTGGCATGACTTGGGTCACCAAAGAACTCACTCTCATGGAAGAGAGAAACACAAACGCTGGCAACGACAAGACACCCGACAGGTGCCAGGAATGGAATGGCTTGGAGGCAGGCAGGCAGGTTCAAATCCCCCACGCAGCCATTTCTTAGCTGTATCACCGTGGGCGAGCCATGTAACTGTCTAGGTTTCCTCTTTTATAATTGGGCAAGCTCATACCTACTTCCCGAAGTTACCGTTAAGGAATGAGATAGATGAAGTATGAGAGCACTTAGCACGTAACCCAATGCCGCAAATGCCGGGACAGAGGGTTGTGCACGTCACGACGCAAGAAGACAGCCATGTTTCTCCAGCCCCACATTGCACTTATGATTCGACGTCGAAAGAATTTATTTTAAATTTCCCAGATAACCTGAGCTCTGTGGTTTCTGTTGCTATGGAAGTGGGGAAGAGGTTTCACTCTGCCCCGGGGAGGTAAGGGAAGGCTTCACAGCGGAGGTGACATTTGAGATGAGTGGGAGGATTTATAAGAGTGGCCCAGGCAGACAAGGAAGAAACACCTGGCAAAGGGCTCATGCACAAAAGCACGTGCCATGTTGGGAAGTATAAATACTGAGATGTGGCTGGGATATGAGGGTGCTGGGGGAGGAGAAATGGCTGGAACAGTAGAATAGAATCATGGCTTTTTAAATATAGGTCAGGACTTATACTGATGGACTGAGTGATTTCTACTTTATCCAGGGAGCATGGAGCGCCTTGGAAGGTTTTAAGCAGGGAAGTTGCAAATCAGATATTCCCTCTGGTTATCCCTTCATCAGCCGAGGAGATAGGACTTGACTGGAGGGTGGGAGACCGCTAGGAGGCTGTGACCGTCATATAGATAAGAGGTGGCAGTGGCATGGTGAGGGAGTGGCATTGGCATTGGGGTCAGAAGGAGTAGACAGATTTGGGAAACAGTCCAGGATCTACTTAACATGGAGGTGAGGGAGGGGGAACTCTCAAGGTGATACTCAGGTGACATGGATTGTGGGACAGGGACATGCTCTTTATTGGACTAGGGGGCTTGTTGGAGAGAACATTCATAAGTTCTGCTTCAGAAATCCTGAGGGTGGCCGGGCACGGTGGCTCACGCTTGTAATCCCAGCACTTTGGGAGGCCGAGGCGGGCGGATCACGAGGTCAGGAGATCGAGACCACGGTGAAACCCTGTCTCTACTAAAAAAAATACAAAAAAATTAGCCGGGCGTGGTGGCGGGCGCCTGTAGTCCCAGCTACTCGGAGAGGCTGAGGCAGGAGAATGGCGTGAACCTGGGAGGCGGAGCTTGCAGTGAGCCGAGATTGCGCCACTGCACTCCAGCCTGGGTGACAGAGTGAGACTCTGTCTCAAAAAAAAAAAAAAAAAAGAAATCCTGAGGGTGAGGTACCTGTGGGGCACCCAGGCGGGGGTGTCTCGTTGGCTGTTTGATCTATGGGTGTCTGGAGCTTAGAGGTGCAGGCGGGCTGGGGAAGAAGGTGACCAGGGTTACAGAACAGCCACAGTAAAGGAGGCCAACATGTGTTTCTGCCAGAGCTCCCTGTAGGACTGCAGGTCAATCCTCTTGCCCTTGCAAACCCCATTTTCCCACTGGGGTCAGGAGGTCTGAATGACTGTGTTGTCTTTGTATCCACTGGCTCCCTAAAGATGTACAGAGTGCCTTCTGCATGCCAGGGGCTGCTGGAGAAATGGGACTCCCATTTAACTGCCTGTCATCTCATTTTTCCGGCACAGTGACCATCTGAGAGAAATAGTATTGTTCCATTTCACAGGTGGGTAAACTGAGGCCAGTAAGTGACAGAACTGGGATTTAGACTCGGGTCTTCTAAATTCAAATACAGTGACCATCCTTCAAATTGGCAGAACCAAGGACCTCTGGGAATTAAGGGTTAGGGGCCTCCATAAATGGGGCTCCCCCTCCCCTGTGGCTGTTTCTGCTGCCCCAGAGTGGGCATTTCTTCCACTCTGTCTCTACACCCAGACGCGCACACCGTCCAAGACGCATGCCTTGCTGACTCCTTCACAGGACTTTATTCTCTCCGGTAACTCAAAGGAAAGGTTCCCTGAGTGCCTATCTCGCCTCTGGGAGAGAGAGTTTTATTATCAGGGCAGCAGTGGCCCAGACGGCAGGGCCCCACAGGGCAGAGTCCTTTCACTCTTCAGATTCCTTCTCCCCTCCCGCCCCGATCTGCGTCCCTGGACCCCAGCCAGCGCCAAAACAGCGCTGAAAGTCAGCCCCTGCTCGGAAGCCCTGCCCGTTCTTCCTTCCCACCCCCATGTTTTCAAGCATGAAGCCTTGGGGCCTCCGTTTTCTCATCAGTCAGATGGAGGTGATCCTCATTTCTACAGATCTAACAGGGCCATATGGAGGATTAGATGAGATAATGGGAGGAGAAAGTGCTTCGCAAACACCACAGACTAGCACTCCTGGGGCCGCCGTGTTATTAGTACTGTTACCAGACCTGGTGTCTCTGTACCCGCGGCTCCTGAGTCAGACCTCAGGGCAGGGACAATTCCAGCTCCAAGGGAATGAGGTTTTCTCCCTGGAGCTATTGGAGGTCCCCCAGCAAACTTTCTGCCTGAGTTTTACGAGCTTCGTGAGAGGGTTTCTGCTGTGACTAACACCCCATCCTCTGACTCCCTTGGTCACCACTACCTGCTGGGCAGGAAGTCAGCAGGACTCGACCCCCCTTAATCACTGCCACCTTCCCATGACCCGCCTCAATCACGTCTCTTTACAGTTGGGCAGAGCTGGCTGGGCCTCCTCAAACTTCCATATCTGCACCGGGAGATCACTGATAGGGCTAATGGCATTTGCTCGCCTCCACACCCTGGGCCCAGTGCTCCAGGAGTCACGCAATCCCACAGGCCCAGGGCGGAAACTGTTCCCACAGCAGCAAGGCCCTCAGGCCTGGGGAGCCTCCCCGCCCCATAAAATATATGAAAAGAGCCTTTCTTCATGGCCACCTGGCCAGCCAGCCTCAAAGCCATAGGGAGTCCCCTCTCCTCCCCATCACTGCCCACCTCCATCCCTCCTGCCCTCACCCCACCACCTACCTCTGTGTGCTCTCTCTCTCTCTCTTTTTCTCTCTCTCTCTCTCGCTGTCTCTCTCTCTCTATGTTTGGGCTCCCAGGGATCTCCAGACCCCTAATTTCTCCTGCCGGATATGAAAACTTTGCTAATTTGGTAGCCCTCCATTGAATCACATATTCAGTCATTTGTTCATTCATTTGTTCAGTACTCACCAGGTGTCACCTCTGAGACAGGCCCTATTGTTGAATGCTGGAGACATAAAGATGAGTGAGACAATCCCTGACCTCCAGCAGTGTGTGGGTCAGGATTGGGATGGAGAAACTGGAGGTAGGGACCACTGAGGAGGCTGCTGCAGCAGCTCCAATGCAGGAGGCTGGCCCGTGTCCCTCGGCCTTACCACCTGGGTGCACACTGGCCCAACTTCTGGCCACTAGTCCCTGTGGTTCCTTGCCTGAGCCCTTTCTAGCCACAGAAGTCTGCTTTGCTGTTCCATGCAGCCGACTAGATTTGCCAGGGTCTCAGTGCTCCCCAGGAGAGGTCTTGACTGAGGACTGATGATTAATTTAGTTGGGGCATATATACCCCGGCTCCCTCACATCTCAGGTAGGATATCAGTTCTGCACTGACTCCCAGAGTTTCCCCAGTGGGATTCAGAGCCAGTCTCCCACAGTGCCAACCTGCCTGAAAACAACTTTTCTGGCTGACTTCTCTTCCAGGTCTCATTTCCTCACTCACTTCCTTACCCGTATTCTCTTACCTTCCAAATAAACTACTTGTACTCAAATCCTCTCTCAGGGTCTGCTTGTTGGAGGAGGCCAAACTAAGAAGACAGCAGGTTAGCAATAGAGGTGGCTGGAGATAGGACAGCAGCAGTCACCCTCTTATACAGATAGTCGGTGAGAACACACTTGAGCACCTACTGTATAGCCAGATCCTGAATGCTGAGGACACTGGGGTGAACCCATCATGGGCCCTGCCTTTAAGAAACACACTGGGGCCAGGTGCAGTGGCTCACACCCATAATCCCAGCACTTTGGGAGTCAGAAGTTCGAGACCAGCCTGGCCAACATGCCAAAACCCTGTCTCTACTAAATATATATATATATATATATATATATATATATATATATATATACACAAAAAGTAGCCAGGTATGGTGGCATGCACCTGTAATTCCAGCTACCCAGGAGGCTGAGGCACAAGAATCACTTGAACTTGGGGAGGCAGAGGTTGCAGTAAATCAAGAGGGGGGAAGAAATGCACTGGGCTGAGCACGGTAGCTCACGCCTGTAATCCCAACACTTTGGGTGGCCCAGGTGGGTGGATCACTTGAACCCAAAAATTTGAGACCAGCCTGGGCAACATGGCAAAACCTCGTGTCTACAAAAAATACAAAAATTAGCTGGGCGTGTTGGCTCACACCTGTAGTCCCAGCTACGTGGGAGGCTGAGGTGGGGGAATGAGCCCAGGAAGCCAAGGCTGCAGTGAGCCGTGGTCGCACACTGCATTCCTGCCTGGGTGACAGAGTGAGGCCCTGTAAAAAAAAAAAAAAAAGAAAAGAAAAGAAAAAGGAAGGAAGGGAGGAAAGAAGGAAGGAAGGAAGGAGATGGAAGGAAGGAAGGAGGGAAAGAAGGAAGGAAGGAAGGAAAGGAAGGAAGGAAGGAAGGAGAGAAAAAGGAAGAAGAAAGAGAAAGAAAGGAAGGAAGGAAGGAGATGGAAGGAAGGAAGGAAAGAAAGAAAGAAAAAGAAAGGAAGAAAGAAAGAAAGAAGAAAAGAAAAGGAAAAGAAAGAAATGCACTGTCTAGTGAGTGAGGCAGACAAGTAAACTAACAGTTACCAGCAGAGATACGGGTGATAACGGAACTTAGTATGGGATGCTGTAGGCACACAATGGAGGGCCCCTAACTCAGCCTGGAGGATGGAGGAGGCAACAACTAAGCTGCGTCTTTTTTTTTTTTTCTTGATACAGAGTCTCGCTCGGTCACCCAGCCTGGAGTGCAGTGGCGAGATCTCGGCTCACTTCAATCTCCGCCTCCCAGGTTCAAGCGATTCTCCTGCCGCAGCCTCCTGAGTAGCTGGGATTACAGACAGGCACCACCAAGCTGGGTGTATTTTTGTGTTTTTAGTAGAGAGACAGGGCTTCACCATATTGGCCAGGCTGGTCTCAAACTCCTGACCTCAGGTGAAGTGCCCAGCTCAGCCTCCCAAAGTGCTGGGATTACAGGCATGAGCCACCGCACCCGGCCTAAGCTGTGTCTTAAATGTTCAGTAGGAGCTGCTCAAGTGGAGAAAGTGAGGAAGGGTGCTCCAGGTAAAGGAACAGTATAGGTAAAGGCACACAAGTATAACCAAGCACAGCCCAGTTCCAGAAACAGTAAGCCATCCACTGGGGACGGGACGTTGGGCATATATGAAAGAATAGTGGGAAATGAGCCAGATTCCAGATCTGAAAAGGGCTCTTGGACATTACATTTTTTAAAGGGGAATCTGAATACATAAGTGTTTAACCTGAAGACATGAAACTGTAGCTGGGTATGGTGACACACCCCTGTAGTCCCAGCTACCCAGGAGGTTGAGGCCGGAGGATCGTTTGAGGCCAGGAGTTGGAGGCTGCAGTGAGCCATGGTCGCACCTGTGAATAGCCACTGCATTCAGCCTGGGCAACATAGTGGGACCAAAAAAGAAAGAAGAAAGAGAGAAAAAGAAAAAGAGAGGAAGGAAGGAGAAGAAGAGAAGGAAGGGAGGAAGGGAGGGAGGAAGGAAGGAAGGAGAAGAAGGGAAGGAAGGAGAAGAAGGGAAGGAAGGAGAAGAGGGAGGAAGGAGAAGAAGGGAAGGAAGGAAGGAGAAGAAGGGAAGGAAGGAAGGAAGGAAGGAAGGAAAAGAAGGGAAGGAAGGAAGGTCAGTCAGTCTAACCAGGGCATATTTCAGACAGCTTAGGAAGCTCCTTCCCTTCTCCTTGTCCTGCTTCACTAAGGGTCCAGGCCTGGCTGAGACCAAATGGCTGTTTGCAAAGGGTCTTGGGGGTAGTCTCTGCAGCAATGACTGATGAGGCTTAGGAGGAAAGGTTAGACTAGAGGGACAGCAAGCAGGGCAGCACTGTGCCCCCTTGTGTCAGCCAAGCCAGCCGTCAAAGCCCTTCCAGAATGATGCTTCCCAGGACCCAGCTTCCACCCTCTTCAGAAAGCCTTGTCTCTTTGAAGTATGGAAAATCAGGTTTGGGTGCTAATTTGTGTCAATATGGGGAGGGGTGATTCTGACATACCTGGGTACATCTGGGAGCCAGTGGAATGGAACTGCCAAAAACCAGACCTGTGAGCAACCAGAAGCCTCTTAAAGAGTGGTGAGTGGGCATGGTGGCTCATGCTTGTCATCCCAGCACTTTGGGAGGCCAGGGCAGGAGGATCACTTGAGGCCAGGAGTTTGAGACCAGCCTGGGCAACATAGCAAGACCCCCGTCTCTACAAAAAATTAAAAAATTAGCCAGGTGTGTTGGTGCATGCCTATAGTCTCAGCTACTCAGGAGGCTGAGGCAGGAGGATCACTTGACCCTGGAAGGCTCCAGTGAGCTGTGTTTGTACCACTGCACTCCAGCCTGGACAACAGAGTGAGACCCTGTCAAAAAAAAAAAAAAAAAAGAGTGAGGAATGATGGGTCTGAGGAGCTTGACCTGGTAGCAAAGCCTTCTGTGGTGGGAGGTGTAATTCCAAGTTCAGCAGGAGGCTGTCACAAATGTCTTCCCAGCCCAGCTCCATTGACTTCTATCTGGGTCCTAGAACAGAAAAGGCCTCCAGGTAAATCCTGGAAGAGTTGCTTTAATAAAATCTCTGTTCCAAGTTCTTTTCATGAGTTATCTCATTTAGTTTCACGACAGCTCAGTGAGGCACTTATTAAATTACCATGTACCTTTTTAAGAAGTAAATGAGGGACAGAATTGCTAAGTAATTTACCCAAGGACACGTAGTTTTTAAGTTGGCAGAGACACCACACGGCAGCTAAGCTCAAGGTGAAGTAGTCACCCCCAAGAAATCTAGCAGGATCATGGGGGCTCCAGACCAGAAACTACCATGTTTTTTAGGCAGCACCTGCTGGTGTTCAAACTTCAACCTGATTGGTCTATCCAAGGTCACATGATGCACCACCTAACCAATTGCTGTGTCCAGGGGGATGCAAAAAGCCAATGGGCTTAACCCTGTGTCACATGCACATCCCTGAAGCAGAGGTTGGAGCCCCACCCAAACCACACTGGGCAGACAAGAATTTCTGCAAACAAAAATCCAGGGCTGTTGCTAAAGGAAAAGGAAATCGTTTCTGGAGCAAATACCTTGCAACCACTACAGTCACCTACGGGAAACACGGTTTATTCCATCTACAACAGAACGTGGAGCACAAAGAGAATTGTGTCAAGATCCCACCAGGAAACAGCAGGCACACTCAAAGTGGGTAATTTGAAGAGTGCTTAATAATAAAGGAATCATTTACAAAGGGACGGGCAGAGTGTAGGGAAATCACAGGGAGGGGCCAAGTCCAGGACCAGTCACCTTCCACAGGTCCCCAGAACCTGTAGACAGAGCCAGCTGTGGGAAGACAGTGGCCTGACAGGAGCCTGACCATGGTCCAGGGAGGCAGCCAGCCTGTGGGGGCACCATGGGGAAGGAACTGGGGGAATAAATCTCGGATCCCTCTCTGTTTCCCCAACCTGGCTTCCTGCATATGTCCCGTTGACTGAAGCCAGCCAGAAACCAGAGGGGGCGGATGCCTGTTGATGCAAACCATACAAGTTGGCCTCGCAGGGTGCAAAGCATGGGGTGTGGATCCAGAGAGGCAATGAAGGCACCTAGCACATCTTACTACTCCCTAAAAGCAGAGCCTGAGACAGGGACTTGGGTGCAGCAGTGTCTGGGGGAGGAGATTTAGAAGAATCAGTCGTGTGTGAGAGAGAGTGAGACAAAGAAGGAGGAAGAGTTGCTGCTCTCCCCATAGAGAAATACTCCCTGGATGGTTCGTTTGAAGGACAGGCCTCATCCCTATTGGTTGAGGATTGCCCCAGGGGCATCCTGATGGTATTTATTTATGTGCGGAGAAGGCTCCCATAGTCAGAGAAAGGAGAAAGTCCTGGGGCAGAAGGTGAGGAGATGTGCTGCACTTACCTGTGAGGGCTTTGATTATGCAAGTGAGTCTCAGTTTGCACCAAACCATTCACCATCTCAGCTGTGGCTGAAATCAGGAGTGAGCTGAGGGATGGGACACGGGGTACCAAATGCATAGGCATCTGCAAAATAGGTCTCATATAGAGTCTTAACAGTCTGAGTTCTAGACCAACATCCCAGGAGGCCCAAAAAGAGCTGGGCAGCAAAGCACAATTGCAGAAAACTTCCATACAGGATAAGATATCATGTGTTGGCACTGGAGGTTGTGAGCAAGTCAGAGTCCCTCAGAAGAGGGAAGGAACAGTTAATCAGACTGATATGTCATTTTATACTCCTAGTGCATCAGTTATTCTACTGCTGCATAACAAATTTCCAGGATGGCTCACTCACAGGGTATTATGGACTGAACGTGTCCCCCCCACATTTGTATGTTAAAGTCCTAATTCCCAATGTAGTTGTATTTGGGGCCTTTGGGAAGGTAATTAAGGTTTGATGAGGTCATAAAGATGGTTATAATCCAGTAAGACTGGTGTCTTTTTAAAAAGAGGAAGAGGCACCAGGAGAATGCACACACAGGGAAGAAGGACCTGTGAGGACACAGCAAGAAGACAGCCATCTGCAAGCCCAGGAGAGAGCCCTCCCCAGAGACCAGCCCTGCTGCCACCTTGATCTTGGACTTCCAGCTTCCAGAACTGTGAGAAAATTAATTTCTGTTGTTGAAGGTCCCCAGGCTGTGGTATTTTGCTATGGCAGCTGTAGCAGCCAAGTACATGAGGTTGTTGGCGGGAGGCCTCAGTTCCTCACCACGTAGACCTCCCTGCTTCATCTTCACAACATGGCAGCTGGCTTCCCCGAGTGAGGAATCTAAAAGAGCAAGGTGAATCCACAGTGCCTTTTATGGCCTAGCCTTGGAAGTTATATTCCATTATTTTCACAAGATCCTATAGGTCACACAGGCCAGCCCTATTCACTGCAACAAGGGACTGCAAGAGCATGAATGCCAGGAGGCTGGGCATCTTCCTGGAGTATGAGCACAGAGCTGGCTTGTACAGGCACTCAGTATTTAGTAACTGTTGACTGTGCCCCAGCACCATGCAAGCCCTGCTGCACAGCCCCTTCACTCCAAGAGCTTATATTATTTTGGGAAAGTTAATGTACGGTTTGAATAAGGAGAGGCCAGACAAGCTAGTGCTCAAGAGAACCATAAATTGAAAAGGCTCAAGTGGCTAAAAGTGGCCTTGGAGAAGCTCCAGATAAGTTAGTGGTGGACAGAGAGCCAGCTGTGCCCCTATTCAGACCCTGCAAGGGGAAGGTCCTTACTGCTTGGAGGGTGGGGGTAGGAAGCCGTAGGCCTCTCTGCAACTCGCCCAGAGCCTCCAGTGGTGGCAGAGTGACATTGAGCTGATCCTGCCCCACTGTTTTCTGCCCAATGGCTGACACCACCTGAGATTGTTGTTCCAGTTGGGGACAAGCCTGGAGACCTTGAGAGCAGGAAAGGCCGCCAGAGGCCATCAGATCTCATGTTTGATGTGAAAAAACTGAAGCCCAGAGAGAAAAGGGGATTGTCCAAGGTCATTAGGAAACAAACATGTACTCAGCACCCTCTTTGGGCCACGTCGTGGGCCTGGCTCTTCAACTCATCATGTCATTTAATCTCTACATCAACCCTGAACTGTAGGAATGTATACCCCATTTTACAGATGAGGAAACTAAGGCTCAGTGAAGAGAAGTGAGCTGTCCACAGTCACAGAGTGAAGAAGTGATGGAACCTAGATTGGAGCACAGACCTCTCTGGGGTAGAAGGTGGACAAATGGAAGAGATGGCAGGATCGGACATCTACGCCCCTACCAATGGTGGCCTCTGGGAACTGTTTCTGCCTCCAGCCCTCTCCAGCCCTGGCAGGAGCTCCCTGAATGGTGCCAGGGACACATGGCCATATTTAGCAATCCCCAAGAAGAGCAGGCCCGCTCTGGGACGGAGCACACAGAGGTGACCCCACTGAGCTCTTGGCTGCCTCCATGTTCCCCATTGCAAGAAGAGTTGCCGCCATGTGAAGCAACTATTGCCACAGGCATGGAGCCTCAGCATCTCAGGATAAGGCCATGGGGACTCAGGGGACCTGAGCTCTGGCGCAAAGGCTCATATGATCGGGACCAGCGTTGTGCAACGGTTTGGGTCAAGGGTTTGCCAGTCAGAGGCTCTGATAAACAACACTGGGCTCCTTAGATACAAACACAACAAGTTTTTGTTGGGTGTGTCCATCGAGTGGCAGCCCCGAGACAGGACATTGAAATAGACATTATTTCATATGGTCACAACACCCCTTATAGATGAGGAAACTGAGGCCAGAGAGGAGACATGACACACCCAAGGTCACAAAGTTATTAAGTGCCCAGGTTGAAATTCAAACCCAGGGCTACCCTCCACCACAGTCTGCCACCTTACTTTAAGGACAACGCTCCCTGCTCCCAGGATGCATGGTTGGGTGGGCAGCCATTTCCTTGCGTTTACATTAGGATCCCTATCGAAGGGCTGTCCAGATTGGCAGTGTCGCCCAGGGGTTAAATGTGGGGCATTAAGTGACTAGCAGACCTGCATTCAAGTCCTGATCTGCAACTTGCAAGCTCTGGGGCTTCAGGCAAGTCTGTGGACCTGTGTACTGTCAGTCTCCTTATACCTAGCATAAGGAAGAGAATCTCTGTGTTGTGGGTCACTGTGAGAATTCAGTGAGCTAAAACCAGGCACAGTGGCATGCACCTGTAGTCCCAGCTACTCGGGAGGCTGAGGCAGGGGGATGGCTTCAGGCTAGGAGTTTGAGACCAGCCTGGGCAACACAGTGAGACCCTATCTAAAAACAAAGATAGAATTCAACAATTCTAGGGCCTGAATTCAAGGGCCTGTTGGAAGCAATTGGTAAATACTCATTGACTTGGTGAGGTTTTTTAAGATTTTAATTTATTTTATTTGTTTTTAATTGACAAATAAGATGGTATGTATTTACTGTGTACAACATGATCTTTTGAAATATATATACGTTGTGGAGTGGCTAAATCAAGCTAATTAATGCACTGATGGTATTTTTTATCAATTAGGCTGCTATCCTGAAAGGTGCTCCATATCTAAGTTTCACATGAGCCTGGGAACCCCTATGGGTACAGTCACCATCTTAAGAATCCTTGCATCTGCCTGACCCAGAACCTGGCAGACTCCAGCAGATAGTTCAAGGTCCAGCAACACCCTGGACAGATCCCTGCGTTGGCATTGATCAGATTGGAGAAGAATATAGTTCCATGGCCAAGAGCAAGACAGATCTGGAAGGGAGTCCTACCTCTGCCACTTTCTAGCTGTGTGGCCTTGAACAAACTACCTGGCCTCTTTCACCCCAAGTGTTCTTTTCTGTAAATAGGAATGATGACCCCTGCTCCCAGAGTTGTTCTGAGAATGAAATGCTGTTCAGGCTCTGAGCACGGAATTACTCATTCTTATTGCTCATCATCGTGACCATTGTGTAAAGATTCTGTTTCATATCTGCCTCTCCCCTCTGGCTCCGAAGGCCAGGAGGTTTCAGGAGACCCAGGAGAGAAGGACATAGGAGCAGGACCCCTATTGAGCTTCCATGATATGCCAGTCCATCTCCACACTAGGGGCTTTGCCTATGTGATTATCCCGTTTAACCCTGGTGACAGCCCCCTGCAGGAGAGGTTGTAGTCTCATCATTGTTACAGAGAAGTGAACTGAAGCTCAGAGAGATTAAGTAACTCGCCAAAGCCTTCCCAGCTGTGAAGAGGTGAAACTGGGCCTCTTACCCAGGTCTGTCTGAAGAAGCCTGTGCCCCTTCCACCAGCTCCACCACAATCATTCCTGCATCCCAGAGCCTAGCATAGTTGGGACCCAATAAATGCCTGTTGAATGAATAATTGTAAACAAGGTTCATGTTTAATGATGCACAAGAGGCCCCCCACCCATCCAGTTGTGGGGTTCAGGGCTGTCTGCCTCACAAGGGTAGATACAGGCACTTTCACAAAAGTTTGATGCAAATACACTGGGAGGAAAAAGATTTTGATGAACAGGCTTTGAAATCTGGTCCCACCCTTCCTACCCAGCCGAACTTATTACACACTGCAGGCACCTGTGCAGATGGTCCTCAACTCAACCCAGGCTCACTGTCACCTGCGAGACTCTACTTAGACCAGCTACCCACCCCAATATCCTTCCTTCTTCTGTGTCCAGGAGGGGCTATGAGGGTAGGGAGGGAGCCATTCCTTACTCGCCCTTTCAAAAATGTTCCATTTATTTTTTTCTTTACCATGTAATTCATCTTATTATAGAAAAAAAACATGGTCAAATAGAGAATGAAATTCTCTATTAGTTTCAAGTGAATTCATTTCAGATATTCATTTCAAAATGAAAATTCGAAGTCAAGAACCCACTACAAGCTGGTGACCGAGAGACAAGTGCCGTTAACATCTCTCAAGTGGCCAGGCGCAGTGGCTCACGCTTGTAATCCCAGCACTTTGGGAGGCCGAGGCGGGTGGATCACGAGGTCAGGAGATCGAGACCATGGTGAAACCCCGTCTCTACTAAAAATACAAAAAATTAGCCGGGCGTGGTGGCGGGTGCCTGTAGTCCCAGCTACTCGGAGAGGCTGAGGCAGGAGAATGGCGTGAACCCGGGAGGCGGAGCTTGCAGTGAGCCGAGATTGCGCCACTGCACTCCAGCCTGGGGGACAGAGCGAGACTCCGTCTCAAAAAAAAAAAAAAAAAAAAAAAAATATCTCAAGCTTTTTGTCCAAGTGCATACAGACATTTACATAATTTTTAACCAAAATGCTGTTTGGAAACCTGCTTCATCCTCTTAAAAATTTTTGTGACAAAAATAATTCCCGTCCATTAGGTACGAAGTACAGACTTTGGACAACACAGACACAAATGCCACTACTAATATTTGGTGGTATTTGTTTTTCAATCGACGTCTCTATGCCTTTATAACAGGGTACAAAATTGTTCCACTGAATAGTTGAGGATAAATATATTTTCCTTCTAGATCAGGTAAGTCAGTTTTCAGAGTGGGGGCAATCTGGAAAGGTGCTGGAGGGGGTCTGCGATGTTCCTTCTCTCATGGCTATGTCTGCAGTGCTTCCTGGGTGTTCTGTCCCTGAAGGTCAAGCCAGAGAGGGAGGAGGCCCTGACTGAGGTCCCCAGGCCGTGGGCCTCCATGCCGGCAGACTCATCAGCGGCTCAGCTCCAGGCCGCCTCCCAGGCCTCCACCTAATCTCCATCGACACAGCCCCCTGATTTCCATTCTGTCTAGCCCTTGAGCCCCTCTTCCTCCACAATAGTCCAGCTCCACCACCTCTGGGAGCACAGGATTTCAGGGGTATGACATTCTCTGGAGGAAAGTTGGTTTTCTTGGGTCTTGGCCTCTTTCTTGGGTCTCTCGTATGTTCACAAGAACAAGGCAGAAATTAATAGGCCGACGAATTATCCTGCCAAGAGCATACACCTACCCTAAACAAAAAGGCAATTGCAGCTTTTGTCACTGTTTTCTATTCCCCTTCTCAATATTTTCTCTCCTACTTCATTTAAGCTCTTCTCTTCATCTTTCTTGGTTCACTTCCACGGTCATCCTGGCCCTCGATGGCCTCGCCCTCTTTTGAACTCTTAGGACCTTAGGCTTTCTGGAAGGGAGTAACTGGAGCCACTGGTGCCTGGCTGGGATCAGGTGGCCTTCGGGCACGTGCCTTGAGCAAGGTGGGCTCAGGGCCTGCGTCTGCCTTTGTGGTATCCAGGACAAAGCAGCTGGAGGCTTGGCAGAAATGCATCTTGACTGAGAGTCATGGAGTTGGACAGTGGACATCAGCCCCCCAAACCTTATCTCCAGCAGCACAACACAGAGGATCCCCTTCTGTGGCTGCAGCGACTGGAAGCCCAAGGCTGACGGCCATTTTTCTGGTTAGTGGCAGCAACACCTGTGCATGGTGGCCTGCGCCCAGGCAATACAGAGGTGGTGGGTCTTGGAGTATCTGGTCTTGGATTAAAGGCCAGAGCCCCATGGCCCACCTTTAATCAAAGGTGGGGCAGGAGCGCTGAGAAGGCCACTCTGTGTGGCCCACTGTCCACCTTCAGCTTCACCCAGTTCATCTGGTTTCACTGGAACATCATTCAAGCTATCCCCAATAGCCCAGGAGGACTCAGAGGGAGGGGCTGCACCTGTCACTGTTTTTGTTTGTGCTCATTGCATATTTATTCACGTTCATGATAAAATAAGTGGTTCCCTGCATTGGCAAACAAAGCATCCAGACTATCAGTGACTTTTTCACTGCCAGCGCCATCACTGTGAACTCTAAGGGTGGCTGTAGAGCAGCCTTCAGGCTATTGAACGAGTTTTCCTGACCATCCTGTGGTTCTTCTGTGTCTTTCTTTGCTGGAGCTTGCCTCTCTCCTTGGTGTTGGGTTTTAGCAGCACTGCCCATTCCCCAAATTATCATCTGCTCTCTGGTGACTGAGTAATCACCGCATTAACACAAGACATTTATTTATTTCTAAATTCAGCAAGTGCCTAACACATAGTAGGTGTTCAATTCATCATGTTTGCTCTTTTATTCAGTCATGGAGCCTAAGGAAAGGGCCCAGGCCAGGCACAGTGGCTCATGCCTGTCATTGCAGCACTTTGGGAGGCCAAGGCAGGAGGGTTGCTTGAGACCAGGAGTTCGAGATCAGCCTGGGCAACATAGTGAGATATCATCTCCACAAAAAGATTTTTAAAATTAGCTGAGTGTGGTGGAACAGGTTTGTGGTCCTAGCTATTTGAAAGGCTGAGGCAGAAGGATTGCATGAGCCCAGAAGTTCAAGGTTACGGTGAGCTATAGTTGCACCACTGCACTCCAACCTGGGCAACAGAGTAAGATCTTGTCTCAAAAAATAAATACATTGGCTGGGTGTGGTGGCTCACGCCTGTAATCCTAGTACTTTGGGAGGCCGAGGCAGGCGGATCACTTGAGGTCAGGAGTTAGACACCAGCCTGGCCAACATGGTGAAACCCTGTCTCTACTAAAAATAGAAAAATTAACTGGGCGTGGTGGTGCATACCTGTAATCCCAGCTACTTGGGAGGCTAAGGCAGGAGAATTGCTTGAACGTGGGAGGCGGAGGTTGCAGTGAGCTGAGATTGCGCCACTGCACCCCAGCCTGGGCGACAGAGCGAGACTCCATCTCAAAAAATAAACAAATGAATAAATTTTTAAAAGGAAGGGGCCTAAAGAACACTCTGTCTCATTTTTCCTGTTGACTCCAAGTGTAACAGCCATCAGATCAGTCTTCCTAAGGAGCCCTCTGGTTGTGTCATTCCCTTGCTCAAACACCTTCAGTGGCTCCCTATGACCTACATGATAAAGTTAAAATGGCCCATCATTCAAGACCCTCACAATCTGACATCAGCCAGCCTTTCCAGCCTCTCCCCTTCCTACCCATGAGTTCCAGCAACACAGGGCCACGAAGCCTTGTTGAGCTGTCAGCAGTGAATTCACCCTTCAATGCCAGATGCTCCCTGACTCCCTCCTTAGTTCTCCCATAGTCCTGTGATTCTGATCCTCATCACAGTCAAACTTAGATTATTGTAGGATTTTGTCCCACCACACCATAGCCTGGGAAGCTCTTGGAATTAGGGGTGTCATTTTACGTCTTGTAATCTCAATCCCCTGTAGTCCAGGAGGAGCTTGGTAAATAGCTACGCATCAAGCAGGCTCTCAAATCATTAGCACCGCCTCGCAAACTAGACAGTCCTGCAGAGTCATATTTGCTTCATCGCAAAGGCAGAGCTCTTTATAATGTGTCTAAATTATGTCTAATGTATGTGTGCTTAAAAAAAAGTCACTCTGCTTCCTGGGAGCCACATTACCTGGACCTGATCCCACCTCTGGTCTCTTGTGTCTGATCTCTTGGTCTACCTCAGACTGTTATGTTTCTGGAACTCCTTACTTGGGCATATCACCCCCTTTCTCTGACCTTTAATTTCCTCTAATGTCAAGCAGACATGATGGGCAGGGCTGATGAAGATAACACATACACAGCAGGTAACATTGTGCTAAGTCCTCTGCCTTCTTCCTGGGTGCCCTGCCCCATCTCCATCAAGCTCAACTGCTTCACTGATGGCAGAGAGACGCTGCTGGGGAGGGCAGAAGGGTGGGGCCCTATCATTCTTGGGGATCCAGAAGCATAAAACCAGCCTCCATCCCATCAGGCGCCTCTGGGCCGGGGCGGGAAGGGAGCCAGGCTCCCCTGAGGCTGATGAAATGCGTCTGTTGTGGGCCTGTTGGGAAATCCTGAAACTGGGAGGAAGGAACGGCCCTGCGGGGTCGGAGGCTACTTGAGCAAGTCCCAGCAGTTGCTCCATTCGCCACACGGGGTGATGATGCCCAGGGTGGGGTATTGCACCAGGTTCTTAGAAAGCTGCCTCTGTACACCCATGTCTACTCAGGGCTTTGTTTAATCACTGTCTTTTCCACTTCCAGATTTCTGAGGGCAAATAGGGAGAGGGTGATATGGTGAAATTATCATTATTAGCCAACTTTCCCTGAATGCTTACTGTGTGCCACGCACTGTGCTACGTATGCATCTTACACCTGTGATCTCACACAATCCACACAGCAACCCCTGGGGCAGGGACTAAGTTTCCCCACACTTGCCGATGAAGAAACTGAGGCCCAGACAGGTTAAACATTTTGCCCACAGCCACACAGCTTATAAATGGTAAAGCCATGATTGGAACCCCCACTGTGTGATTTGAGGACTCTGAACTCCACCTCAGAACTGCTTCCCACGAGTGGGAGGAAACTGGGCTTTGAAATCAGGCTGCTCTGGAGTGAATCTCAGCGATGCTATGGACCCACCGCTGTCCTCAGCAGGCCCTTTCTCCTCTCTGGGCCTCAGTTTCCCCATCTGTAGAAGAAGTGGTTTAGAATCGGTCACTGGTTCTCAAATTCTGTTCTTTTTTAAAAACTAGAATGTAGGCCAGGTGCAGTGGCTCATGCCTGTAATCTCAGCACTTTGGGAGGCTGAGGTGGGTGGATCACTTGAGGCCAGGAGTTCAAGACCAGCTTAGGCAACATAGTGAGACCCTCATCTCCACAAAATAGAAAAAAATTAGCCGGCGTGGTGGCGCATGCCTGTAGTCCCAGCTATTCAGGAGGCTGAAGTGGGAGGATTACTTCAGCCTGGGAAGTCAAGGGTGCAATGAGACGTGATTGTGCCACTGCACTCTAGCCTAGGAGACAGAGCGAGACCCTGTATCAAATACATAACTAAAAACTAGAATGCTTCAAGCAAAGAGTGACTGCAGACGGGCATGAGGGAACTTTGTAGGGTGTGGGAAATGTTCTGAAACTGAATTGTGGTGATGGTTGCACAGCTCCATATATTTTCTAAAAAAATCCTTGAGTTGTACACTTACAATGGGTGAATTTTATGGTATGTAAATTATACCTCAATAAAGCTGTAAAAAAAAAAAAGTAGAATGTTTTATGAAACATAAATATTCAACCCTCAGGACCCACCAGCAGGATTGTTTGAAAACCAGCAGGCCATGTGGGTTCTGGGCAGCCTTCAGACTCTGACCCTCTGGGATTCTCAGTTTATTTTTAGCACCAACTTGGTGCAAATTGCTAAGGATCTCATGTGGGCAGGGATTCTGTCGTCTACACTGTCAGCCCAGTTCCAGCAGAGCCTCTGGTTCATAATGGGTGCACACTGAGCATTTGGTGAATGAGTGAATGAAGGGCTGAAGGAAGAACTGCCACGTTTTTTATAAGGGTAGACTTGGGCTTCTTGGAGCAGGGACTGTGGTTCATTTCGGCACTCCCAACTTCCAGCACCTAACCGGCATAGAGTAGGTTATTTGGTAACGGTTTGTTGATCAATGAATGAGAAAATGAATAAATGGCTCAGTCCCTGCTCTTGATACAAGTTGAAAAGGAAGCTATCTATGCATTTATGTATGTACACTGTGTATGATTTAGGATGCTCCGGTTGCAAGCAACAGACACCAACTGTAACTGCAAGGCAAACAATTTATTCAGAAGGTACGAAGGAAGGAGGTCGCCAGTCATACTGTGGTAAGGGGGAGTCAAAAGCAGCTCCCAGGATGGGAGCTGCAGACCCAGCTCATTTCTTTAGGAAACCTCTGTGGGATGATGTGGCTCTAACTGTGTTGAGTCCTTGTGTTATTCCCTTCAAGATTCAGGTTCCAGGAGAAGGGCTTCTGATTGGCTTGGCTTGGGTCAGATGCCCTCCCTTGGCCAAAAATCATTGGGCGCTCCTATTAACAGTCTTAGAAAGACTGTATCTCATGAAGGGAGTGTTGCAGGGGGTCTCAAAACCAAAACTGGGCTCTGATTTTAGAACAAGGGAAGATAAATGCTGGGCAAATCAACTACCCGCTGGAAAGTTCCATACCAGTGAAAGATGTAAATGAGAGTTAAAAGAAATAAAAAGAGATGCCACAAAGCCAGGTAAGGTCAGAGCCAGGAGTGCGGGGCCAGCCCTGAGTACAACACACAGGTGGGGGCAGGGGGCAGAGAAGGAAGTGAGCAGTGGGCTTGGAAGCCACAGAGAACGGGAGTGACAAAGTTTCTTCTTTTTTTCTTGCTCCTTTTAAAACTCTCAGCCAAGCTACTGACTAATACTGATAGCCATCTCTTAACGCCAGGGCGATTTCCTTTTTTTTTTTTTTTTTTTTTTTGAGACGGAGTCTCGCTCTGTCGCCCAGGCTGGAGTGCAGTGGCGCGCTCTCGGCTCACTGCAAGCTCCGCCTCCCAGGTTCATGCCATTCTCCTGCCTCAGCCTCTCCGAGTAGCTGAGACTACAGGCGCCCGCCACTACGCCCGGCTAATTTTTTTTTTGTATTTTTTGTAGAGACGGGGTTTCACCGTGGTCTCGATCTCCTGACCTCGTGATCCGCCCGCCTCGGCCTCCCAAAGTGCTGGGATTACAAGCGTGAGCCACCGCGCCCGGCTACCAGGGCGATTTCCTTTTTGTTTTGGAAACTTCAGGAGCCCAGTAGCTTTGATTAAATGGTCCCCAAAAAGGACTGTTCTGGGTGAGGTATGTGGATGGCTCTACAGACCTAATGGCATGTAATGGCATTTGTCTTGTAGCATTTGCCTGTACATACCAGCCTCAGTCCTTATTTAAGAGAAAATGAGAAGGCCAGGAGAGGTGGCTCACGCCTGTAATCCTAGCACTGTAGGACGGTGAGGTGGGCGGATCATCTGAGGTCAGGAGTTTGAGACCAGCCTGGCCAACAGGGTGAAACCCCATCTCTACTAAAAATACAAAAATTAGCTGGGCATGGTGGCCCGCATCTGTAGTCCCAGCTACTTGGGAGGCTGAGGTGGGAGAATTGCTTGAACCCAGGAGGCAGGGGTTACAGTGAGCTGAGATCGCACCATTGCATTCCAACCTGGGTGAATGGAGAAAGAATGAATACTCCCCAAGCACCTTCTGTGGCATGTGCTGTGTGTCTGTATTCTGATCAGATCATCACAGCTGGTCTATGAGGTGAGTATTTTGAGCCCATTTGGCAGTTGAAGCAACTGAGACTGCCCAAGAGACTTGCCCAGTGATAAATGGCAAAGTCAGAACCCAGGACCAGCTGGCTCCAAACACCCTGTCTTCCTGTTACCTCCGGCCTGGGTGTTTCAGCTTAGACAAGTCATGTAACCTCTGGATTTCTCCATCTGCAAGTCAAGGGGCTGAAAGGGGCCTCTCCTGACCTTCCTGAATAGAAGCTTCCAAGATGCTGGTGTGGCATGGGGCCCACGATGAGTCCTTCCCAGCTGGAGAGGACTGATTTAAGTGGCTTCAACAGGAGGAGAGCCAGCAGCCCAGCACAGGCTGGAGGCAAGGCCTGAGCAGGGAGTCACCCCTCCTCTCCCTGCCACCACCAGGGCTGGGGACAACCTGTGTCTGGCCTCCTGAGGTCCCTGCTCCCGACCCCCAGGGGTGTCCTGCACACCAGGGCATAGCAAACTCCACAGATTAGGAGTACGTGCTCAGACACACACAGACTTTGCAAACAATGCAGGGAAATAAAGTTCTCACAGGAAACATTATCATATTGACTCACGACAGACCCATCCATAAAACAAACCCCCGGTACCTGGGGCCGGCTCAGAGAGCAGCCGCCAGGGAGATAGCAGTACCAGCACGGCCCCTCTCTCCTGGGCCTGGGAGGAAGTGGGTGCCGCCAGGGGGAGGGGCAACTTCCCTTGGCTGCTCTGATGCTGGCCTAGGATCTGAATTATTTGTCAAAAAGAGAAAAAAATGATTTTTTTAAAAGAAAAGTCCCAGAGCATTGTGGTCTCTTTGCCTTGTCACAATAGTTCTGTTGCAAAAACCTCTCTTAATGCCATAGTGTTTTGCAAGTCATTTGCCATGTCAATGAGGAAAATATTGCCATCTCCAGAGGCCTGTGTCTTCATCAGTTCTTACTTAGCAAAGCAGGCTCAACTGCTGCCAGTGGACAAAGATATTTTGATCCAAGTCTGTTTTCGGATTTGGGAGGCAAACTGGTGCATCTGCAAGGCATCAGATAAGCCTTTTACGGCATGTAATCTTACTTGGAGCCTCAGTTTCCTCACTTGCAAAATGGGAGTAGTCATAAGAACTGATATAAGAAAATGTATGTATAGCATGTGTCACAGTGTTCATTTTTCTGACCCTTTGTGAGAAGCAACCTAGAATGATGATTTGAGAATCCACAAATCCACTGTTTCTTTTTTTTTTTTTTTTTTTTTTTTTGAGACAGAGTCTCGCTCTGTCGCCCAGGCTGGAGTGCAGTGGCGTGATCTCGGCTCACTGCGAGCTCTGCCTCCCGGGTTCACGCCATTCTCCTGCCTCAGCCTCCCAAGTTGCTGGGACTACAGGCGCCCTCCACCACGCCCGGCTATTTTTTTGTATTTCTTAATAGAGGCAGGGATTCACCGTATTAGCCAGGATGGTCTCGATCTCCTGACCCTGTGATCTGTGTGATCTGCCTGCCTTGGCCTCCCAAAGTGCTGGGATTACAGGCATAAGCCACCATGCCCGGCCAGATCCACCGTTTCTTAATCCTGAGAGCTTGGGCAAGCCTGGGCACCTCTCTGTACCTCGATTTCCTCCTCTGAAAAAGCAAGGGGTCTAACCAGCTCTAGGCTGCCCGCCATCCAAAGCATTTTGTGGCTATAAGGGGAACTGGGTTGTCAACCAGGCTTAGGACACTGAGTTGTGAGAGATTTGTGAACCAAGGAGGTGGGGCCTGGATTACTGGGGCCACTGCAATCTCAGCTGGGCACTGGCCATTTTCCCATCCTGGAATCAGTGATATGTGGTATCCTGGAATCTACCCTGAAAGGGGAGTAAGGTCAATGTCCACTTTCTGCTTGCTGGGGATTGAGCTGAGTGGCACTGGGAAGAGGTCATCAGTGGTGCAACAGGTGGATTCTAGCTTCCTTTGGAAGTGCTGCCAGCCAACTTCCAATCCCAGGTCCCTGGCACAGTGCTGGCACATCACAGGTCCATGGGCCATGCCTGGCACTGACTAAGGGCCTCACATAATTGTACCCAGCTTTCCTGTCTCTATCCATTCTGCTTGTGGTGGCCAAGATATTTTCTCAAGAACGTACTCTGATCAGGTTACTCCCCTGCTCCAAACGCTTCAATGGGTTGGGCCCAAACTCCTTAGCTTGGCCCTTAAGGTTCCTTGGGGTTTGGCCTCTACTGAGTTCACCAAGTTTCCTCCCGCTATTTCTCTCTTCCACACCATGCTCCAAATCTTTCAAGGACCCACATCTTCCTGTACCTGCCATGGTTTTACATTTTGGTGCCTCACACATGCTCTTCTGACTTGTAGATTGTTCCTTCTGTTATCTTCCAATGAACTTCTATTCATCCTTCAAGGCTCAACTCCAATGTCCCATTTTCTATAAAGACAACCCTAAACCATCCTCCAAAGAGTTGCTTTCTCCTATGGGCTTCATAGTGCCCTGTCTACCTCTCTGTCATAACAGCTAACTTTTTGTATTTGTAGTAGAGATAGAGTTTTATCATGTTGCCCAGGCTGGTCTCAAATTCCTGGGTTCAAGTGATCCACCTGCCTTGGCATCCCAAAATGTTGGGATTACAGGCATAAGCCACTGGGCCCCGCCTGTTTACTTCTTTCTATATCTGTCTCCTGCTCTGGACCACAAGCTTGATAGGCTAGGAATTGTGCCTGCTTTCTCAGAAGTCCCCACTGCTCAGCCCGGGGCATCTCAGCTTCCTGGCCTGGAGAAAGGGCAGGAGGGTGTGTCTGTGCACCAAGCACTGGCTGACCTCCTCTGACTTGTCTTTACCTGCAGGATGGGCAATAACAAAGTCTCTTCCGTTTTTTCTTTAAAATCTTCATTAGTACCAAACATTCTTTGGCAGCCACAATCTCCTTCAAAACCCAGACAAGGCATGCGGTGCTGGGGAAATTGCTGCAGGCAGGGAGTCCATGTCTTGGTGTCTCTCCTACATCTGTAGAGCTCCCTTGGCCGCTGCCTGCTTATCTGTAAAGTGGGAAAGTAACTAACCTTCCAAGATTAAACCAGATCATGCCTGTCAAAGAGCCATAGAAACTGGAAGACACTGGCCACTGTGATTTCTCTGTCTCTGGTGTTTGCCTTCAGTCCATTTCTGAGTATTTTACTATAAGCATTTAAAACATCCTCACCACGTTCAAGAAATCGCTGTCCTCAGAATGATGCCTGTGTGAGTTTTTGCTGTTGAAGGAATCTCTGATGGTGCCCGCATTTAAAACGTCCTCACCACATTAGGAAATTACCCCCTCCAAAGTGGTGACTATGTGAGCTGTTGAAGGAATTTCTGATGGTGCCCGCATTTACAGCCAAGTGCCTTCAAGGGAGCCGACTTTGCCTTCAAGCTTCAATAACTTGTTTTTTTTCTTTTCTTTCTTTTTTTTTTTTTTGAGCCAAGGTTTTCTTCTGTCGCCCAGGCTGGACTGCAGTGGCACCATCACGGCTCACTGTGGCCTCAACCCCTCAAGGCTCAAGTGATCCTCCCACTTCATCCTCCCTAGTAGCTGGAACTACAGGCTCACGCCACCACGCCCGGCTAATTTTTGTGTTTTTTTGTAGACAGAGTTTCGCCATAGTAACTTGTTTTTCTACCAAATAGACTCTAAAAGGGACTATAGTGACTGGTGCACTAACGCCAGCTGATGCATGCCTGCATTTTTTAAAGTTTTTAATGGGTAACTGTTTAATTCTTCCCAGGGAGATATTTTCTAGGTGATAGAGATATTTCGTAAATAATATACTTTCTTAGTGTTAGAGGGAAAGCAAGGAATGAAAAGCCAAAGCACCAAAAGTAAAACTATTTTGCCCTAAGTCAGGTCTAGGGATGGGAAACAGGATTCATTTTAACTCTAAGGAGTGAACGTAGGGATCTCTGGGACATCTGTCTGTCAGGCAGAGTCGTCTGGAACACTTCCTAGAGATCTTGACCTGTCGCCATAAGTAGGGGAGGCTAATTAAAGGAAATAAAAGACTAGTAGCCAGGAGATTCCAACGAGCTGAAAAAACAAAGGCAGCCAACCTCCAAATTGCTAAGTAAGCTCCCTGCTCTGGCCCTGCCCAGCTTCCCCTTGCAGCCACCCAAAACTCTTTGCTTTGCCTTAATTTCCACTACCTACACTTACTCTTCTCTGTTTACCCTGAGGAATTAGCAGAGACGGCCCTTGAAACTGAGGCTAATTCTGCAGCTGAGGCTCCCGGACCCCAACTGTGGGTCCCTCCAGGGCTGGCACTATCTATTCCTCGTCCTGTGTCCAATGCAGGGCCCACTAGCAGGGTGTAGTGGTTCAGAGTGTGGACAGGGAAATGCAGCAAGGAAATGCAAATGAAAACTGCTAGACACCACTGTACCTCCAACAGAAAGACTAAAATGAAAAAGACTGACCATTGGCTGGGCGTGGTGGCTCATGGCTGTAATCCCAGCACTTTGGGAAGCTGAAGCAGGCAGATCACCTGAGGTCAGGAGTTCGAGACCAGCCTGGCCAACATGGCAAAACCCTGTCTCTACTAAAAATACAAAAATTAGCCAGGCATGGTGGCCCATGCCTGTAATCCCAGCTATTCGGGAGGCTGAGGCAGCAGAATTGCTTGAACCTGGGAGGTGGAGGTTGCAGTGGCCAAGATAGCACCACTGCAGTCCAGCCTGGGCCAACAGAGCAAGACTCTGTGTCAAAAAAATATAAAAATAAAAATACTGACCATAGCCAGCATTGGTGAGGAAGTGGAGCAACTAGAACTTTCATTCCCTGCTGATGGGAATGCACAATGGTACAGGCACTTGAGAAAACACTTCTGTGGTTGATTATAAAGTTAAATATGCACTTTACCATATGCCCTAGCAATTCCACTCATAGGTATTTTCAAAAGTGAAATGAGAACATACAGCCGCACAAAGACTTGCACATAAATGTTTATAGCAGCATTATTCCTGATAGCCCAAAAGTGAAAACAACCCAAATGTCCATCAACTGATGAATGGATAGACAAAATGTGGTCTATCCATACAGTGGAATAATATTCAGTCATAAAAAGGAATGAAGTATATTGATACATGCTATAACATGTATGAACCTTAAAAACATTACACTAAATGAAAGAAGCCAGACACAAAAGGCCACATGGTGTATTAGTCCATTTATATGAAACGTCGAGAAGGCATATCCATAGACAGAAACTAAATTAGGGTTGCTTAAGGCTGGAGGGAGGAGTGGGGGGATTACCAAGGGATGCAGAATTTCTTTTTTTTTTTTTTTTTTGAGACAGAGTCTCGCTCTGTCGCCCAGGCTGGAGTGCAGTGGCGCAATCTCGGCTCACTGCAAGCTCCGCCTCCCAGGTTCACGCCATTCTCCTGCCTCAGCCTCTCCGAGTAGCTGGGACTACAGGCGCCCGCCACCACGCCCGGCTAATTTTTTGTATTTTTAGTAGAGACGGGGTTTCACCGTGTTAGCCAGGATGGTCTCGATCTCCTGACCTTGTGATCCACCCGCCTCGGCCTCCCAAAGTGCTGGAATTACAAGCGTGAGCCACCGCGCCCAGGCTGGCTAATTTTTATATTTTTAGTAGAGACAGGGTTTTGCCATGTTGGCCAGGCTGGTCTCGAACTCCTGACCTCAAGTGATCCGCCCACCTCAGCCTCCCAAAGTGCTGGGATTACAGGTGTGAGCCACCACACCTGGCCCCCAATTATACACCTTAAAAAGATGAATTAGTATGTAAATTCTGTCTCAATAAAGCTGTTACTTAAATAAATGAATAAAGAAATAAATTGTGGTGATGGATGGTAATCATTATTCAGCCCAACCCCAGCAGTCTTGCAGCTGGAGAGTCCCATAATTGGCAACCTGCAGATTGAATCAGGCTGCAGGAGCTTGTTTGGCTAGTGGCGTTTGAAAACAGTTTATGATCTCCTTGCCTTCAGGCCAGGTATGCTTCTCCAGTGCTCTGTCAGGGCACACAGGATACTCATTTACACAACCTGATTGGCTGGATGTGTTCAGCCTTGTGCCAAGGCAGGGGACCCCTGGGATCCCACAGCAGAGGGGACAAGGCCCTGACCTGGCCTAAGCTTCTCTAGAAGCTCAGAAGCCACTGTACCCAGCACTGTCATGGGTGTTACATAATAAGATGACGCCACACTGGCCAATAGGGCTAACTTGTTTTTGAACTGGCAGAGTGGACTCTAGGATTGGGTTCATTGTCAGTATGAGACTAGTCTGATGTCCTATTGCATACTTTTTTGCGTAACAGCAAAAGCAGACAACATTTATGGAGTGCTCACTGTGCAAGCCCTTAGTATGTAGCATCTTATTTAACCCTGGCCCCAGCCCTAAAGGGGAGGTCCTAGTGTTACCCATTTGATGGTTGTGTACCTTGCTTCAGGCCACCCAGCTGTAGGGAGTGGAGCAGGGATTGGAACCCTAGTCCAGACCCACAGTTGGCTTCACTGGAGCCACAGAGGCAGAGACCGAGGCATCATTTGTTCCTACCACACTGTGAGAGGGCAGAGGCAGGGAGGAAACAGGGCTTGTCCACAGGTCCGACAGCCATAACCAGACTATTTCATCCCCAGACTCTCCACTCAGTTCTGTTGGTGCCACTCTGGCTCTCACATCAGAAGCACAGAGGAGCAGTGCATTTGCCCCTTGAGCAACAGGCGAGGAGGGGTGGGGAAGCACCATGGCCTTTGTATCCTGAGATTGGGAAGAGCTAGATGTAGGAAATTACCAGACAGGAAGGAGTATCTGGAGAGCAATTTAACATTGATAGGGAGGGAGGGAGGGAACAAGGAAGAAGGGAAGGAAGGAAGGGAAGAGGGAGGGAAGGAAAGAGAGAAGGAAGGAAGAAAAGAAAAAAGAAAGGAAAGGAGAGAGAGAGGGAGTAAATTCCTTGCAGCCCACTGAATATTTATAAGATGAGAGGTGTTATTTCTTGGTTGGTTGGTTGACTAGTTGGTTTTGGGGATCATCAATAATGGACAAAGCATAGGTTCAGCTGCCTATTTGAATTAATTCCTGGATTTTCTTATTTAAGAAAACTCTGGCAGCCAGGCCCTGAGCTCCTGCCTGATTCTTGGCTCCCCGACTCTCTCTCCCATTTCTTTTCCTTTTCTCTTTCTTTTTTTTTTTTTTTTTTTTGAGACAGAGTCTTGCTCTCACCCAGGCTGGAGTGCAGTGGCACTATCTCAGCTCACTGCAATCTCCACCTCCCAGGATCAAGCTATTCTCCGCCCTCAGCCTCCCAAGTAGCTAGGATTACAGGCGCCCACCACCATGCCTGGCTAATTTTTGTGGATTTCGCCATGTTGGCCAGGCTGGTCTCAAACTCCTGACCTCGGGTGATCCACCCACCTCGGCCTCCCAAAGTGCTGGGATTACAGGCCTGAGCAACCTGCCTGGCGTCTCCCTTCCATTTCATAGAAACACTCAAAATCACAATCCCAAATCTGAAATCCTTATCCATTGAAGAGATCACGAATGGGCTGGGCTCACATTTAGAAACAGATACAGGAGGCCAGGAGCGGTGGCTCACACCTGTAATCCCAGCACTTTGGGAGGCTGAGGTGGGTGGATCACGAGGTCAGGATTTTGACACCAGCCTGGCCAACACAGTGAAACCCCGTCTCTACTAAAAATACAAAAAAATTAGCTGGGCATGGTGGTGGGTGCCTGTAATCCCAGCTACTTGGGAGGCTGAGGCAGGAGAATGGCGTGAACCCGGGAGGCGGAGGTTGCAGTGAGCCGAGATGGCGTCACTGCACTCCAGCCTGGACGACAGTGCGAAACTCCATCTCAAAAAAAAAAAAAAAAAAAAGAAAAGAAAAAAGAAATAGATACGGGTCATTTTATTATAGAAGCTCATGTTAAACTTCATGTAATTAGCCCAGAAAAGAAGCTCACATCACGCCGAGTGGTGATGGCAAGAGTAGCTGGCGTTATTGAGCACCCACTCCCAGCCAGGTACTACGCACATCATCGTCAAACCTCTCAGTGTCCTTGCAGGGGTAGCCCTGCTTTCCCCGTTTTACAGATGAGCGACCCGTGGCTTAGGAAGATCACGTCACACAAAGCCCCACAAGTGCAAGCTCTCGATTTTTCTAATCCTTGAGAGTGGATGCTTTTTCTCTTTATCTATTTTGTCTTGGCTGATGGCTGGTGATAGGGCTTTCTACAATTGGACCAACTTTCCCTGCCCAGCTCTTTCACAAACATTCCAGGTGGATTTATCATCCTGAGGGCTATATGGGACATTCTCATTCATTAATCCGTAGCAGAGCCCAAAGACAAAAGCAAACAGGAGACTCCATTCATTAAAAAAAAAAAGGTGAATTAAATAGTACTCATCAAAAGAACTTGGTTAGGCCAGGCTCGGTAGCTCACGCCTGTAATCCCCACACTTTGGGAGGCCAAGGTGAGCGGATCACCTCAGGTCAGGAGTTCAAGACCAGCCTGGCCAATATGGCAAAACCCCATCTCTACTAAAAATACAAGATTCAGCCAGGCATGATGGTGTGCTCCTGTAATCCCAGCTACTAGGAAGGCTGAGGCAGGAGAAGCACATGAACCTGGGAGGTAGAGGTTGCCATGAGCCAAGATCATGCCACTGCACTTCAGCCTGGGTGACAGAGCGAGACTCCATCTCAAGGAAAAAAAAAAGAACTTGGTAGAGCTTTAAAAAATGCATTTACAAATTCCTTTCTCCTCTTTACTTCATTAGCTCAAATAACATACTCTTTTCTGATAGCAAGGCCCAGAAAGCTACCACCCGCTGCTGTTTCTGCCTCTTCTGGACATTCAACAAGTGTTCAATGATGACTCTCGGGAGAAAGTCAAGGCACAGAGATGAATAAGGCCCAGGCCCCGCCCTGCAGACCCCCAGGCCACTGGATGACATCCCTCCTGAAAGAGTAATGAATGCCAGGCCTCGTCTGATAAGAGCTATCGAAAGGCTGTCATGAAAGTGCAGAGAAGAGAGAGGGCTTTCCTGCCTAAGGGAATCAGGCGAGGCTGAAGGATGGGTAAGAATTGGACAGGAAGACACAGTGAGGAAGGGCGCTTGGAGGGCCCAGTTTCTTCCTGTCCATCGTTGTGGCTGATAGGCATTGCGTATGCCAGGACTGTGCCACCCACTCTATCCACATCACTCCTGCTGAGGCTGCTACCACCCCCACCCCCACCCCCACCTTTCAGATGAGCAACCGAAGTTCCAAGAGGCTAAGCCACTGCCCAGGGTCCTAGGGGCGTTCCAGAAGCAGGCTTTGAATCCAGCTGTCTTAGCGCCCCTGCTGTTAGGTTGATTTACTGTTTTCAAAGAACCTTCAAACACGTTATCCCATTTCATCTTCCTGTGCCTGGGGTTTCTCTATGTCTCACCAGCCTGTTGGCACAGATGAGTCACCCTGCCCGTAATAACTCGAATTTTACTCGCCCGGCCTCCCACTCCGCTCGCTCACCCCAGTCCTCCAGCCACCTGCACAGCCTCGCCCACTTCTGGCGGGAGTCCCCCGGGTGTCTGCGATCTCCTTTTCCTCGTCAATCCCACTCATTCAAGTTCACTGCCCAAGGAGGCAGTTGGAGGTCACTCCTCTTCCCTCCATTCCCTGTGTGTGTTCCTTTGAGAATTCTTTCCCAGCACCAGGGCTAGAGTAAGGTGGCTGGCGAGGAGAGGGGAGACCATGATTCTAGTACCCACTGAGTGTGGGACCTCAGCGGCCTCCATCATCATCCTTCTGGGAGCCTCGGGTTTCTTACCTGTGAAAGGAAAGGGGTCAGTTCAGTTTCATACGTGTCCCTCTGAGCGGCGGTCAAATGTGATACAGTAAACCAAGGGCCCTAAGGAAATGGGAGAATCAGCTCCCAGCACTCCGTGGGACACACACATCAGCAGTCACACCTCCAGGACCCATGTGTTGGGGGTAAGCGCCATAAGGGAACGAAACTGGTGGGAAGGGCTGTTCCTGGCTCAGGGGGCCCATATAGAGGCCGTTCCTCCAGGCCTTAACACAAGCCAGATCCCAGTCTCAGAATTTACCAGCATTATCCACAAGTCCTCCCAGGGGCCAGCTGTGGCAGGAACCAGTTGAATTCTCATGTTAGAGACAAAATAAACTGATGAGGCTCAGAGAGGCAAAGTCACTTGTCCAAGGTCACACAGCTAGTCAGTGGTGGAATCCGGTAGAACTGGGTCTGAAGGCCCCCCGCCCAACCCAGCCTCTTAACTGCTGTCTTCACAGAAGAGGGGCCAGTACATCCTGGCATTGAAAAATCAGCATAGTTCTGATGCCGTTCAGCACTACCCCTGCCTATAGGAATGATTCTCTCGATAGAATCATTCATCATTTCCTCATCTGCACGGTCAGCTAGAACAAGAATTCCTGGAGCTCAAGTAGGCTCCATGGGGATCTGCTCCCAACTCACAGAAAAGATTAAGCTGACAGCCATGACTGTTTCAACTGAGTTTTCCTTCTTTGTCGTTTTCTGAAACTTCAGAGCCTAGAGCCCCTTGTTCCTGCTGGGACTTCGTGTGTGATAGTATCTGGCTGACCAGAATTGTCGTAATCATGAATATCATCCAGCATTGTGCTGAGCACTTCACACGCCTTGCCTCATTTAACCCTCACCACGACAACATGGGACAGACGTTTGATGTTTGTCTTGCAGAGAAAAAACCAAGGCTAGAATAGGAGAAGCGTTTGTGTCTTGCCAGAGGAGACCCAGGTAGTGAGTGACCAAGCTGGCACTTGAATCAGGTCCATGTAGCCCCAAAGCCTGTGCTCTTAACCACCACCTTGGACTGAGTTTCTTATTTTCCACTTTCTCAGTAGTTCTCTACCCAGACTGCACATTTGAAATACCCGAGATGCTTTTTAAACATACTGTGGCTAGGCCCATCTGAGACCAATGAGGTCAGTCTCTCTGGGACCCAGATTGGAGACCTTGGCTCTAGGAGGTTCCTGGGGTTCCAACAAGAGCACCTGAGCCTCAGCTTGATCAAGTCTGACAAGTTTCGGAAGTAGCAGGAGAAGGGTGTGGGGCTGCAGGGAAGAGATGGCCTGTAGCTGATTCTTCTCCCCTTCACGTTCCCTTCCACTTCTTCTCCTCTTCCAGCCCACCCATTAAGTGGCCTCCAGCCTCCCTCGTGGTCTGAGACCATCTGGCATTTGGGATAAGGATTTCTATGTGGCCCCTACCCAGATGGTGTCTTGTAAGCATGGCACGTCATGGGTGCTCAGCAAACATTTGTCGAACAGATTCTTGAAAGACTCCTCCATCCGTTGCTTCAGGCAGATGAGATTGCTTGGATTGATTTTGCAGGACTTGAAAGAACATCCACAATAGGCCCCAGTGTTACCCACCCCAGCAGGTCGCATGCCCCTCAGCAGAACCCCCTGGGTGCCCTTGTGCCACACCTTTCCCAGCAATCTGTATTAACTTAAAAAAAGAAATCCTTTCTAATTTAATAGGTTGGAAACAATCTCGGTTTTGGTTTGAATTTACATTTCTTTGAATACTGGTGAGGATGAACTTTTTTTTCATACGCTTATTAGTCATTTGAATTGCTTCTTCTGTGAATTGTCTGTTCCCAATTTACTAATTTACAACGAGAAATGTAACTGCCAAAGGGACCGGATACACGTGTCCTCCAGCCAACACATCAGCTCCCTGCAGGCACACTCCACAGAAAGCCAAGTTCAAATCAGAATGGTGCTTGGTGAGCACAGAATGAGAAGGGAGGGGTCAGTTATGGGACTCCAGTGTTTAGCAGCATCAGGGCAAGCTAGACCTACCACGAGGCTCCCCCAAATCCTTGGCCTGGGTCCTCTTTTTCCTCCTCTTCCCTCTGCCTCCCTGGCTACCCAAGCTTTCTGCAGAAGGACATGTATATGCTTTCTTTAGAAACTCCACTGCATCCATTTAGGGCTCTCTCTGGCCTAAGGTCCCCTCTGGGTTGTATACTTGAACTCTCAGAGGGCAATCTTCATTCCTTTTTTAATATATATATATTTTTGAGACAGGATCTTGCTCTGTCACCGAGGCTGGAGTTCAATGGTACCATCATCATGGCTCACTGCAGCCTCGACCTTGCAGGCTCAAGCAACCCTCCCACCTCAGCCTCCCAAGTAGCTGGGACTACAGGCCTGCACCACCACGCCCAGCTAATTTTTGTATTTTTTTTTAGAGAAGAGATTTTGCTGTGTTGCCCAGGCAGGTCTTGAACTCCTGGGCTCAAGCGATCCACCCACTTCGGCCTCCCAAAGTGCCGGGATTACAGGCGTGAGCCAACGAGCCCAATGTCAATCTTCATTCCTAATCCCTTGCCTCCTTAGACTGCCTACCCATTCCTCAGGGGTTTGCAAGGGGTAACTCACACCTTTTGGGGTGTCTGCCTCCCTAGTTGTCTGGGAATTGTCCCCTTCCCTCTTCCAGAGCAACTCCAGGGGGTCTGCCAAACTCCACAATGCAGTCCATATTTGGAACATTTATATACTTGAGTATTTTTCTGGAGTGAGAATCAAGCCTCTCCCTAGACCCTCATAGGAGTCTCTGACCTCCAAAAGGCTAAGATCTGTTGCTACCAAGGACTTTGAGAAGGCAAAGTAAGATGCTAAATGGTGTAACCCCAAGAAAAAAGAGAGGAATCAGACAGAGGGGCTCTGGGGGAGGGTAGATGCATGGTCAGGGAAGGCTCCTGGAGCAGGAGATTGAGCTTGAAGGACAGGCAAGCCTTCACTCAAGGAAGGGAGGAGTAGAAAGAAGACTGTAGGCGCACAAGGCCCAGCACCTCTCCCCTGGAGTAGGCAGCAGCTTCCTCCCTGCAGCTTCTCAGCCCCCAGGCCTCCAGAGCCATCTTCCAAAACCAAATCTGGCTGAGACTTTCCCTCCTTCCACCCTTCCCTGTGGCCCTACCGCCCTTGGGATAAGACCCAAGCCCCTAAGGACAGCATCTGAGGCCCTTTCACAGCCAGGCTCCCACTTTCCTTTCCAGACTTGCTTCTCCCAGGCAGGCTGCCTGATGGTTCCTGGATATGCCGTGTGTGTCCGCACCTCTGGGCCTCTGCTTAGGTAGGTCCCTCTGCCTGGGGTGCCCTCTCTGACTTGGTCAGTTCCTCCCCATTCTCCAAGACCCAGCAAAAGTCCACTCCTCCAAGAAGTCTTCCCTCAGCCTCCTCCTCCTGGGCGTCCGTCAGTTAGCATTGGCCACACTACTTGAGAGTCCAACTTTCCAGAGCTTCCTCCCCTGCTAGACTGTGAGAGCTTTGCCATCAAATATCGCCTTGGGTTTGCTTGGGTGTCCCAACCCTCCAGTGTAGAGCTGGCATGTAGGAACTGAATGGATGAGCAGGTCACTGAGCGGACACGCTGGGGGAAGCACCACGTGGAGGGAATCAAGAGACGTGGATTCTCATTCCAGTCTTCTGGCTCCTCAGGTAAATTCCTTCTTCTCTCTAGACCTCAGTTTCCTTGTCTGCAGAAGGAGAACATTGGGACTTGACTATCCTGCAATGCTATTTATTAAGACTTAACCCATACGAGGCCCTATTCTAGAAATGTACATACTACGATGATGGTATAATGTATATACTAATAGTAATGTAGATAACTATAAGTATTTCTGGTAAAATGAAAATATAAAGACAAAGTCCTTGGAGTTACTTGCGGTCTAGTTCTGGAACCAAGGAAGGCAGGACCAAGACCTTTTAGGGGAGTGTATTCCATTACAGGAAACATCATGCTGCTCTTGGCCCCCACGAGGTCCCCTGGGGAAGGGAAATAAACATGGATGTGACAGTCAGGCAGAGCATAGCTCAGATCCCTGCTCTGTGCTCTGTAGATGTGTGACCCTTACAAGTCTCTTCACCTCTCTGAGCCTTGAAAATTGGAGATTGTGTAGCTATCTCAGAAAGTTGCTGTGAGGACTCCCTTGGATTATAGGACTCTGAATACTAGGAATCCTTTCTTTTTAGTCCCAAGGAGTATAAGCTATAAGGAAAGGGAGATTGGACAAGGGACTCCATGCTGTAAGCCTCAGTTTCCTCATCTGCCACATGTCCCCATAACAGCCCCCTCTGAGGGCTGGTGTGAGGTAAACTGAGGTCGAGGGCAGAGCAACTGCGCTGGGTACTCAGTGAATGTGAGCTTCCCTCCAGCCCAGCAGTGGGGCATAAACTCTGCTCCATCTTCTTGGGCAGAAGGTTTAGAACAAGGGATTCGGAAATGCTCTGGAGACAGTCAAGAAGGAAGCACAGAAAAGGAAGAGTCAGAGGAAGGCTCTGGAACACGTGAGGATTTGCCTTCTCCCATCAGAAAATGCTCTTAAACAAACAGCAAGCTTCCTCCATTAATAAGTCCTGTGGAATGCACATGAGATTTTTTTCCTCCTCCTTTTTGCTGATTAAGTTCCCCCAAAACCCCCTTAAGAATTTTAATAAGAAATGCAAAAATCAACAAAAGTCCAGCAAACCCTTTCCTGTTATTAAATAAAGGGAAAGTAAATATTGCAAATTGGACATATTTCATAAGAGGATGTTTTGTTTGGGTGAAAAAAAAATGAGAAAGAAAAGAAAAAGTTATTTGCTGTCTGGCAGCAAATATATGTCTTTGCTGAGTTTTGGTTTCAAATTTGATGACTGGGGCATTATTCCTAGTTTGCCTGGAATTCAGGCCTTTTGACATCTGAGGCAGATGTACCCAGGCAAGCAGGAAAGCCACGTGTGGGCCATGTTCGGCCTCTTCTTCCATCTCTTTTGTGAGGAGACCAGAGTTTTTCAGCCACCCAGGAAATTAAAATTCTGAGCTCAGAGGTGGGGATCTACGGGGGGGTCACATGCAAGACAAAAACTACTTGCAACAAAGAAGATTTTTATGTTATTTTGAGAGAGAAAGAAAGAGAGGAAACATAACACTAAAGGTTGTCTGTACCTTCTTTTTCGATAAGATATGAGATCATAAAATACATCATACATAAAATGCATCAACATAGGCAAAAAGGGCCTGTTGTGTTGGAGGACATGGGTTTAAATCCCCCTGTTGTCACTCTTAGCTGGGTTACCTTGGGTAAATTATTTAACTTCTCCGAGTCTCACTTTCCTCATCTTTAAAATGGGGAGAATAAAAATATTTACTAACAGAGGCGTGGTGAGGAATCGAAGAGTGGGAAAACAGGCCGATGAAAGTTAAACTCTAGGCTCAATGTGTACTCATATTATTTTGTGTACTATGACAAATGGAAAGGAAGGGAGGAAAGAGGAGAAGCAATGATCCTTTATCACTTGGTAGTGAGGAACAGTTTCCAAAGAACACTAAGGCTCGTGATTCACATGCTGGTCAGCACAGCTCTGGGAGGCTGGCAAAGTGAGGACTGCCTTTTTATTCCAGTTGGAGCACCTGGTGCCAGAAAGTGGGTGTGGTCTGTCAAGAACACACATTAAGAAATGGTCTATGTGCCCATGAGCTTAGAGAAAATGACAAAAAAGAAGGGGAAAAGGGTGAGAAACTAGAAGGTGTGGCCACTGCCAGCTACCCTGGGTGCTCCCACAGGAGGAGCCACATTTTCCCCAGGGCCCCTGCACCTGCTCCTCGGTCCTCCGTTTCCTCCTTGAAGTGATCCTCACCTGGCGCTCACTTGTCTCTGGCAGGGACAGCAGTCACAGGGTGGTGGGATCATTTGTGGAATGCCAGGACTGGGTTCTTACCCTGGAAATGCTGGCGAATGGGACCCTACCATGCCACATTGCCACAACAACAAATCCCAGGCCTGGGCTTTGCAGGGTCAGCACCTGTGGGCTCCTGACCTCCTTCCCCAGCCTCCTCGAGGCTCTCCCGGAGTACTGGCTACCTCCATCTTCAAACTGTGGATCTTAAATAGCAAAATTACTTTGGTTTTGTTATTTCCTAGCTTTGTACTTATTTGTTTGCTTGAAGCATCTTTTTGCACAAATATTAAAATATACAAATGAATACAACAATCATTTAACAATCACCTATAATCCCACCACCCATATTTGCTTCTAATTGTTTTTTATTCTCTTTAGGAAATAACACAATAGAGACAAAGCCGAAGTCCCTTTATCTACTACCCAAGTCCCACAGATAACTAATGAATTTGGTGTATGTCCTTCTCATTATTTTCCAATATTTTAACATACCTATCCATACATTTAGGGTTTGATATTGATTTATGTCTTAATTTACATAAATGGTATCATACGATTCACACTGGTGTACATCTTGCCTTTATCAACAAATGTTATGTTTTTGAAATCTACCTATGTTAATATACACTGTCTATAAAAGAGCTCCAGCCTGGGCAACATAGTGAGATCCTGTCTCTACAAAAATTTTTTAAATTAGCTAGGTGTGGTGGCACAGGCATGTAGTTCCAGCTACCCAGGAGGCTGAGACAGGAGGATGGCTTGAGGCCAAGAGTTTAAGGCTGCAGCGAGCTGTGATCACTCCATTGCATTCTAGCCTGGGTGACAGAGCCAGACCCTGTCCCCCCAAAAAAACAAAGAATTTGCTCACTCCTTTCAGATGCTGCATTGCTACATAGCATTCCACTGTGTGAACATTTTATACCACATTTTACATATCCACTTCTCTAGGGATGAACATTTACGTTGTCTTTTTTTTTTTTCTTTTTTCGAGACAAGGTCTTGTTCTGCCACCCCAGCTGGAGTGCAGTGGAGTGATCATGGCTCACTGCAGTCTTGAACTCCTGGCCTCAAACCATCCTCCTGCCTCAGCCTCCTGAGTATCTGGGACCACAGGCGTGCACCACCATGCCTGGCTAAAGGTTGTCTCCTTTAAAAAAAAAAAATCATAATGCTTTAATAAAAATCTTTGTATTTGTTTCTTTGGGCACAGGTGCCCAAGTTTCTCTAGGAAATTTACGCAGAAGTGGAGTTTGTTTGATTGTTCATGGGAAGAAACAGGGCAGGAGTAGGAGTATGAAATCTAGTCCACCCTCTGATGTTTTCGTTTTATTTTTTTGTTTTCTTGGGGTTTTTTTTGTTTTTTTTTTTTTGAGCTGGAGTCTCACTCTGTCGCCCAGGTTGGAGTGCAGTGGCAAGATCTCAGCTCATTGCAACCTCTGCCTCCCAGGTTCAAGCGATTCTCCTGCCTCAGCCTCCCAAGTAGCTGGGATTACAGGCACACACCACCACACCCGGGTAAGTTTTGTATTTTTAGTAGAGATGGGTTTTCGCCATTTTGGCCAAGCTGGTCTTGAACTCCTGACCTCAGGTGATCCACCCACCTCAGCCTCCCAAAGTTCTGGGATTACAGGCCTGAGCCACCGAGCCTGCCTCCTGCTCTGATGTTTACTCCCCATGTGACCTTGGGCCACTCATCTCACCTCTCTGAATCTGTTTTCCTACCTATAAAAAGGGTATGATGATCATTAACTCACCAGGTTGCTGGAGAGAATTAAGTGGGTCTGTCTTTGAAAAACACCTGGATTAGTGCAGATGGTAGGAATCCAGGTAGCTCTCATCATCAGTGCTACAGATCTTTCTGGATCTCAGGTAATCCTTAACCCTTTGCACAAGGGACTCTTGGCCCTTAGAGCCCACACAGCAAGGCAATGCCTTGGGGACTTGACCAGCCCGTCCCTTCATACACAGTGTCAACTCTATCCCACAGCCTGGTGTTAGTCTGGTAAATAATGGCATAAATGTACGCTGCAGAATCTCAGCTTCCTCATCTGTAAATGGGATAATATCAGTGACCTCAAAGAGCTGCTGAGGCTCAATCTCTCTTTCAACATGGTGAAATTAGCGGAGGCTTTCTTTCACCAGCAGGGTGAAGCTGGACTATGTCTCTGATTTGATTTTTGTTTCACAGCCCTTGCATTTTCTGTTGAGGATGCTGAGTAAAAAGTTAGAGCTGGCTGGGCGCGGTGGCTCACGCTTGTAATCCCAGCACTTTGGGAGGCCGAGGCGGGCGGATCACGAGGTCAGGAGATCGAGACCACTGTGAAACCCCGTCTCTACTAAAAATACAAAAAAAAATTAGCCAGGCGTGGTGGCGGGCGCGGTGGCGGGCGCCTGTAGTCCCAGCTACTCGGAGAGGCTGAGGCAGGAGAATGGCGTGAACCCGGGAGGCGGAGCTTGCAGTGAGCAGAGATTGCGCCACTGCACTCCAGCCTGGGCGACAGAGCCAGACTCCGACTCAAAAAAAAAAAAAAAAAAAAAAAGTTACAGCTTAGTAGGGTCCCTGTAAAGCAGTGTTCGTCAGACACTAGGTGGTTTAAATTTGCTGAAATGTCTCCATCTGGTGGACTCTCTGAAATACTACAGGGTTCAATGCTGTTTCAGAAAAACAATGGGGCGAGAGCTGGGGCTGCCCTGCCCTGCTCAGAAACGCTGGTGGCTCCCCATTGTCTGCAGGGTAAAGTCCAAAAGCCAAGCCTGGAATTTAAGCGCCTCCACAATCGGTCCCCGCCCTACCTGTCGGACCTTATCACAGCTCCAACCTCCTGCCCCAGCCAGGCCCAGCTCCTCCCTGGCTCCGGAACCATTCAGCCTTGCACGTGGGCCTGCCCTGTGCCTTAGACAGCCACCTGCCCTCCTCCTCTCCTCCTCCTAAGGCTAACCTCCCTTCCAGGGGCAGCTCATATGCCACCTCTTCCTGGAAGCCTCCCAGGCTCTTAAACCTATCCTGGTCTTCCCTGACCTCCCACCGACACTTACTGTTAGTTATTTTTTATATTTCAGTATTGAATGTTGTGTGGTTTTTGTTTGTTTTGTTTCTTTGGTTTTTTTTTTTTTTTTTGAGACAGTGTCACTCTGTCACCCAGTCTGGAGTGTAGTGGTGCGATCTCCGCTCACTGTAACCTCTGCCTCCTGGGTTCAAGTGATTCTCCTGTCTCAGCTTCCCGAATAGCTGGGATTACAGGCGCGTCACCACGCCCAACTAATTTTTATATTTTTTTTTAGTAGAGACGGGGTTTTGCCATGTTGGCCAGGCTGGTCTTGAACTCCCGACCTCAGGTGATCCACCCACCTCAGCCTCCCAGAGTTCTGGGATTACAGGCATAAGCCACATTGCCCGGCCTGTCGTGTTTTGTTAATGCACTGCCCTCCTGTATCCAGCATGACAGATTAAAAGAACATAAGCCCTGTAGATCCATATCCTCATCTGGCCTTCACTACTTCCTAGCAATGACACTATGGGCATGTGCGGTAACCTTGGCTGCAGAACAGAGGTAAGAACACCAATCTCACAACCCTGTTAATGAGAATTAAATAAGATCATGGATGCAAAAGTGGCTGGCACATAGTAAATGCCCAATAAATTGTCACTAGGGTGGCCAGATAAAATGTAAGTCACCCAGATTAACTTGAATTTCAGATAAACTTTTTTCTTAAGTATATCCCAAATATTACTTGGGGGTTCTGTGGCACATTTCACCGATAACTATTCATTGTATTAGATGTGCTAGTGATACTGGGGATATGTTGATATAGTCCATCCTCCCTACTCTTGGATTCTGTATTTACAAACTCACCTAGTTGCTAAAACTTATTTGTAACATCACAATCAATACTTCACTGTTACAGTCATCTGCAGATATGTGCATGCACAGAACACCAAAAAATTTGAGTCACTCAGTGTGCACATTCCCATCTGAAGTTGAACAAGGAGACTCTGCCTTCTTGTTTCAGCTCTCATACCATAAATAAGTATGCTTTTTTGAGCTCTAGTTTGTGCCATGTTTTTCACATTTTTGTGCTTTTTGCTGGTGATTTAACTGTTTAAAATGGCCCCAAGTGGAGTGCCGAAGTGCTGTCTCGTGTTCCCCACCCAAGAAATGTGCCTTATTGGAGAAAATAGGTGTGTTAGATAAGCCTCCTTTAGGCAGGAGTTATAGTGCTGTTGGCTGTGAGTTCAATGTTGATGAATCAAATTATATAAGGTGTCTTTAAACAGAAACACATGAAGTGAGGTTATCTATTGACCAGTTGATGAAAATGTTGTGACCAGAGACTCACAGGCACCTAACCTTGTATTTCTCCTGGAAACATGGTTCAGTATTTACTAATTCAGTGTTTGTGGCAACTTTATAGAACAGAATTACCTCAAATAATGAGAATGAACAACACAGTTGATACGTGTGTGTGTGTGTGTGTGTATATATATATATATATATATGCAGATGTATTGTAATAAAATTAAGTCCTTATCTATTAGAGATACCTACTGAAATATCATGGATGAAGTTATATCATGTCTGGGATTGTTTTAAAATACTCCAGCAAGGAGATAAAAGTGTGTATATCGAGAATGCAAAAGAAATGAGATACCAAAGGTTGAAGGTTTGTGGAAGCGATTTTTTATTTTTGAGACGGAGTTTGACTCTTGTTGCCTAGGTTGGAGGGCAATGGCGCAATCCCAACTCACCACAACCTCCACCTCCCGGGTTCAAGCGATTCTCTTGCCTCAGCCTCCAGAGTAGCTGGGATTATAGGCATGCACCACCACGTCCAGCTAATTTTGTATTTTTAGTAGAGACGGGTTTTCTCCATGTTGGTCAGGCTGGTCTCGAACTCCCAAACTCAGGTGATCCACCCGCCTCAGCCTCCCAAAGTGCTGGGATTATAGGCATGAGCCACCGTGCCCGGCCAGAAGTGATGATTTATTGGACTGTTTTCTCTACTTTTGTGTTGTATGTTTGAAAATAACCATATCAAAGGGTTTAAAATGCACTTGAGAAAGTCTTGGGGAAAATTTCTTTCTTTTTTAAAATTTCCAGATTTTTTTTTCTTTTTCTAATTTCTTTTTTTATGTTTTTGGGAGGGGAATTTGAGATCCCATTATCAGCAAACCCCAAATCCTTCCACGAGCTGGGATGGGATTTAAGAGACCTGGCTCTAGTCTCAGCCCCACCTCAGACCTGCTGGGTTATCTCTGACAACTCACAGTGCCACTGGAACTGTTTTCTTATCAGTTAAATAAGGAAGTTTAACTGGACAACCTCTGAATCCCTTTCATTGTTAAAGCCCTCTAATTCTAAAACCAGTATTTCTTAAATTGGCATGTTCTGGTCGGATATTACAGCCTCTCTTCAGCTGCCTCTCCCCTGCCCAATCCATCCTGTTACCATGTCCTGTGATTCTTGCCAATTTTCTCCCTTTCTTTTGCAACATTCTTACCACAAAGCTCTTTGATTTTGGTTTATCTAAAGCCTGAACTCCCTAGCCTAGCAGTTAAGGTCCTTGCAGCAGAGGACCCACTGAATGCTGCGACATGATCTCACTCTACCAAGAACAAGCCCACAGTGCAGTTCAAAAAGGGCCAGACAGGATGCAGTGGCTCACGCCTGTAATCCCAGCACTTTGGGAGGCCGAGGCGGGAGGATTGCTTGAGGTCAGGAGTTTGAGACCAACCTGGCCAACGTGGTGAAACCCCGCCTCTACTAAAAATATAACAATCAGCCGGGCATGGTGGCAGGCGCCGGTAATCTCAGCTACTCGGGAGGCTGAGGCAGGAGAATCACTTGAACCTGGGAGGCAGAGGTTGCAGTGAGGTAAGTGAGCTGAGATGGTGCCACTGCGCTCCAGCCTGGACGACAGAGCCAGGCTCCATCTCAAAAAATAAAAAGGGCCAGAAAAACAGGGACACCACATGCCATGCCAGACTACTGCAGAACACAGAGGCAAGTCACCCAAGCAGGTATGGGGAGGCAAGAAGTCTCCTGGAAGAGGTGATATTTGAGCTGAGACCTAAAGGCTGACCAGGAATTACTGCAGCTAACAGAGGGGAGGGAACATAGAGACAACAGCATGCATGAAGGAATGGAGGCAAGAACATTGGCAAAGGTCCAAAATTCAACATCCATCATCACATCTAGCACCATGAATCTTTCCAGCAGTATTTGCCACTCTTCCTTGCCACCCTCCTTTGCCTCCTGCCTAGTCTGTGCGGTGGAACTCCTGTGATTCATATTTGGGAAGGTATATATTGGACTCCCCACAGGCCTGCTTTAAAATAACCAGGTCAGGAGAAACTTGCACTTCCTATTGCACTCTAGTTTTGCTCATCTCCCATAATTCTGATAGCCCATTTTTCAGTAAACTCAAGCTCAGAAAGGTTGTGAGTCATTCAAGCTCACACAGCCAGTGGGGGGGAGGGGGAATGGGGATGCAGAGCAGGTGGACCTGCCGCCTATTGTCCCTTAACTGCACAGGCAGTCTGGGCACACAGAGGCTTCTGGCCAGGCGTCTGCCAGAGGAAACGTCCTTGCAAGTTCCCTGCATGCTGCAGCGTATACAGGTGCGCTGCTGTGATCCTCTTTCTACATTGAGAAAGATGAGATCAGTTTCCTCAGGGCCATTTAATAAAGTCCTGCCGGTCGCCTCAAACATCCCATCCTCCGAGGGCCGAAGACTCTAGGTCTCTCCCACCTCCCACATGACTATGTGACATTTGACGGGTAACTGCATCTCATCCGTAAAATGCGTCTTGCAGGATCGTTCTGGGTTCCGTACAATCCTGCAGAGAGCAGCAAAGAGCACACGCAGCCTCCGCCTCATACTCCGCAGTGGCAGAACTGGCGCAGAGAACACCCGCCGGGCGGTCGTGCGCAGGCGCACTACGCCAAGTCCCGACGGGAGCTCTGCGGCTGCGCACTCGGCTGGCTTTGCGGCCGCACTGCTAGACGGCAGCGGTGTCCGCCCTACGGCCGGCGTTGCCGGGGTAACGGCGAGCGCGTGGGGCCAAGAAAAGTAAGGGCCCTGGGGGAGGAACGCTCGGCCCCTGCCAAGTTTGGTGTTTTGCCGCGAAAGGAAATCTCGCTCTTCCGAAAGCTCTCCGGGCGAGAGACGAAAGGGCCCAGGTACTGTGCTGGGGTCGCACAGCCGGCCGAGACAGTGCCGGGACGGGGAGCCAGGCTTCCTAGTGCGCCCGGTCACTGACTCCTCCGCGCCTTTCTCGTGCGCCTGCAGCCCTTGGTTCTTGGAAACGCCGACACCTTGTTCAGGGCTAGTGGGGCTGGGGCGCAAGGTGCAGCTGACAATGCCCGAGAGGAGCCACAGCCTCTGGTGGAGTTCGGTCGAGTGTGGGGGTAGTCAGGGAAAGAAGCAAAGGGGTAAGATAGGGAGTGAGGAATTCCTGGGGCCCGTAACGCTATTTGGGTGCGCATTTGTTTATTTGTATTTGTATTTGCAGCTGTCGTCTGGTGAGCGCTTTCCACGTGGTAGGCCCCGAACCAAACGCCTTCTGCAAAATTATGCATTTAATTCTCACAACAACTTTCAAAGGCTTGTCATCTGTTTGTATGGCTTATTCTCAGGTTCTAACTTGAAAGCTCCCCAGAGGCAGGATTGTTTACCTTGTCCCTTTCATCCTTGCCTCCCTAAGCCCAGGAGGTGCGCAGATGGAGCTTGAAGCGTGTTTTGGTTGGGAGAAGGTGAGATTTGCTGGATAGGAGGTTTTTTAACCAGGTTTGTTTGGCACCTAGTCCAGGAAGGTTGGAAAATTAAATGGAGCCACCTCCCCCTTTTTTGTTTGTTTTTCTAATAGATATTTACCAGCACCTAAGAGGTGTTAGCTTGTGTGCTCGAGGGAAGAATAAGAAACAGACCCTGCTTTTAATAGAAAGTAAGAATATGCAGCTCTGGAGTCAGGTGTGCGCAGGTTGGGGAAAGAAGTAAAGATTTCTCAGGGGTGCGCCCGGCCCCTCCGAGTCACTTTCCCCATCTGTACAATGGAAATAAAAATAGTCTTTACCTCCGGGGGCTATTGGGATTAAGTGAATTTGAATAGACCATGCTGTTACCAGTGGTTAGCTATATGTTAAAATCACCTGGGTCCACCCAGGAAATTCTGATGTAATTGGTTGCAGGTGAGGCCTGGGCATGAGGCGTGAAGGGTAGCTAAGCTTGAGGGCCACTGTGTGACGTACCACTCCCAGGTTTAATTTTCTTAATCTGCATTTTTCAATCATCATTCTCAACTTAAGAACCTGCAGTGACTCCAATTCCAAACCAGCCTTTGCATGCCAAACCTCTTGACAACTGACCCAGTCTTTCCTATATGTTTTTGTGCACCTCAGGCACGGCTCTTCTTTCTTATCTGTGGAATGAGGATAGTACAGTCAGCTCTCCCTATCAGGTTCCGAATCTGTGGATTCAACCAATATTGCATCAAAAATATTCGGAAAAAGAAATTAAATGTATATATAAAATAATTATTTAGCATTTACATTGTATTAGGTATTATAAGTAATCTAAGTAATCTAGAGATGACTTAAAGTAGATGGGAGGATGGGCATAAGTTACATGCAAATACTACGTTTTATTTAAGGGACTTGAGCTGCGGATTTTGGTAGGGGGTGAGTCCTGGAACCAGTCCTTCTGTGAATACCAAGGGATGACTATAGTACCCACATGTGCAGCACATGGCAGTTAGTGCCTCTGGCATCTGGTACCTACCTATGACAGTTTCCTCTTCTTATTTTACTCACATCCCACCTCTTACAGCATGCTGTTCTCCTGCCGCGGCACTAAAGAACCTTCTTGAATGTCCGTTGCAGTTATGGGGAATGGTAAATGCAGTCTTTTCTCCTCTGCTTTGCCTTTTGAGTTCAGCACAAGAGGACTCTTCCATGAAACTAGAGATCATCTGATTTGCCCTCTTGAATTTTTCCAAACCCTTGGGAAGTGAGCTCTGCCTTCCCAGGGAGTTTGTTTCGATCTTTTCTAGAAGCTTCACGCTGGTGTCTGTGAAGCCATTCTTGCAGAGCATGGCCTGGGGAATGTCTTTACTTCTGAATTTTTAAAAATAGCTTTATTGAGATACCATATAATTCTGTAAAATTCACCCTTCTGAAATGTACAAGTCAGTGGTCTTAGTATTCGCGGAGTTATGTAACCTTACCATCACTACAATCTAATTTTAAAACATTTTCGTCACCCTCCAAAATAAACCTCCTGTCTATTAGCAGTCACCCCCCCATTTCCCACTTTTCCCTGTCTCTGGCAACTGGTAATCTGTCTCTATGGATTTGTCTATTCCGGACACTTTATATTGTCTCATGGTCTTTTGTGTCTGGCTTCTTTTAGCATAATGCTTTCAGGTGTTGAAGAATGTATCAGCACTTCATTCCTTTTCTGTGGCTAAATATCTGATTATATGGATAGACCACATTTTGTTGATCTGGTCAACTATTGATGGTCATTTGGATGGTTTCCACTTTGATGCTATTATGAATAATACTGTTGTGAACATTCACATACAAATTTTTCCATGAACATATGTTTTCATTTCTCTTAGGTCTATACCTAGGGGTGGAGTTGCTGGATCATGTCGTAACTATGTGTTTGACATTTTGAGGAACCGCCAGACTTCTCCAGTCCTGTTCAATTTGAAGATGAAACTGAGCTTAGAGAAAGTGGGTTGTGCAAGGTCACACAATAATGATGGCGGCTTTGCATGTCTGGAAGGCCTACTGCGAGCCAAATTCCTGAGGGTTGTGCAGCCACATGAGCAAGAGTAATACAAGAACTTGGATTATGAGGGGTGTTTTGTCGCAGGGACCCTTCCAACCCACACACCTGGGTTGGAGTACAGAGTTCTTTCGATCAAGTGTCACAGCTAAATCTTGCCTTTTTTAGATGTGACAGCAGTCTGAGAGGGAAAAACGCTGAACAAATGAGGCAAACTAAAATACAACTCTGTTGAGAGAATTTATCAGAACTTCTTGAAGGTGGCCATTAAATCTTTTTTCATTTTTTAAAATTCCAAATATAATGTATATAAGTCAGCTGCTGAGCAGAGGTTATTATAAAAGTGAAAAATCCCATAAAAGTCCAAACCATTCCTGGAAGTCTTTCAAAAAGTGCCTTACTGGAGACCAACATCCTGCCCCCAAAAAGCCTTGTTTATTTTCAGTTTTAGAGTAAATGATTGTCTCTCCAGTTGAGTACTAAATGTGATAATTGGCTTGGGCTGAGGGATAAGTCAGCAAGCAAGGTGAAGCCTAGTCAAAATATGCTCTTAAAATCTCTTAGGTTTCCTGTGAACATGCAGTAGACATGGTTTTGTTATAAACACTATACAGCAAGATGCATGCGTAAATATAAAATGTACAAAGTAATGCTCAGTACGTAATTCCTTCAAGGAACCTTATTTAGAAATTAATCTAGCATGTTGCTACTTAGAACAATGGCAATTCTAGGAAGGTTCCAACTTCCCGATTCTTCTTGTTTTTCATGGTTATCTTTGTAATTGATGTATCATTTCCTCTAACTCTTCTTTAGTCTTGTGTTTTTCTATGTCCTCATATAATTCCTCAGCTTCTTCCTTGAGAAATTGGATAAAGATATCATCACACATTGGATAAGCCTTTTCATTTCTTAATGGTCATGGCACTCTTAAAGCCACTCACCTTCCACTCCCTCAGCTTTGGCCACCTTCTTGACTATTTCAGGCTTGATGGCATCCCTTGCCAATGGGATGCAAGTACTGAGTGCAGGAGCCACCAAAGTAATTAGTCTTATTTTTTCCCTTGTGAGGATTTGGAGTCATGTAGGTTAAACGTGTGTATGATTTGGCTGCACTGTATCTTCAAGCACCAGCTAAGCTCTCAGTTGAAATCAAGTCTAGACCTAGTACTGAGGGAGCAGCAGATTCAAGTTTCCCATCTCATTCCAGGACAGCTGCTCCTTGAGTGGAATGTCTTGCACCATTTACATTGTTTTCCCATGTATATGGTTATGTTTTCCTAGGTTAAGTGCATCTACTGTATCTCTGTGTCTGCGTCACACAATATGTTCACATTTACTTCCCTCCTTCAGACATTAGTGGATCACAGCCTGTTCTGTTAGCTCTAACCTGCTTTCTATGCTTCCAGGTATGTTATATACTTGTTTTGTCTCCCTGGATCCAATGTTTGGCCCCAGAGGGATACTGGCTTTGGCTTCCTCTTCTCCCTCGTGGTGCTGGGTGCACAGTGGGTAATTCCATTATTGCTCAGTAACCCTTCACCATCTGATTTTGAGAAATAGTCATCAGACAAAAGTAGACAGACCCTGCCTGTGCTTTCAGGGGAACCTAGAGAGAGGGCATGGGCTTGGGAGTTCAGCAGACCTGGGTCATCCGATGTCACCACACTCGGGGTCCTCTACAAATCTCTCTAACCTGGAATCTGTCTCCTATTTGTAAAATGGTGTTGCTACTGCTCACCCTGTAATACTAATTATAGCTGATACATGCATGGTACTCACTATGTGCCAGGTACTGTTCTAAGCACTTTATGGATCTTAACTATAAGATGGAGTCTGTTCTTATCTTGATTTTGCAGGTGAGGAAACTAAATCACAGAGAGAGTCAGTAACTTTTGCCCAAAATCACACTGCTAGGAAGTGGTAAAGTTGATTCCAGTCCTGATAGTCTGGCTTTAGAGTCCCTGCTTGAAGCCAGTAGCATTTGGTAGTATATAATCGACCCTTAAATGATAACTGCTGCTGTCATTATTTATTAATGTACTTTAAAAATTGGGGGCTGATTGACCCAGTGTTTAGTGTGTATTTTAAGATGCTCTTGGAAAATGAAGTGCTTGCAAGATTTAATTTGTTGAGGACAGGGTCTCAGTTTTGTCTTTGTCTCCCCAGCACTTATGATTATTAGGAATTCCTAGTAGTAAATGTCTGTTGGGTGAGTGAAATGGAAGCACTCCTGGTAGACAGAAATCCTGTTGTGCTTGCTCTCAGGAGACCTAACATTGCAGCTTTTGGCATGTCACTAGGTCTCAGCGTTGTCAGCTGGAGTAGAAAGATTACCACTCATTTCCTGGGGGTTATTGTGGGGATTAATTGCAGTATTCTAGGTCAATGTGATTTACATTGCTCACACAAACTGTTCTTATTACTTTTAGTTTATTGCTTTATAAATACTCGATTTCTTCCCATAGACCACTAAGTTTTTTGAGCCTAGGTACAGATGTACCCACATTTTGGATCAAGGTAGTTATTGATTGTCTGTTTCTTTCTCTTTGTTGTCTACTCTTTAAAGAATACCTCCTCTGAAAAATGGCAGAAGCAGTTTTCCATGCCCCAAAGAGGAAAAGAAGAGTGTATGAGACTTACGAGTCTCCATTGCCAATCCCTTTTGGTCAGGACCATGGTCCTCAGAAAGAATTCAAGATATTCCGTGCTGAAATGATTAACAACAATGTGATTGTGAGGAATGCAGAGGACATTGAGCAGCTCTATGGGAAAGTAAGTGCGGGCAGCTTCGGTAGGATTACTTTCAGACAACCCTGAGCAAGCAGTCCTTTCCTTCTCCCCATCCCAGCCATCCCCCCACACCAACCGTGAACAATGTGTATTTCCTTGTGGTTTGGTCCAGTTGTAGGAAAAGGACAATTTGAATTAGTGCCCAAAAGCCATACATTAGGGTAACAGAATGACAGATGGAGCACCCCTGCCCACAAACCTTTATTTCAGTGATGAAGTAGGTTCAATGGATTGACTTTTTTTTTTTTGTCTTTAGTTGTAAAAGCAATGCATATTTGTTAAAGGAACAAAAAAAGTAATTTACAGAAATATAATCGGTAAAAAAGTGAAAATTCCCCACTCACTTCCATTCCGTTCCCAGAGGTAGCCACAGCGTGGCATAATGTCCCTGCTCAGGCACGGATCAGACGGGGCGTTGGCTTGGAGCTCCTTATCTGCTTCCTCCTGGTTGGGGACCTCTTCTCAGATGAGGACAAGTTCTGGTTTTTACTGTTTTCCAGCATTGATCAAGTTGAATGAAGACTGGTAGTTCTTTAAAAAAAAAATTTCCATAGTCTGTTCATTGCTGGGCATTTTTAAAAAACAGCTTTATTGAGTTATAATTTACAACTATAAAGTTCTCCCATTGTAAGTATACAATTCAGTGATTGTCATAAATTTATAGAGTTGCACAACTCTCACCACAATCCAGTTTTAGAACATGCCCATCACCACAAAGTTCCCTTGTGCCTGTCACACTTAATCCCTGCTCCCACTCCCAGCCCAAGGCAGCCACGGATTGGCGTCTTGTCTCCATAAATGTGCCTTCTCTAGACATTTTATAGAAGAGTGGGTGGCAGTGGCCATGGTGAGGCGGGAGTCTCAGTAGGCCAAGGGCAGCTCACCAGGGAGGCCTTCATTTACAGTATGTAACATTAAGCAAGAGGCTTTATAAAGTGCTGTATGCATTATTTCTTCTTGGTTTTTGTTGTTGCTGGGTGTTTTTTTTGTTTATTTGTTTTTTGTGACAGTCTTACCCTGTCCCCCAGGCTAGGGTGCAGTGGCTCGGCTCACTACAACCTCTGCCTCCCAGGTTCAAGTGATTCTTCCACCTCAGCCTCCTGAGTAGCTGGGGCTACAGGCGCATGCCACCATGCCTGGCTAATTTTTGTTTTTTTTTGGTAGAGACAGGGTTTCACCATGTTCACCAGGCTGGTCTTAAACCCCTGACCTCAAGTGATCTGCCCACCTCGGCCTCCTAAAGTGCCGGGATTACAGGTGTGAGCCACCATGCCTGGCCTCCTTATTCTGATTGTTAATCTAGATGGAGAAAGGAGTGTTTGTTTTATTCTTTCAATTTTTTGTGTGTTTAAATATTTTATAATAAAAAGGGGAAAAATACATGTTGTTTTTGGAATCGGCAGGAATGAGAGGAATACTTCAATTCTGGAGTACAAAAGAATACAAGAGGATTTTTTTGGACCTAGTGGGCAGCATGGCTCCTGCCTTCAGGCACACTGTGTTCCCGAACCATACGTAGAGAAGAAACTCTGCCTCTGCCTGCCTTCGGCTTATCAGACCTAGACTGAAAGCATTAGTTATGGGATAAATAAGGTGTGCTAAAAACTTACTAGTACTCTTGAAGCGATTAGAAAGGTATTATGGTAAGAACATCCTTAGTCGTCATTAGATAATCAGAGGGAAAATGTAAAGACATGAAAAGTGGGGCGAACCTCTTGTTAACTGAGATGGGTACAGTCGGCCCTCCATATCATGGGTTCCACTTCCGTGGATTCACCCAACCTTGGATTGAAAATATTTGGGGAGAAAAATTGCATCTGTCCTAAACGGGGACTTTATTTTCTTATATTAAACAATATAGTATAACAACTATTTACATAGCATTTGCATTGCATTAGGTATTATAAGTAGCCTAGAGATGACTTGAAGTATATGAGAGGACCTACATAGACTATATATAAATACTGCACCACTTTATATCAGAAACTCGACCATCTGCAGATTTTGATATCCACCAGAGGTCCTGGAACCAGCCCCCTGTGGATACTGAGGGATTACTGTATATTCTACCTCAGCTAAAAAAACTGGTAACTAAGCATGAACTAACTTCATTTTCTCTCTTCCTGGAAGGGTTATTTTGGAAAAGGTATTCTTTCAAGAAGCCGTCCAAACTTCACAATTTCAGATCCTAAACTGGTTGCTAAATGGAAAGGTAAAGTTGTTGTATCATTTAGTTCTTTTGACAAGTTATCATTTTCCTTTATTTTTGATCTTATACCTCAGGTTATATAGTAAAATTCTAGAGAAGTAACATGTACACTGGCAGTTTTACTGCCAAAGTTAGCTAGAATAATTCTAATCAAAGCAAAAGGGTTATGATTGGGTACAGTGTGTTTAATTTCTAGAATTATCAAGTGTTAATTGGGCTTTTCTGTTGTTAAGTGTTTGCTTAGCAGAGTACTATGCCTGTGGCAGGTACTGGTAGTTAAGTACCTGCTCACCTGTGGTGCTATACAAAATTTTTAAAATTTTGTTTCCAGAATTAGAATTTGTAATAGCCATGACGTGTGTGTGTAGTTCTCCCTTGCTGATTCTCTTTAATTTATAAATGTTTTAGAATATTTATCTAAGGAATTCTCATGGTAGTTACTTAAGAACCAATACCAGCATGTTAAAACATAATTAGAAAGGATCTTTTAAATGTTTTATTGTAAGAAAATATACAGATTAAAACTGCACTGAGATACCATTTCAACAATCAGGCAGAAATCCAAAAGTCTGACAATATACTGCATTGGTGAGGACTTCAGAAACAGACCTTCTCTTGCATTGCTGGTGGGGTGCTTGTCGTACAGCCCTCATGGAGGTGAATTTGGCAATGTCTAGCAAAATTATATATGCATTTACTTTGTTTTCTTTTCCCCCATTCCTCTCTCTCCTCAGTCCCTGGTAACCTTTATATGTTTTCTGTCTATGAATTTACCTATTATAGATATTTCATATGTAAATACAATCATACAATATTCGCCCTTTTGTGTCTGTTGCTTTCACTTAGCATATTTTTGAGGTTTGTCCCTGCCATAGCATCTATCAGAACTTCATTCCGTTTTATAGTGGAATAATATTCCATTGTTTGGACATAGTGCCTTTAGCTCATCTGCTCATGGACACTTAAAATTGTTTCTGTATTTTGGCTTTTCTGAATAATGCTGTTGTGAACATTTGCATACACGTATCTGAGTCTATTTTTAGTTGTTTTGGATATAACCCAGGAGTGGAATTAATGGGTCATATGATAATTGTCTGTTTAACATTTTAAGAACTAGCCAAACTATTTTCCACATTGACTGCATCATTGTACATTCCCACCAGCAATGCACCAAAGGTTCCAATTTCTCCACATCCTTGCCAACACTTGTTTAAAAAAATAATAGTCGGCCAGGCGCAGTAGCTCACACCTGTAATCCCAGCACTCTGGGAGGCTGAGGCGGGCAGATCATGAGGTCAGGAGTTCGAGACTAGCCTGACCAACATGGTGAAACCCCGTCTCTACTAAAAATACAAAAATTAACCGGGTGTGGTGGTGTGCGCCTGTAATCCCAGCTACTCAGGAGGCTGAGGCAGGAGAATCACTTGAACCCGAGAGGCGGAGGTTGCAGTGAGCCAAGATTGCACCACTGCACTCCAGCCTGGGCGACAGAGCAAGACTCCGTTTCTAAATAAATAAATAATAAAAAAATAAATAAAGCAAGACTCCGTTTCTAAATAAATAAATAAATAAATAAATAAATAAATAAATAAAATAGACATCCTAATGAGTATTAAATGGTAAAAGTTTTTCATTTTAATGAAGTCCAATTTATCTATTTTTTCTACTATTGCCTGTGCTTTTGGTATCTATTTAAGAAACCATTGCCAAGTCCAAATCATACAGATTTCCCCAGTGTTTTCTTTTAAGAGGTTTATAGTTTGAACTCTTAAGTTTAGGTCTTCAGTCCATTTTGTGTTAATTTTTGTATACTGTGTAAAGTAAGGGTCCAGCTTCATTGTTTTGCCTGTGGATATCCAGTTGTCCCAGTATATGCATTTACTTTTGATCCAGCAATCTCACTTCTAGGAATTTATCTTAACAGTACACTGACAAAAATATGAAAAGAAATAGCACAAGGCTATTCATGCAACACTGTAATATCCAAAGACTGGGAACAACTTACACGTTCATCAGGAGAGGACCAGTGGAATAAACCATATTTATATAATTAATCCATATAATGAAGGACTGTGGAGCTGAGACAGGGATGGGAGATTGCTAGGATATGCTGGTAGGCGAAGACAGCACAGTGTAAAGGAAAGTACATGCTGTGCTGTGGTTTATCTAAAAAGCTGGAAATATAAAATAGATATTTTATTATATTTTTTGAGACGGAGTCTCACTCTGTCATCCAGGCTGGAGTACAGTTGTGCAATCTCCGATCTCAGCTCACTGCATCCTCCACTTTCTGGGTTCAAGCGATTCTCCTGCCTCAGCCTCCTGAGTGAGTAGCTGGGATTACAAGTGTATGCCACCATGCCCTGCTAATTTTTGTATTTTTAGTAGAGACAGGGTTTCGCCGTGTTGACCAGGCTGGTCTCAAACTCCTGACCTCAAGTGATCTGCCTGCCTTGGCCTCCCAAAGTGCTGGGATTACAGGCACGAGCCACTACGCCTGACCAATTTTTTTTAAATGGAAGGATAAACCATAGTTTTTAAAAAATTCCAGTAGGAAGGGATGAAACAAGATGAAGAGAGAGGTGAGACTTTATAGATTTGACTTTGAAACGATGTAAATGTATTACATAATTATGAAACAAGTTTGGCTGGGCATGGTGGCTCACATCTGTAATCCCATTACACTTTGCCCGCTGAGGCGGGCAGATCACCTGGGTCAGTAGTTCAAGACCAGCCTGGCCAACATGGCGAAATCCTGTCTCTACTAAAAATACAAAAATGAACTGGGCATGGTGGCAGGCACTTGTAATCCCAGCTACTTGGGAGGCTGAGGCAGGAGAATCGCTTGAACTCTGAAGGCGGAGGTTGCAGTGAGCCAAGATCGCGCCACTGCACTCCAGCCTGGGTGACATAATGCAACTCTGTCTCCAAAAAAAAAAAAAAAAACAAGTTAAATTTTTACAAGGGATTTTTTTAAACATAGAAATGAAGTAACTGAAAGCTTATATCAAGTTGGTTGTATAACCACACAGGGAGAAATTATTTTGAATAACTTTTGGATTTTTTGGAGATAGGGCCTGGAGTGCAGTGGCTCAATCTGGGCTCACAGCACCCTCCACCTCCTGGGCTTATGCCGTCCTCCCTCAGCCTCCCGAGTAGCTGGGACTACAGGCACATGCCATCACAGCTAGCTAATTTTTGTAGAGACAGGGTTTCACCATGTTACCCAGGCTGGTCTTGAACTCCTGAGCTCAGACAATCCACCCGTCTCAGCCTCTCAAAAGTGCTGGGATTACAGGAATGAGCCACTGAGCCTGGCCATTTGAGTAACTTTATAGTGATTTGATTTGTTCAACCTAATGGGATAGACTGTGTCAGTTATTTCTTGTCACAATAATGCTGCTTAGTAAACCACCCCAAAATGTATTAGTTTTAAGCAGCAACCATAGTAGTCACTAGGTGTGCAATCTTGGCTGGGTGTGCTCACTTTCCTGTGGTGTTAAAGGTGAACATCATCGCTTCTAAGACTTTAATGCATGCAGAAGAGGCTGAGTTTGGGAAAAGAGAAGTAATTAACCCAAAGGCAGAGTTAGGAAAAGACCAGGACGAAAACCCAGACCACTGGGTGACCTGATAAACATTTTGGTCCGAAAGACTCCTCCCACCTGATGCCCCTCTTATGCCTGGGGTACAACCAAAACCTAGGATTCAGAAACAGCAGGAGCCCGCCTGTCAGAACTGCACCCTCATCAGGCTGGTCTTCAAAATAACTTGAGGTCAAGCCAGTTTGAGATTCTGCACAGGGAGCTAGAGCTGGAGCCCTGAACTCCCAAATCCACATCCAAAACCAACATGCAATCAAGTTCACTTTCCCAGCCCTTTTGATATACGCATGTAAGGAGCTTTCAGTGAAGAGGGAAGAATGGAGATGAAGCGCATACCTCTAGGGCCTCAGCATTCTCATTTGGAAGTTGGAATGAGCATTCAGCCGTGGCAGAGAGGTTTCCTCGCATGCTGTTGCTGCTTAGCTGGAGCCCTGAGTTGAGAAGGATTCTGAAGTCCCCTCTAAGCCCAGCAAGACTGATGTGATTGATGGGCAGCACCTGCCAAGGGTATGGGTTCAGGGAAGGACGGCATAGAAAGCATATTTTTGCCATTGCTGACTAGACAGTATTAACTTTCTAGGGGTGTGATTTTGTGAATCTTAAAATTCTCAGTCTTTCCTAGATTTTTAGTGTTTGTTCCCCTTATGGGAAATTTGCCTGAAACTAATAGAACTTCTTTGTTCCAGATATAAAGACAAACATGCCTATCATCACATCAAAGAAGTAAGTCATAATGAACTTTGGCTTCTGTCAAAATGATGGTTTAAGTCAGATGTTTTTAGGTAGTCTTGTCCCATATAGCAGTCCAGTCCACACCTTTTTTTCCTTTTTCTTTTTGGTAGATGTATCCTTGAAAATTATGTCTGAATTTAATGTGGATAAAATCATTTTTGAAATGCCTTATGTGAGTTTATGGTTTGTTTAAATACTGTTTTGCCAGTTGAATTCTTTCCAAATTATGAATAACTATCCTGTAATAGCTATGTTATTAAGTCCTCATATTCTTGAGCCTAGATTTTGAACCAGCCTTCTGCCTGGTGGGCACAGATGGTCCTTTCCCCCTTCCTCCAGCTACACTGTAGGGTCAGAGAAAGAGGCTTTCACAGAGGCTCTTCCTTATTTAATCCTAGACATTCCCGGAATGTTTCTCCCTGACTCCCCAAACACACACATGTGGCCTGGCTGATTCCTGCATGTCCTCGATCCTGCTCATGCATGACCTCTCCTGGGTTTCTCTCCTTACCACTGTCCCCTCCTCTGTCCTGGGTACTGCTCCTCTGGCCCCCACAGTCCTCTTTGGCGTGCAGCACTCTCCTCATGTGTCATACATGGGTTCAGATTGTCGGTGCTTGGAGAGCAGAGATCAGGCCCTTCTCTCTGCAGCTCCACACTTTGTGGTCCCTTGGTGAGATTGTTGACTGTCTCCATCCATCCCAGACCTCCTTGTCCCTGTGATACAGTACAGTTCTTCCATGAAACCTTACAAAACTTCTCAGGTCCCCAGTGATTTTGTTCATCTTGCTTCTGGCATATATGCGCAAAATCCAGCAGCTCCTTTTTGGTTACATGCCTGGCAACCCCATAGCCAGTGGGGTGGCAAGGAGTGGTGGCACCAGGGAGATCTCAATGGCTGTTCTGCCTGTAACCTCAGGCTGGGGTCAGGAGTGGGATTCTGATGTGTGGGAGGGACCTGCTAAGAACCTGGCAGAGCCCCCAGCCTTGGAGGAGCTATAGTGCAGACAGGTTGCCACAACAGAAACCTAGGGATCAGAAATAGGAGCTCGCCCATCAGAACTGCATCCTGGCTAGGCTGGCCACAACATGACATAAGGTCAAGCCAGCTTGCCAGCGTAGAGGTTCTGCACGGGGAGAGGGCTACCTCCCTGAAGAGCATCTCTTTAGGAGCACTAAAGTATCCCAAGAAGTTTCATTGACCCTTGTATTCATTTCCTAGGGCTGCCATAACAAAGTACCACAGACTCAATGGCTTAAAACAACAGAAATTTATTCTCATGGTTTTGGACACCAGAATTCCAAACTCAAGGTGTCAGCAGGGCCATAGTCCCTCGGAAGGCTCTGGGGGAGCATCCTTCCTTGCCTGCCTTCACTTCTGCTGGCTCCTGGCACCCCTTGGCATTCCTTGGCTTGCAGATGCATCACTCTAATCTCTGCCTCTGTGGTCACGTGGCGTTCTCCCTTGTGTGTTTCTGTGTGTCTTTGTCCAAATTTTCCTTTTTTTTTTTTTGCATTAAAAAAATTGATACATAATAGATGTATGTGTGGGTACATGTGATATTTTGCTTCTTTTAAGGACGCCAGTCACTATGTCCTTAGATCAAATTGATTCCATCTGCAAAGACCCTGTTTCCAGATAAAGTCATATTCGCAGGTACTGGGGCACGTAATCTGGGAGGTGTATGTTGTCCTACTATTCCTTAGTCAAGGCCCCGCCATTAGAGTTGCACTGAGAAGTGAAAGTGGTAAACTATTCACTAATAAGCAGGCCTGGCATGAACTCAATCTGCATTCAGATATATCTCTCTTTGCTCCTCAACTCTCTTGATATACCTTACTGTGCTATCACCTTAGTTGATTTTTCCTTCGATTCTCCTCTAGTCTAACTGCCAGATTCTCATTTTTTAATCCCTTTGCCATACTTTGATCACTTTCATAGACTTCATGAATCCTGCATCTTTTTTGCAAGATTTAAATGTACAATTTGCTGTCAGTTTGCATTGAATTTACATTAACATAACAAAGGACAAAGTGACATAGACTCGACACATAGTGACAGTGCAGGAATGTTGCTTGAAGGGGGTATGCTTGTGGGGATTAATTTTTTATAAGAAATTTTCAGATTACAACTCATTTCCCCGTGTGAACCTAAGGATGTTTAAAGATGTTACCAGCACAGTTCTATCAGCAAGCTACATATGTACCCCAACCAAAACCAATACTTGATTTATTATTTGTTCACAACACTTGGAATCACAATCTAAATTTTGCTAAATATAAGAAAAATTGATTCATGTTCATATTTTTAGATTAATATTTCAACTTAAATACTTGTCATAATAGTTGTTTGTATTTTTTGTAGAGACAGGGTCTCGCTCTGTTGCCCAGGCTGGTCTTGGACTCCTGGGCTCAAGTGATCCTCCCACCTTAGCCTCCCAAAGCACCAGGATTACAGGTGTGAGCCACTGCACCTGGCCATAATTGTTTCTTTACTGATGCCTCTGAAATTCTGATTTCTATTTCAAGTGGTTTCACTCAAATTGGCCTTTTTCCAACAATAGTCATCCTTGGGTGAAGAGCACCTTCTGCGTAACTCTGAAGGTAAGTGTCAGGACCCTTCTGTGATGCCTTTGGGGAACTGACACAGGTAGAGGTATGACCCTGAAGGACCAGCCCTGATGGTCGTGCTGGTTGCCCACCCCGTTGTGGTCCTTTATTCAGCCAGAATTCACTATGTGTCAGGCACTGGGTAGGTGCTGGGGACCCAAGAGTGAGGAAAAGACCTAGTCCCCGTTCTTGAGGGATTTACAGTCTAGTGAGAGAGGAAGAGAAGTGAACAGTTGTGCTGTCCTGTAGTCGGTGTTGTGATAGAGATACCATCACCATTATAGCCAACAGGTGCTGACCACTCTAGCCGTGCCAATCCCAGTCTCTGAGCTTGCCTGCGTTACCTCCTTTCATCTTCTCAAGAAACCTTCGAGGGTAGGTACTAGAGATGTTTCTGTTTCGTAGATGGGGACTCAGGTGAGGCTTCAGTAGCTTGCCCAAGATTACATGGGCTCAGTGCCAAACCCTGGGAGGCATTGATATGGGTGTGCGCACCAGCACTCCCTGAGCACCTTCCAGTGCTAAGTATGGTGCCAGTGATGGGTCTGTGTGTCATCTCAGGTCCTCACATCACTCGCATGAGGTGGGTCCCGTTCTTATCCATCTTCCACAAGTGGAAGAACTGAACACAGGGAAGTGAAGCTCCTTGCTCAGGGTCAGTATGTGGAGTTAGGCACTGTGGCCCCAGAACCTATGTGCACTAACCACTCTAAACCACTCTGCTGTGCACTTCCAGTGACAAATGGGCGTTCATCGGTACAACAATAGGTAACGGTGCCTGTGCAAATAGGAGAGGTGCGTGTTCAAGGGTGCAGAAACATGAGAAGCCGTGGCATGTTCTGATGGGCACGTCCTATGTGCTTGCGATCCTGGATGGTGCTGCTTTCCCCAGTCCTGTCACTGCTTCCAGTCGTGGCTGCTGCCTCATCCTTCTGCCACGTTCCCCCTTACGCTTTCTGCTTTTTACTTCTCATTTCTCTTCCTGCAACTGCTCCAGCATCTGGGATTGATGGCAACAGGACTTGGCTTTTTAAGGTGCTGCCAGCCAGCTAGAGGACACCTTCAGCTCTGACCTATGTGTCGTTGTCTTAGTCATTTGTTTATGTGGCTCTTTTCATCATGTCTGACTTGGAGGCTTGCTTCTACATGCTCTTCGAGCCTCAGTCTCCTTTGACTTTTCATAGCGATCCTCTGAGACCCTGAAAAGGGAGCACAGGTATGGCCTGGTTCTGGTATGTGGCAGAAGAGCACAGAGGTAGAGGTGCTAAGTGGCTTAGCTCAGAGCCACACGGAAGAGCCATCTCCAGGACCTAGACCTCCAGAGGCTGCGTTCATCCCCCGCACTTCTGCCTCTGCTCTCAACAGCAAATTAAGACATTTCCATTCATTAACATCTTTTTCAATATACCATATATTGAGTCTGATTTATTTTTCAAGCCACTCCTAAAAACTCCACAATGATATAGTAGTATTGATTGAGCACTTCTTATGGGCTATGCACTTTACATGTCTTACTTAATCCTTGCTGCAACCCCAGAAGGTAGGTGCAGTTATCCCTGGTTTGTAGATAGTCACTGAGCCTTAGAGAGGTGAGGTCATGTAGCTAGTATGAGAACGTGATGGAGCAAGGATTGGAACCCACGTCTGCTCTGACTGCTCTGCTACAAAGAGCAGTGCCCTCTGTGTGCTCACTTCGTTCCAGATCTTCTGGTCAAAGGAGGAACTGTTGACCCTTTAAATCAGCGGTTCTCAGGCCGGGCGCCGTGGCTCACGCTTGTAATCCCAGCACTTTGGGAGGCCGAGGCGGGCGGATCACGAGGTCAGGAGATCGAGACCACGGTGAAACCCTGTCTCTATTAAAAATACAAAAAATTAGCCGGGCGTGGTGGCGGGCGCCTGTAGTCCCAGCTACTCGGAGAGGCTGAGGCAGGAGAATGGCGTGAACCTGGGAGGCGGAGCTTGCAGTGAGCCGAGATTGCGCCACTGCACTCCAGCCTGGGAGACAGAGCGAGACTCCATCTCAAAAAAATAAATAAATAAAAATAAATAAATCAGTGGTTCTTTCACGTGTTTTGAGTCAAGGAATTTGGCAAAAGTTTTGGGTCCCTTCCCCAGAAAGATATATTGTCACAAAAATTTGTGTTCAAATAAAGGAAATTTATAGACCCTGTGGAGCCAAGCTTTTGTTGATATGAAGCGCCAAGATTCTTTTTAGACCTCTCACATGAAAGTTCTTTTAAACATATGCATAGGCGGCCATGTTCCAGATGAGAAGACACCCTGCTGGTTGTGGCACAGCTATGTTCTTTTTGCTGGTTTTAAAAGTAATACATAACAAGATCCCTTTGAGGTGGTAGTATTCATCTCCACATTTTATAGGTGGGAAAATTGAAGCACAGAGAAGTTAAGTAATTTGCATTGCCACACAGTTACAGGTAACAGGGCTGGACACAAAATGTGCCATACCAAAGTCACGGTGCCGTACTGTCTCTCAGGTATTAGGGTACCCTTACTAGGTGTTAATCTTTGGGATACAATTCCCAGTATATAGGGAGGCATCCCTGGTGTTCATCCTCATGTGGGGTGAACAGGGTATGGACAGCTTTGGGATTCTTAGGAATCGGGGTTAAGCAACCACTAGTCTCTTTTTAGGTATAGCAAAAGCCAATGTCCTTGTTGAACTGGTGAGATATAGCAGTTTATAAACTATGACATATTCAGTCTTTTTTTTTTCTTTTGGAACATTTCACAAATTTGCGTGTCATCCTTGCGCAGGGGCCATTCTAAGTATATGTGCTGCCGAATTGAGCACTATTCAGTCTTCTTAACCAGGTAAAAGAAGGTGAAAAGTAAAGTTAATCTGCCTTCTCACAAGCCATGTGTTGTCTTGGATGCCTTTCAGACCGATCACTGAAGGTTGAGGCAAAAAGTACTTGAGTTTCACAATGTCTTTGACCTTCTGATCAGATTTCCAACATCTGGTAGTTCTCACATCACATGAACACATCCCGGCAGCCTAGGCATGAACGCTTTGCCCTATTTTGCCTATAATTTTTTGTAACTTGGGAAGTGTTTTGTAACTTGGATGTTAGCTTCAAGTTTTAGAAACTTAACAAGAATTTTATCATTAAAATCTACTCTGAAAAGTATTGTGAGGAAAAGGGCCATTTCTGTTAGAATATTTGGATGAATCTACATAAGCCAGATCATTTCTCTCCTTGTCCTGTGAAGAGGTTAGTAGGCACTGTGATGAATAGTTATTTAAATTCTCATTTTGCTTTCCAGTACTAAACAAAAGTTATTTGTATTATGAATGGCATATCTATCTGAAAACATGAGATCCAAAATTGAAAATAATACAAAACAAGCTGAGAGCGGTGGCTTACACCTGTAATCCCAGCACTTTGGGAGGCCAAGGTGGGCGGATCACTTGAGGTCAGGAGTTCGAGACCAGCCTGGCCAAAAATTTGTGTTCAAAAATATAAAAAATTAGCTGGGGGTGGTGGCGCGAGCCTGTCATCCTAGCTACTGGGGAGGCTGAGGCAGAAGAATTGCTTGAACCCAGGAGGCAGAGGTTGCAGCCGAAATCGTGCCACTGCACTCCAGCCTGGGTGACAGAGCGAGACTCCATCTCAAAAAATAATAACAATAATACAAAAAAAAATATTGATAAAGGATGGCCATTCTTTTGTTTATTTACCTAAATCACTTAATCTACCAGTTTTAAATTAGATAAATTTTCATAGTTTGTTAAACTGGGGGTTTTTCGTTTTTTGTTTTCAAATCAAATAAAATGAAACTATATTGTAAAAGCAAAGAAACAAGAAATAACATATGCTTGGCCGGGCGCGGTGGCTCATGCTTGTAATCCCAGCACTTTGGGAGGCCGAGGCGGGCGGATCACGAGGTCAGGAGATCGAGACCACGGTGAAACCCCGTCTCTACCAAAAATACAAAAAATTAGCCGGGCGTGGTGGCGGGCGCCTGTAGTCCCAGCTACTCGGAGAGGCTGAGGCAGGAGAATGGCGTGAACCCGGGATGCGGAGCTTGCAGTGAGCCGAGATCACGCCACTGCACTCCAGCCTGGGCGACAGAGCAAGACTCCGTCTCAAAAAAAAAAAAAAAAAAAAATAACATATGCTTGTTGCAGAACACTTAGAAAATACAGAGGCCGGACACAGTGGCTCACACCTGTAATACCAGCATTTTGGGAGGCCGAGGTGGGCAGATCACGAGGTCAGGAGATCGAGACCATCCTGGCCAACATAGTGAAACCCCATCTCTACTAAAAATACAAAAATTAGCCAGGTGTGGTAGTGGGTGCCTGTAGTCCCAGCTACTTGGGAGGCTGAGGCACGAGAATCACTTGAACCCAGGAGGCAGAGGTTGCAGTGAACCGAGATCGCACCACTGCCCTGCAGCCTGGCAACAGAGCAAGACGCCATCTCAAAAAAAAAAAAAAAAAAGAAAAAAAATGCAGAAAAGTGTAAAGGAGAAAAATATTTATCTATAATTGACCATTCACTAATACTGCTGTAAACATTTTGGTGTGTCACCTTCCAGTCTGTTTTTTGTGCTTTGTTGTTTTTTCAATTTTGAAATTCGAGTGCTGTTTCTAACAGTATTTCTGTCTTGCAGGTATCAGCATAGTGTTGAGTGGGCAGCAGAGCTGATGCGTAGACAGGGGCAGGATGAGAGTACAGTGTGCAGAATCCTCAAGGATTACACGAAACCGCTTGAGCATCCTCCTGTGAAAAGGAATGAAGAGGCTCTAGTGCATGACGAGCTTGACTCTGGAATGGTTTCCAACGTGGAAGGCACAGCAGGGGGAGAGAGACCTTCTGTGGTAAATGGGGACTCTGGAAAGTCAGGTGGTATGGGTGATCCCAGTGAACCATTAGGCTGCCTGCAGGAGGGCTCTGGCTGTGACCCAACAACAGATGGCTTTGAGAAAAGTGTGGGAGAGGACGCCTCACCTCTGCCCCAAGTCTGTTGCTGCAAACAAGATGCTCTCATCCTCCAGTGTGGCCCTCATCATGAAGACGGCAGCCAGCACGTCGTCCTCCTGCATGCTGGGGACAGAGGGCCTGACCATGAGTACGTGCTGGTCGAGGAAGCGGAGTGTGCCATGAGCGAGAGGGAGGATGCCCCAAATGAGGAAGTAAGTAGAAGAAAATAAATCACTTCCTCCAAAGCCATCTGTTCCTGGAGATGTTGGCTAATAGGGATGTCTTTTGCCTGCAGCTGGTAGCTGGCCTGTTGTAAGGTCCAAGGGAAGCAGCAGGCTCTGGGCCACAGCAGCTGTGAGGGCCATTTCAACTAAAACTCCAAAGTTGGTGAATAACTTTTAAAAAAGTTGTAAAATTAAGACAAGGCCAATGGTATTCTCTCCTTTATTTGGGAGAAAACAAAATGCGGTGACAATTACACCTGATCTTGAGTACAGCTAAGCGAGAAGGGCTCACGTGTGGAAGTCAGCCATCTCGAGAAAAGCCTAGGGAGGCGGGGTAAGAGCTACGTCATTAAGGGACTTGCTGTCAGAGTTACCCTAGAGCTGTCTGGAATCACTAAAAATTAGAGACAATCTAATGGCTAAATGGGATATGAGATACCCATTCAAAGAAATATCATGTAGACTTAGAATGAGGTTTATGAAGTCATACTAAGAACATAGGAGCCGGGTGTAGTGGCTCACACCTGTAATCCCAGCACTTTCGGAGGATGAGGCAGGAGGATCACTTGAGGCCAGGAGCTCAAGACCAGCCAGGGCAATATAGCAAGACCTAATTTCTGCTAAAAATAAGAATAAATTGCTGGGTGTGGTGTTACATGCTAGTAGTCCCAGCTACTCAAGAGGCTAAGGTGGGAGGATTACTTGAGCCTGGGAGATCAAGGCTGGGCAACAGTGAGACCCTGTCTCAAAAAAACAGAAACACAGACACATGCTTATTAGGTACAATTGGGTAAAAAAAAGCAACACATAAAATAAAATTCACCAACAAAATGATTACAACTGCAGGAAAAATTCACAGGGGAAAAGAAATAAACGAGAATCTTCATAGTGAAAAAATTAAAACTTCCTTTTTCACACAAGTAAGAAAAAAACACTTCTTGGCCAAGCGTGGTGCCTCACACCTGTAATCAACACTTTGGGAGGCTGAAGCGGGAGGGTTGCTTGAGGCCAGGAGTTCAAGACCAGCTTGGGCAACTCTGTCTCTACAAAAAATTAGCCAGGCATGGTGGCACACGCCTATAGTCCCAGCTACTGGGAAGGCTGAAGCAGAAGAATTGCTTGAGTCTAAGAATTTGAGGCCGCAGTGAGCTGTGGTCACACCACTACACTCCAGCCTGGGCAATAGAGCAAGAGTCTGTCTCCAAAAAATTTTGTTTTAATCATTTCTTTATAATATTAACACAATAGAATGTGAATCCTGGGAATTTATAAGAAAAATGTTCATTTTAAAATACATTCTCTATGACATGTAGTACTTCCATTTGTTCTGTATATATTGTATTTCCTTCTCTTTAGTTGGTGCAAAGAAACAGATTAATATGCAGAAGAAATCCATATAGGATCTTTGAGTATTTGCAACTCAGCCTAGAAGAGGTATGTTTTCAACATATTATCATTTCAGCCATTGGTCTCTGGGCCTGAACTACATTATATCTGAATCTACCTCACAGTGTAGTTCTGTATGTAATTCAATTATTGAATATTGTAATTCAGTATTGAAATCACTATGGGTAGCTCCCAAGTAGGCCTGCCCAAATTTCACTCCTCAGCCTTTATTTCATTAGTTCTAAGATAACGTGTTTGCAATCATTCCGCAGAAGATTCGAGAGGTTTTTCTGAGTACTCCTTTTCTCGTTAAGATTTTAGATTGTTAGGCCAGGCGCGGGGGTTCACACCTGTAATCCCAGCACTTTGGGATGCCGAGGCAGGCGGATCACCTGAGATCAGGAGTTCGAGACTGGCCAACATGGTAAAACCCTGTCTCTACCAAAAATATGAAAATTAGCCAGACAAAACCCTGTCTGTACCAAAAATATGAAAATTAGCCAGACGTGGTAGTTCATGCCTGTAATCCCAACTACTCAGGAGACTGAGGCAGGAGAATTGCTTGAACCTGGGAGTCGGAGGTTGCAGTGAGCCAAGATCGTGCCATTGCACTCCAGCCTGGGTGACAGAGTGAAACTCCGTCTCAAAAAAAAAAAAAAAAGGTTTTATATTGATGGCTCGGTGTGATGGCTCATGCCTGTAGTCCAGCCACTTGCGTGGCTGATGTGGGAGGATTTTTTGAGCCCAGGAGGTCGCGTCTGCAGTGAGCCATGATTGCGGTACTGCACTCCAGCTTGGGCGACAGAGTGAGACTCTGTCAAACAAAAAAAAGAATAAAAAGATTTCAGATTGTTAACAGATGCTGACTGGTGATGCTGAGGGTAGGGGAGTGGAAAGAAGGAAAAAATGGATTTTGGATTGGCTGAATATTTTGTTACTAATTTTCACTAGCTTTTTCAAAAATACTGTAATTCATATACCATACAATTTATCCACTTAAAGAGTACAAGTCACTATTGTTTGGTATATTCATGGAGTCTCTACTTTTCATATACTGTGCTACATGATTCAGATCATGTAGTGACTGCTAATTAAGTAAATGGATTTATTTCCTTCTGTAGGATCCCTCTACTTAATGCAGTAGCTCCATTCTTGAAAGTTAGCTTGGGCCTGGTGCCATGGCTCACGCCTGTAATCCCAGCACTCTGGGAGGCCAAGGCAGGCAGATAGCTTGAGCCCAGGAGTTTAGGGTCAGCCTAAGCAACATGGCAAAACCCTATCTCTACAAAAAATACAAAAATTAGCCAGGTGTGGCGGTGCATGCCTGTAGTCTCAACTACTTGGGTGGCTGAGGTGGGAGGGTTGCTTGAGCCTGGGAGGTCGAGGCTTTAATGAACCGAGATCACGCCACTGCACAAGCGAGATCCTGTTTCAAAAAAAAAAACAGTGCCTAAAAGCAGCCTTCCATAAACTGTATCATATTGTCCCAGTGACCTGGAGTTCCTCTAACCTGTGGTCACTTTACGCTCAGACCCTCTTTTCTTATGTTGATAGTGCACACAGAAATGTCTTTTCTGCCTTTGAAGATAGGACCCCTTCTTGGGCTCCTCTCTCCTCCTCTGATGGCTTTGATAGTTCCTGCAGTGTCCAGTGTGGTTCTTGGCATACAGATAGGTCTCAGGAAGTGATATGGAACACATCCATGTTGGTAATTTTATAGCTGAGACCACAGGAAAGTAATTGTGGGGGCCGGGCGCTGTGGCTCACACCTGTAATCCTAGCACTTTGGGAGGCCAAGGTGGGCGGATCACGAGGTCAGGAGATCGAGATCCTGGCTAACACGGTGAAACCCCATCTCTACTAAAAATACAAAAATTAGCCAGGTGTGGTGGCACACGCCTGTAATCCTAGCTACTCAGGAGGCTGAGGCAGGAGAATTGCTTGAACCCGGGAGGTGGAGGTTGCAGTGAGCCGAGATTGCACCACTGCACTCCAGCCTAGGTGACAGAGTAAGACTCCATCTCTAAAATAAAATAAAATAAATAAAATAAACAATTCAAAATTCCTTTTCTCGGTTGCACCAGCCATGTTTCAAACACTGAACAGCCATGTGTGGCCACTGGCTACTGTATTGAACAGCACATGCGTAGGCATTCCCAGCATTGTGGAGCGCTGTACTAGACAGCCCATGTATACCCGTTCTTTAGATGTTTGGCCTCTCAGAACCTCAGATTTCTTCTCTGTAAGGTGGGGGCTGTGTAACATCTTGTTCATAGGATGTTCTGGAAATTAAATAATACATGTAATTGGGTCAGGACAGTACCTGATAATACAGTAAATGCTCAATAAATGTTAGTGCCTGCTATTTTTGTCATTATTAAGTTACTTGTAAAAGCTAAGTAGCAGCTAGTTGGAACCTTCTTTTTGACAATCACAAAAATGCCCATTGGGTACATGCTATGTGCCAGGCATTGGGCTAAGTGCTACCAATACTGAAATAAGTAGAACATGACTTCGGTCTTAAGGATAGCCCAGAAATCATTACAGTTCAGTATGATAAGCATAGTGTGACATATGGATCTTGTCAGTATCGCTCTTCCTGTTTCCCTGGGCCCAATGCCTGACATCTATTAGGTGCGTAATAATTATTTGTTAATGAATGTACAAGATAGGGAATTTGCGCAGAAGCTGGTGGAGACCATCGAGCAGGGCTGAGGTGGAAAGCTTTTGTAGTCATGATAGCTGCGGATAGTAAAGGATAAATGGGGCTTGCCGCATGGACACAGGGTAGCAAAGGCTCTTCCAGATAGCTCAGTCAAAACGAATGCCAGATGGGGGAGGGTGTGTCCATGAGTCAGGGTCTGGCCTGGTCCTGGGGCAGCAGGGCACTGCAGGGGATTCCATAGGGGAGTGGCAGTGACCAGAGCTAGCATCAGTATGGAGGGTGGGCTGGAGGCCTGGCCTGGGAGGTGGCAACTGTAGGCGAAGGGTATTCGGTGTCAGATGCTGGGAGTTCAGCCGCACTGTTCCAGTTGACCAGCTGCTGTCTTTTATTGACAAATTTTTTAAAGGCTGCTGCTGCCTGCTGCCTCCTCTTGAACACTCCCTGATGAAAGGCAAGAGTAATAGGAGACAGGAGATGAGGTTACTCTGCCTTCTTAGAAGCTGCCTGGCACCTGAGAACATTTCAGAGATGTATTCCAGAAGTTTTCAGGGAGCATACCGTTAAACCTAGCTCTACTTGTCTTTCTGTTTTGGCAGATTTCTTTTGAATGAATCACCCATGTTTGGTGCACTGCATGTACCCGCTGAGTGTTTCTGTGAATGTCAGTCAGGAACGCAGGCAGAATGGGGTCTCACCCCTGCTGTGGTGATTCATGACAGCTCTCTTAAGGGACTCAGAGTGGTAATACACAGCTGACTTAGAAGTCTGCTCAGCACTGACATGGGAAGCTTTTGGTCTGCAACGTACCACAGATGTGGACATGCAGCCTTGTAGGGGTGTTTTCATGCCTTTGCCTTGACTCATTCAGAAGAGAGATTTGGAAATTTTCATAGAGTAATTGAAGAGCTATAAACTATGTTTACCTCAGTTATTTCTGAGTAGTTATTTCTGAAGAGTTCTGTCTCCATCCATCTTCTGCATCCTTCAGTGGACACACACATGCAAACACTCAAATGCTTTGCTCTTTAAATTTTTTATTTTTATATTTTTTAGAGACAGAGTTTCTCTCTGTTGCCCAGGCTGGAGTGCAGTGGCACCATCGTAGCTCACTGAAGCCTCATACTCCTGAGCCCAAGGTATCCCACCACCTCAGCCTCCTGAGTACCTAAAACTACAGGTGCATGCCACACCATGTCTGGCTAATTTTTTAATCAAATGCTTTTTAATTAGCAAGATACAGTGAAAAATAGATTGATTTGGGGGAGCGAATTTTTTTTTAAATCAAATGAAAGTTGATTTCACTGTAAATTAAAAGCAGTTGCATAATGCTGTCATAAAGTTAGGGCCGTCAACTTTTTTTTTGAGACAGGGTCTCGCTCTGTCACCTAGGCTACAGTGCAGTGGCATGATCTCAGCACACTGCAACCTCTGCCTCCCAGGTTCAAGTGATCCTCCCACCTCAGCCTCCTGGTAGCTGGAACTACAGGCACGCACCATCACACCCAACTAATTTTTGTATTTTTAGTAGAGGTGGAGTTTTGCCATGTTGGTCAGGCTACTCTCAAACTCCCGGCCTCAAGTGATCTGCCTGTCTTGGCCTCCCAAAGTGCTGGGATTACAGGCATGAGCCACTACACCCTGCCAGGCAGTCAACTTTTGAAGGTTGAGATTTAACGTTTATATTTCCTAAGTTCCAAAGTAGGTGTGTTTAATTTTACCATCCCTGTGTGTGCCATTGGGAAACTGATGGGAGGTGATTTAGTAGGGGTGGCTGCACCAGCTCACTCACTCCCAGCAAGATTCCCACCATGGCAGCACCCCAGTAGGGCCCTGCATTCCAGGTCTAATTCTTTGCCTGAGGGACTAAGAAGTTCGGATTTGTTAGAGCACAGAAAATGACTTGAGCTCTAGGAGCAGCATTCAGGCTGAGTGTGCTCACAGGAGCCTGGGGAATAAACTAGAATGTGAGTTTATTAACATCAGCAAAGGCCCCACCACCTGCCTTTCCATATTGGCATGTTCTCTTCGTGTAGAAAATTCAGATGCCGAAGGGTAATATAATTGGAAGGCTGCTTGGTGAGCACAGCGTCAGCCTGTGAGGAGTGAGCTGGATAATACAGATGCTTAAGGATGTCGGGCTCATGTGTCCTTCTCCCCAGGGAGGTATAAACTTTTTTACTTGATACTGAAGATTGTAAGATTGTTGTATGTCTTTTAATTAATTATTTTACTTAATGTGGTAGCATTTATTCTTTTTCTTGAAAAGCCACCATTGAATTGAGGTATATCAAACAAAGAGCTGCTAACATCTAGACTGGAGGCAGTGTGGTGCGTGCATTGGTCTGCCACCGAACCCTTGGGTTGGAGTCCCATCCTGTGCGCAGTGCGAAGACCTTGCCACCGTCACCAGACTCCCCATTTGCTGAGTTTCCTCACTCAGTTTATGTCACATTCTTTAACTGTGTTGATATCATTCAGCTGTGGCTCTGAGTTTGTCGATGCATGTCGATTTCTTAGTCTAACTCCAGTTTTGGAGGCTACCTTACTGGTACTTCTGTGTATTGTTCGTATATACTTATAAAGCTTTTAAAGTGCATGAGAAAATTTCTCTTATTTAGAAAATAAAGAACATAGTCCCCACACAGGAGGACTAGGTGGGAATGCTTGGAAACAAAGGGGCACACCAGGGTCGGGTGACAGCTCTCCTTGTGCCTGACAGCAGCAGTCTCAGTTGGATCTCTCTTACGCATCTTCTTGTGCCCAGCTCTTCCATTTTGTACCTCACTCGTTTTTTTTCCACATTTCTTTTTCCCTTTCTTAGTGTCCATAATATGGATCCCGAGTATCAGAATCCAGTGATTAGAGTGTCTAAGATTCTTTAGAATTTTGCAGTTATTTTTTACTGCTACGTTGTTTGACTAGTCTCCCTCCCCTGCTATAGGCCAGTGACTTTCCTTCTATCTAAACTTCTGAAAATTTTCCAGAGACTTCAACTGTGAGACAGTTTGGTTCCTTTTAGCAAGAATATATACCTACAGCAGAGCCTTTTGATTAAGGTTTGAAAAACTATTCTAATTTCTCTCTATAAATGTATTTATATTCTGCTTATATACCCAAACACACAGGAAACTTCAGGTGAACTGCTTTGAGGATCGGGTTTTGTTTTAAAAGCCTTTGTGTGCTGGTGGGCAGGAGAGAGAAGAACTGCAGTTTTGCCGTTTGTTTCATTGATCCTTGTTTTAAGCCTACAGCACCCAGTATTCCCAGGAAGTCTCCCCTCCAAGTACTAACCAGGCCCAGCGCTGCTTAGCTTCTGAGATCAGACAAGATCAGGCACATTCAGAGTAGCATGACTGTAGGCTTTATTAATTTTTAAAGTTCACTTGGAATCATTAGCGTAGCCAAGAAAAAAAATAGGAGATCTTACTGCAGCTGTTAATAAAACATAAAGTAACAATTAAAACAATATAGGAAAGGAAAAGGTATATCTTTCCTTGGTATAGGAAAGGAAAGATTGGGCCACAGTCTACAAACAGACCCATTTATTGATGGGATTTCAGGGTACAATAGCACTTCATATTAGTGAAGAAAAATAGCACTTCATATTAGTGAAGAAAAGATTCATGGTGTTGAGACAGCTGATCAGCCATTTGGAAAAAGACAAAGCTAAAATCCCATCTCCTAACATATACCAAAATAAATTTCAGGTCAATTAAAGATATAAAGGGAAATTTAAAATAGAAAGCAAGGATAATTATTTATGCTTTTTTTTTTTTTTTTTTTTTGAGACAGGGGCTCTCTCTGTCACCTAAGCTGTGGTGCAGTGGTACAGTATCAGCTCACTGCAGCCTCAGTCTCCTGAGCCCAAGCAGTCCTCCCATCTCAGCCTCCCGAGTAGTTGGAACCACAGGCACACACCACCACGCCCAGCTAATTTTTGTATTTTTGGTAGAGATGGGGTTTTGCCATGTTGTCCAGGCTGGTTTCGAACTCCTGGGCTCAAGTGATCCACCTGCCTTGGCCTCCCAAAGTGCTGGGATTATAGGTGTGAGCCACCCTGCCTAGGTTTTATATATTTTTGAGATATGGATAAGTTCTTCTAAGAGGCCATAATATATAGATTTCATTACGTAGAGATTTAAAACTCTATGTTAAAGACAAAGGCAAAATTACAGGCAAAAGATGAAATGGGAAGAAAATATTTGCAGCATGTAGTGTAAGACACAATAGACAGTGTTCTTGGCATTCCTCAGTTTCCTCAGATGTAATAACGTTCTCCTTCAGAGGAAGATAGTGAAGATTGAATGCAGTGTGATATGTGTGAAGTGTCTGTCCTGGAAGACACTTAGCAATGTATATTCCTCATTGTGTCCCCATCCCTCTCCAAGCTAGCCAACTTCCCTGGGTGGAGTGAAGACATAGCTTTAGTTCACAAAATGGCAGATATTTTTAAATGAATATATTTTCTGTAAATTTAAAATGAACTTCAATGCAATGCGTTTTATGGGCAGTTTGGAGAAAGACGTGTGTGTGCTGAGGGAGGGCTAGCACTCGCAAGAAAAAACACTTCTTGGAAATTGTGCTTTATTTTTGCTTGAATTGATGTAACAGCTAATGACATTCAGTCATGTATACACAACAACCAGCACAGTTCCTGGCACATGTAATAGGTGCTCATTTGGTTCCCGCCTTTATTCTCTGCCTGGTAGCAGATACATACTCTGTCTCTAAATTGTTGATAATGATCACAAAATAGATCTTTTACTTAAATGGTGGAAGTATTACACAGTGACTAGGTCTTTCACACACACAGTGACTAGATCACATTAGTAGAATACACTTTTTTCCTGTTTAGGCACCTGCAACTGTATTCACACATGCCAGATGGCATATTCCACATGCAACATTTTCCTTACCTCTGCTTTTAGCCAGTGACATTTTAACCCATACTTTTTGTGAACTGGCCATGGTGATGATTTAATGTTCCCTCTGTGTGAGTATTCGTTTCAGGGATAATTAGATTGCCATGCCAGTTATCTAATGTATTCCATTGTTTCATAGGGATCTGTTATTGAGATCTATTTTTCCATTACAACACTTGAGGGCCCTAACTACCTTTAGCAATATGATGTTAAAAGCTATCATTAAACTTATCCTTCCATCTTACTAGTACTGTGAAAGTAAAACTTACTAATGAGATTGCAGGGGATATGATTGTCAACCTCTACAGACCTCTCCAGTCTACTGATAATTTAATTTTAAATAAAACCAACTCAATTGAATTAAGATCCCCTCCATCTGTAATAAGTGCCTAGTCACATTTTGCATAGATTGATCAAAGCCAATCACCATTTTAGGCAAATAAAAATGAGATATTGGTTTCATTCACTCTTGGGGAAATGTATGCTTGCTGATAATGAAAACACATCAGTTTTTGAAGAACTTATATTTTAGCAGATATCAAGAAAGAATCTCTTATTAGGCAAGGATGGGATTGAACTTTTTTTTTCCAGGCTATGCTGTCCAGTTATTAGAAAGGGAAGAAAACTAAGGCCAGCCACGGTGGCCATGCCTGTAATCTCAGTACTTTGGGAGGCCGAGGTGGGCAGATTGCCTGAGGTCAGGAGTTCCAGAAAGGAGGAAAACTAAAATTAATTGAGCTTTTAGGTGCTTTTCATAGCTTATTAAATCTTTGTGTGATTTAATCTTATTAAATATTTAGCTAAGAAAGCATTATTATCCCCATTGTATAGATAAGGCATAGAGAATTTAAGTGATACTTCCAAGGCCCTAGCTAACAATGACAATTTGAGCTCAGGTCTGTCAGATCTTAAACTTCAGTCTTTGTGTTACACTATTCTGAACCAAGAAGTGCAAACTGTGGTAAAATGCAAGGGACTCAGACATTTGAGGAAACAACTTAATCTTTTCCATTGCACCTTTTGGCTGGTAGTCCATCTGAAAAACAGCAGTATTCTGTATTAATAGTAGTGAGTGATGGAAAGAGAAAAGATCAAAATAAGATTGTGGGCCACTTGGCAGTGCTGTCAACAGCAGTGAAAGAAATGGAACGCAATGTTCACACTGAGAAGAGATGAGCTGAGTGAGGTGCAGAGATCTGCTGTAGGGTGGCTCTGGCTGTTGGGGCCTAAGCCAAGGGCAGGACTGAAGACCTGTCTTTTTTGTTTTTCAACACAAGCATTGAACACCCAACGTGTGCTAGACCCCCTTCTAGGCCAAGGGAACAGCAGGCAGTTTCTGTTCTGCCAGAGTTTACATTCTAGTCGGAGGAACACATGTAAGAGAAAGATTTTCAGACAAAAGTAAGTGCTCTGGAGATGATCCGGATGGGGGTTACTTAGACTTCGTGGCCAGGGAAGACCTCTCTGAGAAGTGACCTTTGAGTCTGGAGCAGAACATGCCAGATAGGAGTAGCAATTACAGAGGCAAAGGCCTGAATGAGCTTAGTGTCTTCAGGGGACAGAAGTGCAGCCAGGACAGCTGGAAAGAGCACTGGTAAGATCATGCAGGGACCTGGAGCTGGTGGCAAGCAGTTTGGACTTTATTCTAAGGGCAGTGAAATCTCTTTGGAGAGTTTTAATTAGGGGAACGACATGATCTTCATGTGCCAAGAAGATGAATCTGGATGCTATGGAGAGTGGACTACAGAGGGCTCAGAACAGGGAGGGTGTCACAGAAGGCAGGAAGGAGCCACCTACAGGCTGGGACCAAGAAGGCGATAGGAAAAAGTGAAATAGAAGGTGACCACCTTCATCTCCAGAAATGCTCTAGATTTGGATTGGGTAAAACTAAAGTAGTGGTCCCTCATATCTGTCAGTGCTTATCAAATTATAAATTAAAACAAAAATGTTGAGTATCAGTTTAACACATTTAAAAATAATAATAGTGATGTCTTCAACAGCACATATACTAAAATTGGAACAATGCAGAGATTAGTATGACCCCTGCCCACGGATGACACAGGTTTGTGAAGCCTTTCATATTAAAAACAACAGCAACAACAAAAACCCATACCTTGACATAAATACTTTAATGTAAGTTTTTTATGAAAAATAACTATATTTTCCAAAACCAAAAATTTAGAAAAGGCTTCATTTTCATTTTTGCAAGTCACTTTAAGGTCTGATTTCCTGAAAGTCAGCTAGATTCTTGCATCTGCTTCTGGATGCAGTCTTGGGCCATCACACGTCTTATAGTCACTGGAGAGAGCACAAATGAGGCAGATAACACCACGTTATTATTATGAAGTGGTTTTGACCTTGAGACCTCCTGCAAGGGTCTTGGGGATCCCAGGATCCCCAGACCACCCTTTGAGAACTGCTGCCGTGAAGAGAGATGTCATCAGATAGCCAGGCAGAGAATGACAGGGTATTCACTGCTTGGAAGTCCTTCCACCTATATGACTTGTGCTGTCTTTTGTTCTGTGTATGCCAGGTTAGTGGTGGGGTGGAAGGACAGTGAGGAAACAAGCTGAGTGAGCAGTTTGACAGTGCCTTGTTGCTGCAGACAAGCCTCAAGGTTTATGACAGGGAGCGGATTATGTTTCTGCTCCCACACTGCACAAGAGGACCCCTCCTCGTCTGTGTCTGCTGGAAGCAGCAGTGAGAGCCAAAGCAGAATATTTGATGTTTGTTTATAAATCTAATTTTTCACCTTCATATTTAAAAAGAAATGTAACCCCATCTTACCACTGGCTACCATTTGGTCACTACCTGCTATGCACCAGTCTCATGGGAATCTCTTCAGTGGTATCTATAGACCCTAAGCGCCCTGGACAGGCAAAGCCAACAACACATGGCTCTTTGGGTGGTGTCAGTGTTTGGCAGTGTATTATTTTAACAGAAAGCCATTTTCATTTCCATTTAAGTGTGACTATATTCAACTGGAGCCAATTTTCTTTGCCATTCCTACAGCCTCCCCCCACACAGTAAAATATGTCATTACGTGAGGTCAGTGCAAACACAGGTTCTAGAAAACCACTTCACCAAAGATGACTGGGAAACTAGTATTTTGTCAGGTAAGCAAAATCAGCACTGCCTCACACTTTTCACACATTTTTTTTTCTTTATATATTTTTCTCAATTTAAATATGGTTATTTAATTTTACAGGGAGAAATTCCAATGAGCAGTAGTTTCTATTGCTACAGCTGTTAACATCATTCTTCAGTTATATAGGTTTTTTAGGGAATAAATACGGAAACATTCATAAAAATCTTTTATTTTTATTGATTTAAGCCAGTTTGTAACATTTGTATTTTCTTAGATTTTTTAAAAAACCTGACATTCGAATGAACCATTTATATTAAAAATGTGTGACCTTTGGCCGGGTGTGGTGGCTCACACCTGTAATCCCAGCACTCTGGGAGGCCGAGGCAGGCGGATCACGAGGTCAGGAGATCAAGACCATCCTGGCTAACATGGTGAAACCCTGTCTCTACAAAAAAAATACAAAAAATTAGCCAGGCGTGGCGACGGGTGCCTGTAGTCCCAGCTACTTGGGAGGCTGAGGCAGGAGAATGGCGTGAACCCAGGAGGCGGAGCTTGCAGTGAGCGGAGATGCACCACTGCAGAGACTCTAAAAAAAAAAATATATATATATATATATATATACACACACACACACACACATATATACACATATATATACACACACACATATCTTAAGAGCATTTGTATTTGAGGTGAAAAGAGATCAGTCTGTGGCCGGGCGCGGTGGCTCACGCCTGTAATCCCAGCACTTTGGGAGGCTGAGGTGGGTGGATCATGAGGTCAGGAGATCGAGACCATCCTGGCTAACACGGTGAAACCCCATCTCTACCAAAAATACAAAACAATTAGCCAGGCGTAGTGGCGGGCGCCTGTAGTCCCAGCTACTCGGGAGGCTGAGGCAGGAGAATGGCGTGAACCCGGGAGGCGGAGCTTGCAGTGAGCCGAGATAGCACCACTGTAGTCCGGCCTGGGCGACAGAGCGAGACTCCATCTCAAAAAAAAAAAAAAAGATCAGTCTGTAAAATAGTTTCACAAGAATGTGGAGCTATTCGTAATAAGCATTTTCTGCTTGCTCTATTTTCAGGCCTTCTTCTTGGTCTATGCTCTGGGATGTTTAAGTATTTACTATGAGAAGGTAAGATGCTTTGTTTACATACAACCCACTTAAAATTTCCCTGTTGTTAAAAGCAGGTTGTACTAATTTCTATATTGCATTAATACAAATGTTTCTACTCTTACTGAATAAAATAGGAATTGAATTTTTCTCTGAAGTTTTGGGTTTGGGTCCTGAGGTGGGACTGTTCAAGCAAAAGGCATCTTTGACCCTTTTAGATTGCATTTCATTCCTCGAAACTAGGAGAAGTACAGTATCTTATACTGTATAATGATTAGGAAATCTGTGTCAGAACAGTATTAAAAATTAACAAAAATAAAAGTTACCAGTATTTGGCACCTACTATTGTAAAAGCTATATTTTAGGTACTTTACATGCAATATTTCCAGTCCTTATCTCCACCTGGTAAGAATTTGCAGATAAGGGGCCAGGCATGGTGGCTCACACCTGTAATCCCAGCACATTGGGGGGCCGAGGTGGGCAGATCACAAGGTCAGGAGATTGAGACCATCCTGGCTATCCTGGCTAACATGGTGAAACTCTGTCTGTACTAAAAAAATACAAAAAATTAGCCAGGCGTGATGGCATGCTCCTGTAGTTCCAGCCAATTGGGAGGCTGAGGCAGGAGAATGGCATGAACCCGGGAGGCGGAGGTTGCAATGAGCCGAGATCGCGCCACTTCTCTCCAGCCTGGGTGACAGAGCAAGACTCCGTCTCAAAAAAAAAAAAAAAAGAATTTGCAGATAAGGTAATTGAGGCTCAGAGAAAATAAATAATGTACCCAAAGTCACACAGCTAGTCTGGTTAGAATAAATATTCAAATCTATGTCCAAGTAACTCCAAAGCCCATAACTTTGTGCTGTAGCCTGCTGCCTTTAGAAGAGAGATAATTGTAAAATAATTCAAATAAAATTTAAAAGAGAAAAGTAAACAGTAAATGGAGCAGATAAGGTATATTCTGTTTGGGTCTTGGGAGCACATAATTTAATCAGTCATCAAATTCTAATTGCATAAATATTGTTCATGGGTATTCCAGCCGTTTGGAAGCAGTGTCTGCCTGACAAATGGCTCATTTTCCCAAATGGTGGCAATTCTTAGCCCCACCCTGCTTCCTCTCATGGGCCTTAGCTGAAATTTGTCAGAACGGTACAGCTGTGACATAAAAGCCTCAACATCTGAACAACACTGGGCTGTGTTGGAAATTCAACCTTCTCTATGAGACTGTTGCTTGTTACTCACAGTGGGGTCACAAGGTCACACAGGTATGGAATTTTTGCATTAGGAACAACTGCAAAAAAAAAAATGTAACTCTAGCCTATTGTATTACAATCTTAGGCTGGGACAAACTGAGCCAGTCTCACTGAGTGACTGAGCCTTAAATCAGCTGAAGACTTGATTGTTTCAGTAACTATTGAAATGAATCAAAAATTTTCCAAACTTACCTAGTTATTTTGTTGTCATTGTATTTTTGGTAATGATACATCAGAATATTCTCTAGACCAAACCATTCTCATTCTCTTTGACTCCCACATTAAAAACAAAATTGTTTTTTAAGCAGTTAATTATTAGTTTGTGCCATCAGATAACAAATTTTCTAGTTTCAAACACTAAATAGAGGTTTGTTTGTTTAAGTTTTACTATAAAATTCTTTTTTGTTCTTCTGAACGTGACCTGACATAGAGTAGCCACTCATTAAGGATCTGTGAAATGTTGTCACGAACCGCCCTCCAGCCTTGGTGGGCTTGTTACAGTGAGCCCCCTGCATGCACTGGTTCCTCTGCCTGGAATGTCCTTCCCAGCCCACCACCACCCACTCCAGCCCCTTTACCTCACTACTTCTCGTGCTCAAATGCTGCCTTTTCTAAGTGCTCTGGAGCAGTGCTGTGCAATAGGACAGTGAGAGCCTCAGATGGGAGCCATGTGTATAATTCCAGATTTTCTGGTAGCCACATTAAAAACATTTTTTAAAAAGCAGGTGGTATTTTAATACAGTATTACAGTTTATTTAACCCAACTTATTCAACGATATTGAAATAGTTTATATTCTCTTTTTTTTTTTTTCATACTGAGTAGGAAGTCAGTGTATATTTTACACTTAGAGCCCCTCTCGGTTCAGACTAGCTATGTATGGCTGGCAGCTGCCCCACTGGACAGTGCAGAGCCAGACCTTCTTGCTAAATTGCTCTGCTGGGAATGAACCAAGATCACGCCACTGCACTCCAGCCTGGGTAACAGAGCGAGACTCTGCCTCAAAAATAAAATAAATAAATTGCTCTGCTGGGGGAACTGCGTTTTATTCGCTGCTTCAGCTCCACACTTAGTGTAGATGTTGATGCCCTGGCTGAATGGTGAGCGAATGCATACATAGTAATGCTTTTTGTTTTTTGTAAATAACTTTAGGAGCCTTTAACGATAGTGAAGCTCTGGAAAGCTTTCACTGTAGTTCAGCCCACGTTCAGAACCACCTACATGGCCTACCATTACTTTCGAAGCAAGGGCTGGGTGCCCAAAGTGGGACTCAAGTACGGAACAGATTTATGTAAGTAATTCTTGGTGTGGTATGTGCGTGAGAACGGAGTTTATATCAGATTCACCCTAGAACATCAAATTGGTCGTGTGTGCTGTTGATGATGTTTTCTAAGAAGGTGTCCTTTGGGTTTAGATAAGATTATTGGATATTTGGATTGGGGTAAGGGTAAGTGCAAAAAGAGAAAAGGCAGTCTAGGGAGAAAGCCTAGGAGTAGAAGCTTGCAACGCCAGTTCAGGCTTTCCCTCTTGTTTGCTCTATAATCTTAGAAAAGCGTTCTGGCTGAGCGCTGTGGCTCATGCATGTAATCCCAGCACTTTGGGAGGCCAAGGCGGGTGGATCACAAGGTCAGGAGATCGAGACCATCCTGACTAACAAAGTGAAACTCCATCTCCACTAAAAAATATAAAAAATTAGGCGGGTGTGGTGGCAGGTGCCTGTAGTCCCAGCTACTCGGGAGGCTGAGGCAGGAGAATGGCGTGAACCCGGGAGGCAGAGCTTGCAGTGAGCCAAGATTGTGCTACTGCACTCCCCCTAGGCAACAGAGTGAGACTGTCTTGAAAAAATAATAATAAAAAATAAAAATTAAGATATTTTCAGAGATCAGATTCCCATAACTTTCTTTATAGTATATTGTTATAATTGTTCATTTTATTAATGTTCTTAATCTCATACTGTGGCCCTTTTGCCTGCAACTTTATTTTAATGATCAAGTTATACTTTGGATGATGCATAGGGGAAACTTCCTTAATTTAAAGATATTCTCTCTTATAAGGATGGTTGGACAGATGGATAGATGGATGGACAGATAGAATTTTGAAAACAAAAAAGATAAACTGCTCAGTTTACAACTCCCCTGGAGGCCTTTGCCCTCACTGGGACATATCATCTAGAAACAGATGTACAATTAATACATTAATTGTACAATTAATGTGGTACTAGGTCTCTGACTCACACACAGAGTCAGACTGGGCCAGCATCAGTGTTAAAAGTGTCTTCACATTCTCTGCATAAGCAAAGGTTCTCGAGCAGTGCTAGTCTGGGATATGAGGAGCGGCTTCCTAAACTCTACCTCGTCTTCAGGCATGGCTGCACAGTTCCTGCTGCTTTTTAACAATATTATTTTAATTTCAAAGGCCAATGACCTAATCACATGAAACCTAGAACTGCCAACATAGGCTAAACTCTTAACAATTGTTTTTCCTTAGAGAGGTAGTGATTCGTAATACAAGACCATTGTGAAATTCACATCTTATCAGGGAAACTTTTCCCTTGAATAAATCTTGTCAATCAAATTTCATTCCAGGAGCAGTATTTGGAAGAGGTGATATGGTTCTCAAATCAAGTGCAGCTGCCAACCTAGTTGACCTTGATTGCCTACTGGGGGAGCCAGGCCAGAAGCCAAGAGGGAGCCTTTCCTTACACTCCCCACTCAGCAGCTCCCCTGGCTGCCGGCTCCTAGGGCCAGCCAGGCACCTTGCCTTGGTGTTTTCTTCTCTTGTCTCATTTAATCTTCACACTCCTGTGAGGTCTGTAGTAGTGGCTTCCTTTTGTAGCAGAGGAGTTTGAGGATTAGAAGGGTTAGGTAAGTTGCTGGAGTACTTAACAGCTCGTTAAGTACACAGATGAGGGCTCTGTGGGTCTGTCCTCCCTGTCTTCCTACCATACCTAAGTCATGTTGCCTGCCAAGAAGCCAAAAACTAACACAGGATTTATATTGTCTTATGTACACAGTTATGGTTTGATTTGATTTGGTGTGACCCAAGGTCTGGTTACTCCTAAGCCTCCTTCCCAACCAACCCTAGTTGGGGATTTGCATTGACTGATAAGTATGATTTCTGAGCTTTCTGCCAATTAGAAGTCCCAGGACAGAAATGGAATGGTGGGAGCCATTGAAAGCTAGCAGAGTTACAGAATTTCCAGACCCAGAAGAAACCATGACCTGTCGTGACGTCCAGCCCAGAGACTAACAGTTCTGTCTGTGAATGGAGGTCAACAGAGCAACTCTCTATTTGTCACAGAACAAGGGGATGTGTTTTTTTCTCATCTTCCTCTTTGATTCTTTTTTTTTTTTTTTTTTTTTTTTTGAGACAAAGTCTCACTTTGTTGCCTTGGCTGGAGTGCAGTGGCGCGATCTCGATCTCGGCTCACTACAACCTCTGCCTCCCAGGTTCAAACCATTCTCCTGCCTCAGCCTCCTAAGTAGCTGGGATTACAGGCACACACCACCACACCCAGCTAATTTTTGTATTTTTAGTAGAGACAGGGTTTTGCCATGTCGACCAGCTTGTTTTGAACTCCTGACCTCAAGTGATCTGCCTGCCTCGGCCTCCCAAAGTGCTGGAATTACAGGCGTGACCCGCGGCACCCGGGCCTTTGATTCATTTCTAAGCCACCTCCTGGCTTGTTTTTCTAGTCAAACTTTTGATATATTTTTGTTAATATTCTTCACGTTTACGTACATAATCCATATTAATCCGTAAGTATTTTTCATGTGTACCTCCAAAGAATAGGGACATTCTCCTACATACCATATAATGCCTGAGAAAAATTAGAATTACTTAATATCATCCAAATATCCAGTCTATACTTAAATTTTTCCAGTTGTCCTTGTAATGTCTTTTGTGGCTATTCTGGTTGTAATTTTTATAGAGATGGGGTCTCTCTATGTTGCCCAAGCTGGTCTCGAACTCCTGGGCTCAAGCTATCCTCCTGCCTGGCTTCCCAAAGTGTAGGATTACAGGCGTGAGCCACCAGGCAGGCCCCTGGCTTTGATTTTCTTGATACAGTCACATTTGATTGTTATATCTACCTTTTAGTTTCGTAGGGCTCATAAGAAATTACCACAAATTGGGTGGCTTAAAAGCAACAAAGATTCATTCTCTCACAGTTCTAGAGGCCAGAAGTCTAACATCAAGGTGTCATCAGGGCCAGGCTCCCTCCAAAGGCTCTGGGAGAGAATCCATTCCTTTTCTCTTCCAGATTCTCGTGGCTCCAAGCGTTTTGTGGCTGGTGACTGCATCCCTCCAGTCTCTACCTTGTCTGTCTGTGTCAAACCCCCTTTCTCTTATAAGGACACTCGTCATTGGATTTAGGGGCCATCCAGCTAATTCAGGATGATCTCATCTCAAAATTCTAAACTTAGTTACATCTGCAAAGCCTCTTTTTCCAAGTCACATTCCACATTCCAGGTCACATTCACAAGTCAGGGATTAGGACATGAACATATCTTTCTGGGAGCTGCCATTAAACCCACTGCAATCTCTTTGGTCTCTTTTTTTTTTTTTTTCTTGAAACAGAGTCTCACTCTGTTGCTCAGGCTGGAGTGCAATGGCGCAATCTCAGCTCAGTCCAACCTCTGCCTCCCACATTCAAGTGATTCTCCTGCCTCAGCCTCCTAAGTAGCTGGGATTACAGCTGCTTGCCACCGTGCTTGGGCTAACATTTGTATTTTTAGTAGAGACAGGATTTCACCATGTTTGCCAGGCCGGTCTCCAACTCCTGGCCTCAGGTGATCCACCCATCTTGACCTCCCAAAGTGCTGGGATTACAGACGTGAGCCACCGTGCCCAGCCTCTTTTAATCTGACACAGTCACTCTACCTTCTTGTTTCGTTTGTCATGATGTTGACTTTTTTCGAAGTCTTATGGGATGTTCCCCATTCTCCGTATGTGTGTTCCTGATGATCAGACTCAAGCTCGGGTTCTCTTGGCACACATAGGTGATGTGTGTGCTTATTGGAGTGTGTCAGGAAGTGCATGAAGTCAGGCTTTCCTGCTGTGGTGATGCTAAGTTTGATGGTGGCCATTCTCAATGTCTGTCATATAATTACAGTTTTTCTTTTGTAAAAAACAAGTCATTTGTGGAGTGATACCTTAAGTATCTGTTTCTCTAATAATTATAATAGTTGTCTGATTTAATTATTGCACTAATCATTTTCTGATTTTGTCATTCATTCCACACCTCTATCTAGCATTCTTCTGTAAGAAAGAGTTTTCCTTTTATACTCCCTGTTCTTTCAGACCTTATTTTTACTTTTATTTATTTATGTGGTTTTTGAGACAAGGTCTCTATCCCCGAGGCTGGAGTGCAGTGGCACAATCTCAGCTCACTGCAGCCTCAACCTCCCAGGTTAAAATGATCCTCCCACCTCAGCCTTCTAAGTAGCTGGGACTACAGGCATGCACTACCACACCCAGCTAATTTTTTTTTATTATTTTGTATTTTTAGTAGAGATGGGGTTTCACCATGTTGGCCAGGCTGGTCTCGAACTCCTGGCCTCAAGTGATCCACCCACCTTAGCCTCCCAAAGTGCTGGGATTACAGGTGTGAGCCACCGCGCCCGGTCCTCAGATCTTTTTTTAAATGCCTACTATTTCTCAGACTACTTATGCTTTCATCTTTCTACTTGGGAGGTATTTTTGTAAAACAATTTCATTTTTCCCCCTGAGTACACTATCACCATCATACAGTCATGTGCTGCATAACATTTTGGTCAAAAAACATCTATACAAATGGCAGCGCAGTAGGTTTGTTCACACCAGCATCACCACAAACATGCGAATAATGCATTGCACTCTGACAGCACGATGGCTACGACGTCATTAGGTGATAGGGATTTTTCAGCTCCGTTATAATCTTATGGGACCATGGTCATATCCATCATGGTTCATTGTATGTTGACCTGCACCCAGCCAGGTTAATTTATTATTGAAGAAAGAGATGAGGCATGGCGGCTCACACCTGTGATCCCAGCACTTTGGGAGGACAAGGCGAGAGGATCCTTTGAGTCCAGGACTTCAAGACCAGCCTGGGCAACATAGGTAGACCATGTCTCTCTCTCTCTATATATATATATAAAAACCTAAAGACAGAAAAAAAGTGTATATAAAGAGTACAGTAGCACACAGTACTGTCCTAGAACTTTACATTCACTCACGACTCACTCACCCGGAGCAACTTCCAGACCTGCAGGCTGCGTTCATAAGTCCCCTATACAGGTATACGGGTTTTCTCTTTTATATCGTATTTTTACTGTACTATTTCTATGTTTAGATACACAGATACTTAACCATTGTGTTATAATTGTCTATAGATTCAGCACAGTCACATGCTGAACAGGTTTGTAGCCTAGGAGCAATAAGTGATATCACATAGCCTATGTGTGTGGTGTGCTGTACCATCTAGGTTTGTGTAAGTACACTCTACTGTGTTTACACAACAATGAAATTGCCTAAGTACTCATATCTTAGAACGTATCCTCGTCATTAAGCCACGCAGACTGTAATTGTTACTAGCATAGGTAACTTTGTGATGCTTACTGTATGCCATACACTGTGCTAATACTTCTGCCTTCACCATAATCCCAATTTTTATAAGGAAATTGACATACAGAGTTGTCCTATGGTCTTGGCACTGCTGACTTGACCTTGGGTCCATCTGCTGCCAGTGTTCTTGCTTAAACTAAGCTGTGCTGTGTCAGCCCATCATCAGAAATTACTTGCCTTGTGGGTGTGAGCTACTTTCAAGCTCTGTAATGCTCCGGGTGCATATTGGATTAAAGATGTGTGTTTGATTACAGGTAATGGCATTTGAGGACTAGAAAAGATCTCAATTTCCCCTGATGTCTTCATTTTAGGATTTTGGAAACGGAGGCTCAGGGAAGTTAATAACTTGCCTAAAGGCACACAACTTGAAGAGGCAAAGATTGGGCAGGGAACCAAACTCCCGAGTTCACTTTTGTTCCAGTACATGGTTTCTTTCCAGTACACTCCATCTCAAAAAGTTGAGAATTGTATGTTTGGATATTTACTTACATCTGTGCCGCAGTGAATTTGAGCTGACTTGTTGAGTACTTTAAATACAACTTAAATAGGAAATACAGAAAGGAAATGTGACCATGGAAAATATAGATGCAAAACAAGACTAAGTGAAGGGTTACTGTGTCGTCCTTGGGGCCCTATATGGTTACTAAAGTCATGCTACAAATTTGGCTCTGAGCTTCCTGAGCCAAAAAGAAACATGATTAGTTACAGGATTGATATGTCCAAAAAGGAAAATTCTGTCCATTCCTCAAGGGAAACAAAACTTTTCCTTGAACTTTTCTGTGCTGGTTTTAGCACAGAGGATAGCTAACAGCTTACAGATGTAATTGTGTCGTTACGGCAATTCCCATAGCTGCAGTTGCATATAAACCGTAAGTCTCAAGGGCGTAACAATAGAGTTCATTTTTGTTCATGTGAAATCCAACACGGCTGTCTCTGATTGGCAGCCCAATCAACTCCAAAAGATGCTTTAGTAACTGCTTCCTGGTGGCTCCCAGTCTTCAGCACACAGCTTCCAAGGTCACCTTCCATACCTAACTGTATGGGAGACTGAGAGCTGTGGTCTGGCCATGTACCTGGGGGAGAAATAACTGGATTTGGTGAACAGTTAGCCAGTCCGTGCCACAGACCATGTGCCTCTGAAGGGTTCCCTGTCAGATTCCAGAGTCTATGTGGCAGAGTGCCTGGCCCCAGGCTCCTTCATCGAGTAGCTCTCAACCTCCACAGACTGAATTCCCCCATCTCCTTCAGGTCCTCAATAGTGGAGCAAACTGATACTTGAATGGCATGTATGGTTATGACTTCTATCACTTGACTCTGAATTTCTTAAAAATAGGCATGAGTCTTATTCCTCCTCTTTTACCAACCCGTGTCACAGTAGCTGGCCAGAGTAGTGAGTCAGACACTTTGCATTACATTGATCTGAAATCAATAACAAAATATTGATCCACATTCTATGAATTTTACACCTCTCAGTATGATTCACACTCACTCTGGAGACTGTAAGACAAGAGGCAAGGCAAGAGTGCCTGTACTTTGACTTTGGAATTTATTTGTAGGGTGAGATGAGGTGTTAGGGTCTTGGCAACAGATTTCTTTACTAATTGTACTTTGCTTCAGGAAAAAAATAGTTCGGATTTTTAAAATAGATGATGGGGGCTGGGTGTGGTGGTTCACACCTGTAATCCCCCACTTGAGGAGGCTGAGGCAGGAGGATCACTCAAGCCCTGGAATTTAAGACCTGCCTGGGCAACATAGCGGGATGCTGTTGCTAAAAAAAAATTTTAAATTAGCTGCGTGTAGTGGTGCACACCTGTAGTCCTGGCAACTCGGGAGGCTGAGTGTGGAGGATCTCTTGAGCCCAAGAGGGCAAGTCTGCAGTGAGCCATGGTCATGCCACTGCACTGCAGCCTGGGTGACAGAGCAAGACCCTGTCTGAAAAAATAGACCACAGGCATATTGCAGATTATCTGTCTACATATAGGTTATTGAGTATTTGCTTCCTTTTGGAGAAGAAAAAAGTTAATAAAGCAAGCTTTCTGTTGAGTTTTACTCCTCTCTCATTATTTTGAGTGGTTATACTTCTTTTTTTTTCTTTCTTCTTTGCAGTGCTGTATCGGAAAGGCCCTCCATTTTACCATGCAAGGTTTGGAGTGATTTTTAAATGAACTAATGGGTTAAAGGGGCACAAGGAATTTCTGGCCTCTAATTTAACTTTTTGGTGCCATAGGAACAAAAGTCATGTTCTTCCTGGCCTGATACGAATAGATGCTATATGTTCATGCCTCCTTACACACTAATGTCATTATACTATATATAGGATGATACATAGTTTATGATAATATATGTTCTAGTGTTAAACATTGAGTTAATCTGTGCCGTAATTGTTCATTTTAACATCACTTAGGCCGGGCGCAGTGGCTCATGCCTGTAATCCCAGCACTTTGGGAGGCCAAGGTGGGTGGATCATGAGGTCAGGAGTTCAAGACCAACCTGGCCAAGATAGTGAAACCCCATCTCTACTAAAAATACAAAAAAAATTAGCTGGGCACGGTGGCAGGCACCTGTAATCTCAGCTACTGAGGAGGCTGAGGCAGAGAATTGCTTGAACCCGGGAGGCGGAGGTTGCACTGAGCCGAGATTGCACCACTGCACTCCAACCTGGGTGACAGAGTGAGACTCCATCTCAAAAAACAAACAAACAAAAAAAAACATCAGTTAGTATTAGTGTCTAAACAGTTGTGTGAATTTACAGCTTTCGCATTGGGAAAAGTATTTGTTTTTTCCTGTAAGTGTTGGAATCAGCCTGAAAGTTTGTAACTTAAAGTATGAATTTTTCATTAATATTTTCTCAATAGCAATTTAGGGGAATTTAGAATCAGATGATGTAAATTTTATTTTCTGTATATTTGTTCTTGGTAGGAGAAATATTCTTTTTAAACAGGTTTATTTCATGCTTACTTTTCAAATGCTTTTTCTGTATTTTCCAGTTATTCTGTCATTATCGAGCTAGTTGATGACCATTTTGAAGGCTCTCTCCGCAGGCCTTTCAGTTGGAAGTCCCTGGCTGCCCTGAGCAGAGTTTCCGTTAATGTCTCTAAGGTAACACAACATCAGCTTTGCCATTGGAGTGTCACTTAAATGGTTCAATTTATTTTTTTTCTTAAATGTAGTAGAATCAAAAAAGTTATTTGTAGAAACTTCATAACATTCCTGCCAGTGACATGCTGGAAGATTTGGGGTCATTTGTACCCTTCCCTTATTGCGCTAGAAGTTGTCCTCCCCTCATGTTACATTTTATTGTCCCCTCCCTCCCAACTGCTGCTGAGCTCCAATAACTGAGCTTTGAAGTTTCCTGTGGTGATCTGATCTGGTTAGGCATTGCTTCTCTTCCCAGGGATATCCTTGCTATGTGACTTGTTTTATACTGCAATTTAACATTCACTCATACACATATTCACAAAGGAGTCAAAACATTGAAAGTTTGCAGATCTCTTAAAGAGGAAGGGACTTGATGTTTGTTGCTAAGCACTTTCCCACCCTGTTGTTATCCTCATCCTGAGGATGAAAAACCAAGGTTGGAGCCGTTGAGTGACTAATCCAAGATCACACAGCTCATGTGCAGACTCGGGATCCAAACCCACAGCTCTCTGGCTCCCTGGCTTTTGTTTCACTATATCCTTCGTGTTGCCATCAGAGATAGGAGGGACTCAGCTTACACAAGGACTATCAAGAAAGAAAGCTGTGTGTGTTCTCATTACTCAGTGATTTGCTGGCTGAAAACAAATTGTAGATACCCTCTAATTTCATCCTCGTGCTGCTGGAGGTGAGGTGGGGCTGAGGCCAGAGGGTCTTGCAGGGCTAGAGATGACTGCCCTTTAAAGCAGGTTAGGTTGCCTAGGCTTTAGCTTGGTCCTATAGAAAATTAGGGAGCCTATGCTGTTTCTAGAATTTTTATGCCCATTTTAGGGGACTCGTAGCATATACTTAATATGTCCTCACTTAACATTGTTGATATGTTCTTGGAAACTGCAACTTTAATGCCATATAACAAAACCATTTTTTCTTCTCATCTTTTTTTTTTTTTTTTTTTTTTTTTGAGATGGAGTCTTGCTATCGCCCAGGCTGGAGTGCAGTGGCGCGATCTCGGCTCACTGCAGGCTCCGCCCCCTGGGGTTCACGCCATTCTCCTGCCTCAGCCTCCCGAGTAGCTGGGACTACAGGCGCCCGCCACCACGCCCGGCTAATTTTTTGTATTTTTAGTAAAGATGGGGTTTCACTGTGTTAGCCAGGATGGTCTCGATCTCCTGACCTCGTGATCCGCCCGCCTCGGCCTCCCAAAGTGCTAGGATTACAGGGGTGAGCCACCGCACCTGGCCTTCTTCTCATTATTTTAAGAAAACAATGTTGAAGTTTATTTGAAGACCTGCTGTACATCTGTATTAGTCCATTCTCATGCTGCTATAAAGAAATACTTGAGACTGGGTAATTTATAAAGAAAAGAGGTTTAATTGACTCACAGTTCTATGTGGCTGGGGAGGCATCATGAAACTTACAATCATGGTGGAAGGCACCTCTTCAAAGGGTGGCAGGAGCAAGAATGAGAGGATGAGTGAAGGAGGAAGCCTCTTATAAAACCATCAGATCTTGTGAGAACTCACTATCACAAGAACAGCATGGGGACCGTCCCCCATAATCTAACCACCTCCCATGAGGTCCCTCCATGACATGTGGGGATTGTGGGAACTACAATTCAAGATGAGATTTGGGTGGGGGCACAGCCAAACCGTATCAACATCATTTCACTTAAAGTCCGTGTCCAAGAACCTATCAAGGACATTGAGGACTTACTATATTTAGTATTCTTAATGCTGTGTTTATAATCAATGTATCTGCTTATATCTCTTGCCATGTTCAGTGATTACTAAATGGCAGGTACTTAGTCAGAACGTAAATCCCAGTTATGATGTCCCCAGGAGGAAACTGATGTGCTCTGTGAGTTTCCACTTGGAGTGCACAGTGAGAGGGACTGGAGACCGCCTGCATTTCCTGCTGATGCACCCAAATTTGTACTATTATTTTGTAGGATACAGAAGTGGTTTTTCATTTCTCAATAGGAACTTATGCTGTGCTATTTGATTAAACCCTCTACTATGACTGACAAGGAAATGGAGTCACCAGAATGTATGAAAAGGATTAAAGTTCAGGTGGGTAAACTCAGAGCAATTCATGTCATCCCAAAGATTCTGTGCATCATAGTGTGTCTAGAACATGTGGTCCCAAGAAAATACATGAATACAGTTTTGCCTTGGTAACAGAGCCTTCTCAGGCAGGCTCTGTAAGTCTCTCACCTTTTCCCCATTGAACCCACTGGACACGAAATCTATGCTGACTTCCACTATTCCTTAATTCCCCACTTTATTACCTGTGATGTCCCCATCACTCAGCTGAAAATGCTGTCTCACAGGTGGCCTGTGACTCCCTGGCCAGGCCAGGACCTCTCACAGATCTCATTCCCAGAGACCAGAGGTGTCCCTGTTGACTCATTCCTGCTTCTGGGCTTCTGTATTGAACCAAGGCGCCTCCTATCATCTTGACTTGTTTCTCTCTGGTCTGGCCAAGTCGTCTAGTGTGTGTCTGTGTTTCTGCATTCTCTCCCTCTGTGTATAGAGCCTTAACGTTGCCATTGGCTCCTCCCGACATCCAGTATGTCTTTGTTGTCGTCCTGTCTTGTACACGTCATCCTTTCTTCTTTTCACGCCACCCTGCCCCCTGCAGACCTGTTGGTCGGTCTCCATGGCCCCAGCACCTCTTCCCTTCAGTTGGTCCCACTTATCTCCACTAAGCTAGTTTTTCATAAAATGCTCATCAACCTCATTTCTCCCTTCTCAGTAGCTGGCCCAGTTACAGCTTTGCCATCACAGACCTAGCTCTAATGTAAAATGCTAGCTTTCATCCAGCCCACCTGTTTCTGAAATGTGCTAGTAGAATACCACAGCAGAGGCAAGCTTAGCTGTTAAAATCTTTGCCTGGTGAAAGTAGGTACTATATGCTTGTAAGGTTTATATTGTTACATTCATTTTCTCCAGATTTTCTGTTATAAAGATGGGAACAGTATCATCATTATATAGACTGCCCTTTGTGAAATGTAGCTGTGGTGTCAGCTGTGGTGTCAGAATGGTCTTTTTTTTTTATTGGTTGCAGGAGGTGATTCTGAGTCGATGGGTTTCTTCACGAGAGAGGAGTGACCAAGACGATCTTTAACAATTCAACCTCAAATTTCTAATTTCACCAACAACTATTTATTGACGGCTAGGTAAAAAGTTCTTTTTGTTGTAATCGTCCATTAATTTATAAGTTTTAAAGGGCACGATGCTCCCAGCACCAGAAAACTATCAGTGTTTTTAAAGATAAATTACACAGGGGAGGAGAAAGATCCCTGTGCTAGGACTGCAGATTCTATACTTGCGTTGGCCTCTGACTCTCCAATCCAGAGCCTCCTGCCTCTGGCCTCAGTCTGTGCCCTCATCCAGTCACTGGGGAGGTTGGACTAGATGAGTCCTGAGAGGACACTTCCAACAAGAGACATTTATTCTCTGATTTTACCTGAAAATGGCAGTAGTTTACATTTATACAGTACAGTTTATGAAGCACTTTCATACACAGGCATCTCTTGTTACCTACATCTAAGCTGTTCCCAAAAGAGCGTTATAGAACACAACAGTATTGTACAATGTTCGATAAGCATATCTTCACTGCACTTGTTATAAAAATGAGTGGTGAAATAATGTTTGGAGACATAATGAAAGCAATTAACATTTGGCAAAATATAATAAAGCCTTTTTGTAATTGGTGAGAAAGTCTTGAAGACTTAAGTTGCCTAAGGGCATTTGGTGGCAAGAGGAGGGAGATGGGTGGCTGGGCATGGTCACCCATACCTGTAATCCCAGCACTTGGGAGGCCTTGGGAGGCCAAGGCGCATGGATCGCTTGAGCCCAGGAGTTCGAGGCCAGCCTGGGCAACATGGTGAAACCTCCTCTCTACTAACAAAAATCAACCGACCATTGTAGCACATGCCTGTAATTCCAGCTGCTCAGGAGGCTAAGGTGAGAGGATCGCTTGAGCCCAGGAGGCAGAGGTTGCATTGAGCAGAGATTGTGCCACTGCACTCCAGCCTGAGCGATAGAGCAAGGCCCTGTCTCAAAAAAAAAAAAAAAAAAAAAAGTGGGTAGTGGGGGAAATGGGAAGGGGGAATACTTGCTCTTTGGTGGTAGAATACTTAACTCAGGCCAAGGTGGTAGCCTGAGCTATATCCTCTTAACTGGTCCAGACACTACTTGAATGATTTTGCTGCAAACCCTTACATGTTTGTTATATTTAATTTGGATAGCCAATATGGGGTAAAATATTTTGCAAACCATGATAGCAAACATTTGGAGAGTAGGAGTTGAGATGCGGCAGATGCCTGTGTATTTATCCCTGCAGCAGCCTTGTGAATTCAGGAGGAGGGACCCACAGAGGGGTGTTTGAAGCTCAGAGATGTTGGCGGGTGTGCATCACTACCAGTCATGCACGTGGAGGACTGGACCTGAGATCAGTATCTCAGCTAAAATGGCGCTATCCTAAAAATTGCATACAGTCAGAAATAGAGCCCTGTTGTCTGGTGGTGGTGATGGTGGTGGTGAACAAGGAAGGCCACCCACCACATCGGGCACGGCCAGCTTTGTGCTCACACACAGTCCTCTACCTCAGGGGTGGGTGCAGCCTGAGGCCCGCTTACCTACTGGTTGTGCCTGTAATTTTGCAAACAGTGTCAGAAAGATTCCATGACGACCACCTATGGATCCAAGGGTAAGAACCATGGTACAGTCTGTGGTACTTGGCTTTTAATTCCCCAGAGAGAATTCTGAAAACTGGGTAGTGAAATGAACCTTCTAGAAAGGAACGCCTCAAATCTCAGCTCTGCTTCCCTGTGGTGGTGTGCCTTGGGCAATTTACTTGCCCTTGATAACCTCAATTTTCTTATTTCTAGCATGTGGCTGATGATGTTTACCTAATCATGTGGCTGTGTGGGTAAAGGAGAACTCAAAAAGCACTGTAGGCTGGGCGCGGTGGCTCACGCTTGTAATCCCAGCACTTTGGGAGGCCGAGGCGGGCGGATCACGAGGCCAGGAGATCGAGACCACGGTGAAACCCCGTCTCTACTAAAAATACAAAAAATTAGCTGGGCGTGGTGGTGGGCGCCTGTAGTCCCAGCTACTCGGAGAGGCTGAGGCAGGAGAATGGCGTGAACCCGGGAGGTGGATCTTGCAGTGAGCCGAGATTGTGCCACTGCACTCCAGCCTGGGCGACAGAGCGAGACTCCGTCTCAAAAAACAAAAACAAAAACAAAAAAAAGCACTGTAATCCCAGCGCTTTGGGAGGCCGAGGTGGGTGGATCACGAGGTCAGGAGATCGAGACCATCCTGGCTAACACGGTGAAACCCCGTCTGTACTAAAAAATACACAAAAACTAGCCAGGCCTGGTGGCAGGGCCTGTAGTCCCAGCTACTCAGGAGGCTGAGGCAGGAGAATGGCATGAACCCGGGAGGTGGAGCTTGCAGTGAGCCAAGATCGCACCACTGCACTCCAGCCTGGGCGACAGAGCAAGACTCCGTCTCAAAAAAAAAAGAATTAGCTGGGTGTGGTGGCGGCGCCTGTAATCCCAGCTTCTTGGGAGGCTGAGGCAGGAGAATCACTTGAACCTGGGAGGTGGAGGTTGCAGTGAGCGGAGATCACGCCACTGCACTCCAGCCTGGGGGACAGAGTGAGACTCCATTAAAAAAAAAAAAAAAAATCCTGAAGTTCCATTGTTACTTATTGATAACTTTAAATTGATAATTTTAAAAAATTTGTCTTAATTATTTTACCTTTATTGTTACAACGTATTTGCTTTCTCTTTTTTTTAAGAAAAAAAATTCTATTTACTTGAATGTGGTTCTTATTTTCACCCTTGTGGAGAAGTAGTTGGATTAAAAAGAAATACATTTTCTCTCCTCCTCACCACCCATCTCCCATGTATGATTTTACTAACTGAATTGAATTTTTAAAATCTCATTACAGACTTGAATAATCATCCCATGAATGTTAACTCCCCCAACACTATAACCGAGGCCCATTTCTAAAGTTGATCTTAAAACTGGAAAATTTGAGTCTATCTAATTTTGTGAAATATAGGGATGCCTTTTACATGATGTAAAAATCATATTTGTAAAATGGTTAAACTAGGAGGCAATATTTTTATTGCAAGTGTGATCTCTCTTAAGTAAAAGGTTTCTGTCATTTAAAATGTTTAGAGTTTTTATATTTTCATAAACAGTATTTCAAAGGCAAATGTTCTTTCTAACTTTGTGTGTGTGTATGTGTGTGTGTGTGTGAGACAGAGTTTTGCTCTTGTTGCCCAGGCTGGAGTGCAGTGGTGAGATCTTGGCTCACTGCAACCTCCACCTCTTGAGTTCAAGCGATTCTCCTGCCTCAGCCTCCCGAGTAGCTGGGATTACAGGTGCCCGCCACCATCCCTGGCTAATTTTTGTATTTTTAGTAGAGACAGGGTTTCACCATGTTGGCCAGACTGGTCTCGAACTCCTGACCTCAGGTAATCTGCCCGCCTCGGCCTCCCAAAGTGCTGGGATTTTCCTAACTTTTAAATGGCACATTCTGGTAAAGTAGAATCAGAAAACTCGGGTCCACATTTCAAATCACCACTGGGAGAACAGTGGCGACCTTGGGAATGTTGCTTGATCACTCTGAGCCTTGGTTTCCTCAACAGTAAAATGAGGATAATTACCACCTCCTGAGTTTGCTTTGCAGACTGAATGAAATGAAATGACATACAAAAGGGTCTGGCACACAGTAGGTGTACTTTTCCCCTTTCAGACAAAGTGTAAGCATTGCAATCCTTATTTTCTCTAGGAAGTGAAAAGCCTATTTTATGCCCTGGTAGGTGAGACAGTGGAGGAGAAGGAGGTGGTAGAAAAATAGTTGGAGGTAAAGTAGTGAAGACAGCAGAGGAGATTGGGAGGAGAGGCAATACTGTAAGCACCTGCTGTACACAGGGAGCTAGATGTAGCCATTGTGGGTTTTTTTGTTTTGTTTTGTTTTTTGTTTTTTTAATAATGGTTGGTAGGTTTTCCTGGTTCTAGGAGTAATTCATGCATGCTGTAGAGGCTTTGGAAGATTACCTTTGTATAGATCATTTTAGTGTTTCAGATAGGAAACACTGTGGCACTTGCTGTGAAAAGGATCCTGGTGGTCATCCCATGAACACTGATTGAGTCCCAGATGTATGCTCCGGGGAGTGCTGAACAATGGAATGAAGAAGCACATCTCGGGAGGTGCTGGGAAGAAACTTGGAATTTTTTCTGGGGAACAGAGTTGCTGCCAATGCTGAGTCTCCCAAATGCTGGTACGATGAAAGAAACTTAATCTAAGGAGTCTCAGTTCGTAATTCCATGGACTGAGCAACATTGCCATCTGTTGGTGTAAATCAATGCCTGATTTCCTTTATTAGGGGCAAAACCTATAGATTGGTATGTGGTCTTATTTATAAGAGGAGGGGGCCAGGCACGGTGGCTCATGCCTGTAATCCTAGCACTTTGGGAGGCCGAGACGGGTGGATTGCTTGAGGCCAGGAGTTCAAAAACTAGAGTGGCCAACATGGTGAAACCCTGTCTCTACTAAAAATACAAAAAATTAGCCGGACGTGGTGGCGGGCGCCTGTAATCCCAGCTACTTGGGAAGCTGAGGCAGGAGAATCACTTGAACTCAGGAGGTGGAGGTTGCAGTGAGCCGAGATCATGTCACTGCACTGCAGCCTGGGCAACAATAACAAAACTCCGTCTCAAAAAAAAAAAGGAATTTGTAGCCTGCTGAAGTGAGAGAGGAGAAATATGAGGCCAGCTCTTGCCAAATGTCACCTCCAAGTTGGAGAGCACCCCCTAAAATAGGGAATGGGGACCATCTAAAGCTTTCCTTGAAAATTAAGAGGTGAGAATCCCAGCTCTTTGGGAGGCTTAAGTGGGAGGATCACTTGAGACCAGCCTGGGCAACATAGTGGGACCCCATCTTTACAAATAATTTTTAAAAATTAGCTGGGTGTGGTAGCATGCACCTGTAGTCCCAGCCACTGGGAAGGTTGAGATGGGAGAATTGCCTGAGCCCAGGAGGTTGAGGCTGCAGTGAGCCGTGATTGTGCCTCCGGACTCCAGCCTGGGCAGCAGAGGAAGACCCTGTCTCCAAGAAAATAAATAAATGAAAAAGAAAAGACCTGCAGCCCCTAAGGGAAATTAACATGAAATAGGCATTTCTTATATTATTTAGTTTAGCTGACTTTTATTGTTTACCTCCTTTCCATGTTTGAATGTTGATAAAAGCAAATCTTTATTTTCTGCTTCTCTAATGATGGCAAAGTATTGACCCAGTTTCTGCACATACTAGGTACAGTTGGTCCCCTTCAATTTGCTGGGGTTTTCCTCTTGACCACTGCAGTGTGGCCCAGGGGTTAAGGGCACAGCTTTTGCAGTCAAAACCCCAGTTTTGCCACTGTATGACTTTGGACATTTCCTCAATTTCCCTTTTCATCTATAAAAGAAGCATAATGTTAAGACCCACCTCAGAGGATGGTCTTGAGGATTGACAAGGAAGAATAAGTGTTTCTTCTGGTGTGGAGTCCTTTATGAATACTCATTAAATGCAGCTGCTGTTACTACTAATAATGAGTAAAGAATTAGACTAGAGAAGCTGAATCCTAGTATAAAATGTGAAGAAATGGGGGCAAATTGGAATCCTTTCATCTTTACCCTCTGGGGTTTTGTTGACTTCTTGAACACCATGGAATACTAGTCATAGTTCTGCTTAAAATGGCATCAAATTCTGGGTGGGCAGTTCTGTATTTGAAGGAAAGTACCTGAGCTTGTAAATGCAAATGTCGCTATGCCATGCATTCTTTCCCACTCAAGTTAACTGTGCTGAAACATGGACTAAATGCCTCTTTGGAAACAGGCTTTAAGGATCTGTAGCAAGTTTTCTGAATATCTTTATTACTAATGTTAAAGGATAAAGCACATTAAAGTTTATTTGAGCAAACAGCCATTCGTGAATCAAGCTGCACCAAAACTGAAGTGGTTCGGGCTCCCGAGGAAGGATGTGAAGGGAGGCTTTTAGAGGGTGTGTGAGGAGGCACAGGAGAGAAGTTGGTTGGTTAAAGTTTGAGCAGTTGTCTTATTTAGGTTATCCCAGTGGCAAGTATCTGATTGTGTAACTAACGCTCAGTTGGCCATTTAGGATTGGCTGATCTTAAGTTTCATTTAGTTTAATTTGGAACTGGGTGTTGGATCCATTTCAGTGTAATGGCTTCCCCCTAAGTTATTTTAACACGAGGCAGTTATTGGTATCTTTAAGATGGGTTTGATTTTTGGAAATTAGATATCATTTGGTACCAAGGCTGGGGAATAAGATTAAGTGAAGTAGTACATCACATTTGGTCTAAAACAACCGAGTTCTGGAAGAAGTTTCCAAAGAGGAATTCGGGAATGTTTTGCATGTTGGCCTTTTGAAGTTCGATGATTGTCTCAGTACACAAACTCCAACATACTTGTTAAAAATCACCTCATTTCTTTACAGTTTCTCATCCCAGTTTCCCCAGCCTCCTGTGAAGGTATCAGAGAAAGAAGATAGCCCTCTCTTCATGTCCTTTCTGAACTCTGCCTTTTCAGTGGGCAGAGGAAGTGCTTTGTAGCAGCAAACCCAACCCCCAAACCTCCGTGTATCAGGTCAGGCAAAATGAAATGGACACAGGCTGGAATTTTACTAATTTCAGTCATTGCTGGGCTCGTTTGTGCAGATAGACTCAAGAGCTCATTTAAAAGGAGTGACCATTTCCTGATTGAGATTCTGGGGGGTTTTTGGTTTTGTTTTACTATTGTTCACTATCATGAGCTTACCATGTGCTTTTTTCTTTTTTTCTTGAGATGTAGTCTTGCTCTGTCGCCCAGGCTGGAGTCCAGTGCTGCCATCTTGGCTCACTGCAACCTCTGCCTCCTGGGTTTAAGCGATTCTCGTGCCTCAGCCTCCCGAGTAGCTGAGATTAAAGGCACGCGCCACCACGCACAGCTAATTTTTGTATTTTTAGTAGAGACGGGGTTTCACCCTGTTGGCCAGGCTGGTCTCGAACTCCTGACCTCAAGTGATCTGCCCGCCTCGGCCTCCCAAAGTGCTGAGAGTACAGGAGTGAGCCACTGCACCCGGCCCTTAGCACGTGCTTTTAAAGTAAAAACCACGAGGGGAAGGTACTCATTACTTCATAACTTGGGTCTCACCCACCTTGCTGTCTTCACATCCCCACTTTCTCTATGCACATTGGAAGGTGAATTTGTTCAGCTCACATTAATTTATAGGAATAATTTTCATTGCTCTGTGAATAAAATGTGCTGCCACTTTATGCTGTAAATGGATTCTTAGTTTAAAAACCTCATTGACAGGAAAATAATTTTGTTGGAATGCATTTAATTTTTAAAACCTAGGGCAATTTTTACTTTATGAAGTTTTATGATGTAGTAAGCTGACATATGCTTGAAGGGAAGCCATACACGTTTTTACTTTTTATTTATTTTTTGAGGTGGAGTTTTGCTCTTGTTGCCCAGGCTGGAGTGCAATGGCACGATCTCAACTCATCACAACCTCTGCTTCCCGGGTTCAAGCAATTCTCCTGCTTCAGCCTCCCTAGTAGCTGGGATTACAGGCATGTGCCACCATACCCGGCTAATTTTGTATTTTTAGTAGAGACAGGATTTCTCCATGTTGGTCAGGCTGGTCTCAAACTCCCAACCTCAGGCGACCCACCCGCCTCAGCCTCCCAAAGTGCTGGGATTACAGGCGTGAGCTACCACGCCCGGCCCATACACATTTTTATTAACCACAGTTAAATGCATTTAGAAATCCATAGTACTGATTAAAGGTAGCAACCACCCTACCCCCAATGTCCAGGCTGCGCTTACATAGCTCTCAGTACAAACCGCCACCCTCAGGGGGTTGCGCCTCCTGCTGGGGACAATCAGTGACATAGAAACCATGCTCCCGTATCGCCCGGTAGAGTGTGATGAACTTGGATGCCAGCCTTGTCCGCGGGACCACGTACTTCTCCGTAAATTCACCCTTGTCCAGTTGCTGTCTACCTTCTGCCATCAGAACGCAGTTTATGAACGTGAGTGTGTAAGTGTAGCAGTTGTGGTGGTCTTCTTCATACCTTACGGAAGAGAACAAGGGTGTTAAGAAGAAAAGGCTGCTCAGGAACAGGCCATGAAGCTACCAAAGGCCTTTCCTAACTGAAATCGGGTGCCTCAGCGAGCAAGGCCCTTGCATGTGCTGGCTCAGTGGTTAAGAAGCTTCAAGATGTGCACTTCAGGCCGGGTGCGGTGGCTCACACCTGTAATCCCAGCACTTTGGGAGGCCAAGGTGGGAGGATCACTTGAGGTCAGGAGTTCGAAACTGGCCTAGCCAACATGGTGAAACCGCTGTCTCTACAAAAAATACAAAAGTTGGCATGGTGATGCAAGCCTGTGGTCCCAGCTACTTGGGAGGCTGAGGCAGGAGAATTGTTTCAACCCGGGAGGCAGAGGTTGCAGTAAGCCAAGATCGCACCACTGTACTCCAGCCTGGGTGACAGAGTGAGTGAGACTCCATCTCAAAAAAAAAAAAATGCAATTCTGGGGGATGCTTGGTCTCTTGGGCCATTTCTGCTTGATGCAGATTGGCATAGATTCACCCAGACGTTCAGAGTGGTTACTCAGTTGCAAGTTAACTACCAATTTGGGGAACTTATTGCACTTCTAGATTTTAGAGATGGAATTCCATATGAGTTTTATGATATTCCGTAGTATCTAAACTTATTTCAAGGGAAACCTCTAATTTAAATCCACAAATATGTTGTACATCTTATAAAATGTTGAGAGTGAGAAATTAACTTGAAATTGCTAAAATTACAAAACAGAAGTTTTTACATTTTGAACATTGTTTTTTGTGCTTTTTTGGTTTTTTTTGAGACGGAGTCTCAGTCTGCCCAAGCTGGAATGGCGTGATCTCGGCTCACTGCAACCTCCGCCTCCTGGGTTCAAGTGATTCTCCTGCCCAAGCCTCCCAAGTAGGCACTACAGATGACCACCACCACGCCTGGCTATTTTTGTATTTTTAATAGAGACGGGGTTTTACCATGTTGTCCAGGCTGGTCTCAAACTTCTGACCTCAGGTGATCCACCTGCCTCAGTCTCCCAAAGTGCTGGGATTACAGGCGAGAGCCACAATGCCCAGCCTGAATATTGTTTTTTTTTTAATTTTTAAGGAAATACAATATCGTGACTTGCTATGTATATGTAAAAATACCTTGTCACAAAACTAAAATAACTGAATACAGATTCTAGTCCTTTAAGCTCTTACAGTGCTGTGATTTTGTTGTATGTGTTATGCTGACCCACCTCTGCAGAAAACCTAGGGTAGTTCAACCCCTGTTTAAATTCTGTTAGAGATGCTAATATCTTTGTATCGGCTCAACATGAAGCTAAATGCTGCTGAGTCCTCTGTGAGCTGAGGCTACACGGGGATCCCACTTGCATAGCATGTGAGTGTCAGCGAGGGGGCAGCATTTGCAGTCGTGTACCTGTGAGGCAGCCAGGCCCCGGAGGTGGAGAAGTCTTCCAGGTACTTGTCCCATTGCTCCATCATTCCATACATGTTGGGCTGCAGTAATGGGATGCTTATGCTCTGTTCCCACCCTGCTCCATCTCGCTGGACACCGTGTGCACTGTAATTATACACAACCCCTGCAAATCAAAACCAAAGTCATGTGGAGCCTCAAGGAAACACACACCTCTGGGTAAAAGGGACGTCAGAAAATGACAGTAGCCATGTGGTAACTTTACATAATATAAATCCAGGGGGGAGGTTCTAGAATCTTCCATCCACCTAATGAGATTTAGATTTTTCTATAGTCAGGGAGGGGTTTATGTAGCCTTCCCTGTTATCAGGAATCATTTCCCTGAGAGAAACCCAGTTCTAGCTCTACCTGCTGTTCAGGGCTGTGAAGTTGCCCCCAGGAAACAGAGACAATGATAGGCACCAGGATCATCATCTCCAATATTTTTATTGAAGTTCTCTATTTACCAATGGGTCAATCTTGTTTCCTTAAATCAGGAATAAATTTCCACCTGCTAAAGATGAGTGGTAAGTATGACTATGCTTGTGGGTAACTAAGTTCAGAACCGTTCTGGGTTTCTGATCACAGTGTCAGTTTCTCTTGCCTCAGAGGGTAAGGAAAGGCTGTTATTAGACTTCACCTATGAGGCCTGGCTAGGTGCCTCACTTGCCTCACCATATCCAGGCTACACATCCTGCAGGTGGCTCCACCCAGGCCCTTTTCCTGCAGACAAGAAATCTTCTGGCTGAAGGGTTGCACACTCTGCCCTCAGAGCTATAGGTGGCCAAAGGAACAGTTTTGTTTAATCTTCACTTTCCTTAAAAAAAAAAAAAAAAAAAAACACTGCAGGCCCCACTACATCCTGCTTTACTCCTGAAGTCCCTAGAATGTGGGGACCCAGTGGTAGTCGGCTGAGCATAGGATTGGAAGTCAGAGGGCCTGGTTCCAAATTCTGGTTCGGACACAAGATGGGATGTCTTGGGCAAGTCAATCTCACTGGACATCTATTTCTTCCTCTTTTAAAAACCAATAAAAAATGTACAGGTTTGTGAGGCTCTTCACTGAGAAAACATTAAAGAGCTTTCAGATATTTTGTATTGTTAGTAATAATTTGCCATAAAGTCAAATATTTCTCATTTGGGGGCAATGCCCACCTCATGGTGCAGTACGAGAACCCAGTGAACAATGGACTCACTCATTAGATGTTGCCATAATCAAATCTCCACAAATACTGCTTTCCTTTTGCTGGGTAGTAGGGGTTTTTTAAGCTACAAAACTGCACTTACCATTTGTGTTAGTTATTCCAACATGAAGATCAGACCTTCCATCATACTCCCTGAAAGAAACAAGGTTTTTTTTGGGTTTGCATGTATTTGGCATGAAGAATTGCCATTTAAAGTAGGAGGAGGCGGAGCACAGTGGCTCAGACCTGTAATCCCAGCACTTTGGGAGGCCAAGGCGGGCAGATCACTTGAGGCCAGGAGTTTGAGACCAGCCTGGCCAACATGGCAAAACCCCATCTCTACTAAAAATACAAAAATTAGCCAGGCGTGTTAGTGTGCATCTGTGATCCCAGCTACTCGGGAGGTTGAGGCACAAGAATAGCTTGAACCTGGGAGGCGGAAATTGCAGTGAGCCAAGATTGCACCACTGCACTCCACCCTGGGGGACAGAGCGAGACTCTGTCCAAGAAAATAGAGCTGGCTGGATGCAGCAGCTCACGCCTGTAATCCCAGCACTTTGGGAGGCTGAGGTGGGAGGATCTCTTGAGGCCAGGAGTTCGAGACCAGCCTGGAAAACATTGCGAAACCTCATCTGTACTATAAAATACAAAAATTAGCTGGGCATGGTGGAGGGCACCTGTAATCCCAGCTACTCGGGTGACTGAGACACGAGAATCGCTTGAACCTGGGAGGCAGAGGTGGCAGTGAGTCGAGATTGCACCACTGCACTCCACCCTGGGCAACAGAGTAAGACCCTGTCTCAAAAAATAATAACAATTTTAATCTTTGTTTTACAGATAAGGAACCAGAGATACCTGGAGCTGGTTAAAATAACCAGGATAGGAATCAGGGCTTTATGACTCCAGAGCCTGTAATGCCCTCTCTGCATTGGCTGCCTCCCTGAGCAAGGCCCAGGGATGCTGCCTATTTAGCACCTAACAGTATGACCAAAACCTTTTATGTACTTTGGTTCATTTAATCCTCATAGGGACCAGAAGGAAATTGATTAAGGAAGTTAGTAGGCAGGAAGGTGAGTAGTCAACTCCGATTTTCTTATTCGAAACCAGCACTCGAGGGGACAGGAAGTTAGGAGGGTAAACTCTAGGGAGCATTAGACTAATGATACACAGGAGCTGAACATATTTCCTAAAGCATACACCAACATTCTATGACCC